>NC_136622.1:31872058-32222058 GCF_933228915.1 Telmatherina bonti
TATGTATATATATATATATATATATATGTATGTATGTATGTATAAATATATATAAATAATAAGAACACAACGTGCCACTCAAGCATGTTTAAAGACCCTCAAAATGTTCTGATTATTTCTGTGATTGTAAAACTAGAAATAATGCTTTTTAATTTTTAATTTTTTATTTTTTTCCTTTCACGTCCAACGTCATTTTTCAGTGCACGCGCACGTCAGATCTCCGTGGGTTCCAGGGGGCGGAGTCAGCAGACTGCTGCAGCTGTCCATGGTCGTGTAGTGGGAGCCAGAGAGGGTCCTGGTACGTGCGAGATGCTGCCATAGTCACGCCACACCGTCTAAAACCAGAACGCGCCCGGGATCGTTCGTTGCGCAGCGTATCTGAGCCGACTGAAAGGTGAGCCCTCGCAGTGCGTTGTCATCTTTTAGTATTCCTCCATAAACCCTCGCCTCTTGCCCTTGAAAATTTCTGCTGACGATCCATCCCCTGCCTTGCATCAAGTGCAGGCCAGGAAGCAACCCAACATGGATGCTGCGCGCTGTAGCAGTGCAGCTGATGATGCTGGCTCTGAGATTATGCTCCCAGCATCGCTCTCGTTGTATCTAATCCTCCCTGAGGATGATTTATAGCCGGGTGCGATTTGCAAAGGGGAGACAATTGACAGTTGGTGCTCATATGATTTGTGTTTGAAATAAAAATGTGAAATAAAAAGGACAAAGAGAGCTTTAAATAGACCAGTGGCTTTTCATTTGTGTCGACTTGACACCCGTTTGCAGGCAGCGTTTTTTTTTTTCTTCTCAGGAATGACTTTTTCTTTTTATTTAATTTTATTGCATTTGTCTCAACCCTGCCCTGTTTCTCTGCAGGGATGTCAGCTTCTGATTTACTTAAGCAGCATAAGCATCAGTGGTCTGCCAAAATGCCACACTATCAGTATAATCACCTACCACACTTATATTACTGGCGAAACCTCCCGAAAAAATCTATATTATCAATTAAGTGTAATGAAAGCAATGTAATCAGCCTGGCTTTCGCCTATCATTGGTTTCTTTTTGTATGTACATGTCAGCACAGTTGTGCTTAACAGAGAGCAGAGGACTAGCTGCTGCCTGCAGCCAGGAGCGTTCACCTTCCAGTCACACAGGCCTCTCTTCAGATGAAGGCGTTTTCCTCCTGATGAGCAGGTTTATGAAGCACGAGGTGCAGCCCGAGTGGAGCATTTTGACATTTCTCCTCTCTGTGTCCAGACCGTGGACGTGAGACATCATGGCTGAACACCAGAGGCAGCGCTCTCTGTCCACTGCAGGGGAGTCTCTCTACCATGTGTTGGGAGTGGACAAGCTGGCTACAACAGATGACATTAAGAGATCTTACAGGTAAAAAGCTTCCCTCTGTGACTTCTAACAGGAAGGTTTGATCCAATCTGCCGGCGTTTAAGTGTATTTCTTTCCACAACAGGAAACTGGCGCTCAAGTTTCACCCTGACAAGAACCCTGACAATCCAGAGGCTGCAGACAAGTTCAAGGAGATAAATAATGCCCACGCGATTCTGAATGACCCCACGAAGCGCAACATTTACGATAAATACGGCTCTCTGGGACTCTATGTGGCAGAGCAATTTGGGGAGGAAAATGTCAACACTTACTTTGTCCTTTCAAGCTGGTGGGCAAAGGTAAGAGACGAGGGGAAATGTCTGGACCTATTAGCGTCTGCTCTGTTGTCATGGCAGCTCACTTTCATAGAGTTTATCTTGATGAATCTGCTTGCTTGCAGGCGCTGTTTGTATTCTGCGGCCTGGCCACTGGATGCTACTTCTGTTGCTGCCTGTGTTGCTGTTGTAACTGCTGCTGTGGACGATGTAAACCCCGGCCTCGGGAAGGCCAGGATCAGGAATTCTACGTGTCCCCCGAGGACCTGGAGGCTCAGCTACAGTCGGACGAGAGAGGTGAGTCCGAGCAACTCGTGTAACACCTCGTCAGAGGTTTTTATGATGGAAAGAGCGCTTGAAACGTGGGGTTTGCTTCTCAAACAGAGGCTGGCGGCGAGCCCATAGTGCTGCAGCCATCAGCAACAGAAACAACCCAGCTAACGTCGGATGGGCACTACACCTACAACACCGACACCGGCTTCAACTAACCTTCCGCTCACATCAGTCCTGGCCTGGGGTCCTGCCTGCTTCCCTGCTCCACTTCAGTGAAATGAAAGAAAGAGGCAATCCATCTTTCCACTACAGAAAGACAGCCATGCAGAGGAGAAGGACAAGTAAGCATGGCCTGTGAAAGGAACTAATGAAGTCACATCCCCTTGCACCCCTCCCTGATCGTACTACCCCGGTACTAGAAGAAAAGAGAAACAACAAAATTGTTTCCCTTTTATTTCTTCTTTTGTATTCCTTAGCCTTCAACCACAGAGGTCGCCTGCCCTAGTTCCCCTTTCCCCATAGTGTAGCATGCACTGTGCAGAAAACATCGTCTCCAGATTTTCTTTACTCCTCGGCAGCATTTGTTACATAGCGAGACTCATCGTGTGTGTGCAGTAAGTTTCTGATGATTACAGCTCACAAGGAGAAGAAAGTGGTGAAGTTTACACAATATTTTATGCTGGACAGTGGAAGAGTGAGGGCTCAGGGAGGTGCTGGTTGGAGACAAGCGTTTGCTGGCTTAGGCAGTCAGTGCCATCCTTAAACCCACAACAACCCAGTTGTCGCCCACATTTACAGTTTGCACTTCGGATATAGAAACGCTTCCTGCCGTCGTCAGACCTCCAGTTCGTCTTCGGCAATGTATGTGTTTGTCTTCTGTTTGCTCCCCTTTTGAGTGTTTTTTGTGTGTGAAGGTACACAGCTTTATTTGCAGACCACTTGCAGGTTAGTACCAGCCCCCCCCCCCCCCCCCCCCCCCCCCGACCCTACAGAAAGCCTGTCGTCGCAGGACGTGGTCCACTTTCTCCATCTTGTTGCATCAGGCTGTTATTGTCATCATTTTCACTGAAACTTTAACATTGATTTGTTATGTTGTGCATTAAAAATTTGATACAGTACGTTTCGGTGATATGATAGATCAGGAAGATTGAACTTTTTATTGTCATATCAGCAGCTAGAATATTGACATTGATGGAGGAAATGCACACAAAACAGCTCCGCTTCAAATATTTAGTTGTCATCAGGAGTGTTTTTTCTTTTATTCATAGGATTTATTATAAAATGGCAAAAATACCACAAGAAACGAAGACACAGATAAGCTCTTAGATGCTTTTATTTTAGTTCTTTGCACCATGTGAAGCCATGGAGCACCAGGTAACCCAGCTGGCTCGGATCAGAGCTGCTAAAAGGCTCATATTAAAGGTCTCCATCGGCTGCAGTGCAGAGGTTGACTTGCTTTAAACAAGCTCATGAGTTAATGTGATGTGAATTTAAGAAAAAAGGAAAAACAACATGTCATATTCATCCTGGATGAGTATTACTCATCACTTTTTGTGTTTTGAACTGAAGTCCAATATTCTGTCTGATGCTGTGATCTTTTATTGTTGACATTTTTTGAGTCCATGTAGGTGAAGGATCTCGTTGGACAAATCATGTGTGAGCCAGTGCCACAGGCAGCGCTGAGGAAAAGAGATTTTTTCATACCACTTGGTTTGCATACATTGCCACGCATATTTGCCACAAATTGCCACAAACATCTTTGCCATCTATTTCATAAATGCTAATAATGTGTTTCAATGGTTTACAATTGGTGAGCCCCTGTAGCCCACCCTCTGCTATTAATGGTATGGATGTTGACTTCTGTGGCCCTCGTATGATGTTTCCTGTAACCACTGATGAAACATAGATGTTCCTGTCATGGCTTTTTCATTGAGATATTGAAAAATGCTACTGTAAATGTTCTAAGTTGAATGCACTGTGTGTTTAAAAAATTATAATGGATCAATGATCAGGAAATGACTCCATAAAAAACTACATAGTATATAGTGTAACTATAGTGAAATGGTTATATGATGCTTTTTTTTGGAATTTTATTTATTTCATACTGTCATGTTTCAGATGATGAATTCCTATCATTTTAACTGGTATGGTGTTGTAATGTAACCATTAAATTTTGCAAGGAATGATTTAATGGTAAAGGTCGCTTGTACATACACTTGGCCCTTATAAAGTATAAACCTTAACGTTTATGTTGTAGCATGGTAATCGTGTGTCTGGAAGAAAACAAGTGGATCAATGAACTGATTTGCTGTTGTTGAATAAATGTTCCTCAACATTTTGACTCGTGTTCTTATCGATCAACTTTTTATTATGTTTGTTTCTTTAACAATCCTCAGTTTTAATCATTTGGATGGATTAAAAGGTTTGTGGAGGGTTTTGGTTGATTCAACCAGGTAAATCATCAAGAACTAACTATTAGTTTACAGTAAAAGCCTGGCGAAAATAAATTAATTTAACAGAACATAAATTACCACACTATGGATGACATAAGGAAATAAAAATGAAGGATCTTGTTTAGAAAATTAAATTCCTTTTCTTGTTGATGTGGCTTACATACCGTGTTGTAATTCTGGGTTTTACTTTTGTAGTTTATAAGTTCAGAATTTTTCTGAGACTTGATTAAGACAAGAACAATTTGGTTACAGGATTGGAATAAGAGAATAACCTTTAAAAAGTCTTATTCATTTCATTTGTGACAAAAACATTTGTTGACTCAAAGGGTTTCAAGTTAGACCGACATGAAAAATCACTCCAACCATTCCCTGTATTCATACAGCTTCCTCTCATTACGTAACATAGCTGTTAAGTGTTTTCCAAAAAGTTTTAAAAATCACAGATTGTTAAAGGTTTTGGTTAAAAGTTTATTTTCAGGTGAAGTATGAAAAAAATATATGTATAATTGGCTGTTTGAGTCACACAATTTGCAATATATTTTTATTTAATTTAACATTGATGTATGAAGGTAGTCCCATTTAGACTGGAGCCCAGTGTACAGAGACATTTAGTTACAGTTACAGACAGCCGTAATGATACAGAATAAGAATGATTAGTCTGAAACAGAGGAACACCCTCCTTCCGATTCAAGTTTTCCACATTTACTCATTTGTGTAAAGGTTTCCTTCACACGTGTCAACCTTTTTACAGTCTGTACCCCATAATAATCCCCCATTTAAACATTTCTAAGCTCCTGCTACGAGCAAATACAAAAACTTGTTAGTATTTAAAAAATGTGATCCAAAGCCTCATATGATGTCCGTTTTAATGTTAACCTGTGAGATGTTAGTGTTGGAAAAATTATATATGTAATCTACAAGAGCTCTCCCTTTTTTCCACAAACACATTTTCTAATTTTTGTGCTAAGTTTACATGATTTTACTCTTTTATATTTTTGACACAAGTAAAAACCCTTTTTTTTTTATTTTGCTTTAGTTCCCTTCTTATGCCAACATGAGGTCAAATGATTACCGTAGAAGACATATAGCTTCATGTGGCAGCTTGTATTACCAGCAGATGGAGACAACACCGTAGTTTATTTTGGTGATGGTTAATGTGCTGTGTTGGAGTTCCAGTTTAAATCCTGTTGTCATGTTGTGGTTGTAGTATTTTGCACCAACTGTCAATGGACACGTTATGATTGCTTTGGCCTCTTACAGTCTTTTAATAACAGGAGTACTTATAGGGTTTATATTTTAATGGACTTGTGTAAAGAGGTTGCCAACTTTTTAAAAACCATCTTATTATATATCGTATAATCAAGCCCGGACTATCCAGTGGGCATTATGGACACAGGCTCAGGGGTTCACGCCCACTTGGGGCCCAAATGGGGGCCCATATGGGGCCCGTGTGGGGCAAACACCAGCAGTTTAGACATGAATCAAAATGGACGTAAAAGCCAAATAGTTACACCGCAGTGTCTAGTGTATTGCTATTGGTACCATTGGCTGAGAGATGATAGAAATGTTGTTTCACAGTGTATCATTGACAATTTTCACAATGTTGCGGTGGGGAAGGGGGCCCCTGGAACACTCTGAGCCCAAGGGCCTGTACACTTTTAATCTGGCCCTGCTTATAATACAATGTTATAAAGGCACACACTTCATGGAAAGATAATACAAAATTCATGCTGAAAGTAAGAAAGAAAGAAAAAGAAAGAAAGAAAATGTGTGCTCTGATTTTTGTCCTCTATCCTTTAATGGACACAAGAAAGCAGAAGCACTATGGACATTTTGACATGTCACATGACAATAAATGGTAAATATCCCTGAAAAACTTGGCACTTTTTAAATAACAGTTTGTTAAAAGAATAGATAAAGACCTCCTATTCCAAAAATTTGGCTTATCTTTTCTCACGAGTTGGGCCTTATTGAGCTGAATAAATGCAGTTATAAAAATTATTTAAGAGACATAAAACACTTCTTAAACCCCTTCCCTGTTAATCCAAATTAGCTACCAATCTCTTGTAAAACAAAAGTCTACTAAATTAATTTCATTAAGCTATTTGATTTGATTTTCTATTATTTTGAGTTTATTTTCTATCATTTACGTATGATCTATTTTAATTTATTTACAATTTTCCATTTTAAGATTTATTTGTATCTTATTTTTTTCCAGCTGCTTCCTATATTTGTTTATTTTATTTATTTATGCATGTGTAAATACATTTAGGACTTAATTCCAGAGGGAAATTGCAATAACAGACGCCTATCATACACACGGACTACATATATCCAAACTGCGAGCAAAGAAAGAAAGAAAATGTGTGCTCTCTGTCTTTATTTCTGTTTAGCCATTTGTCACCAATCTTTAACTTTACAAGGTATACATATTTAGGGTTGATTTTGTGGCTCTTTCTCTCCCTGTCCTGGCCATCGCTGTAAATATCGTGTCAGAGTGAAAGTAGCCAACCCAATAATAGCCTCATTGATCCTGTCCACCCCCTGCAAGTCTCTGTTTGGGCACAGTCGGCTTCAACTAGCTGGTCAAAACTACTTCGAGGTGAAAGAGACCGCAATGAGCCGACAAGGTAAGAATAAATCGACTTGTCCATACAGTAACGCGACTTTTGTGTGTGTTTGTAATGAGCAGCAGCGTTTTTCATGAGTTTATGCTGACGTTAGCATCGTGCGCAACAAGTTAGCAGTTAGCGGCTAGCGGCTAACTTCAGTACCGAGGACAGCTCCGATGTGCGCGTGATCATTCTGCTGTTAACATCATCAACTACTAACTGCCAATAACTAATCAATAACTTCTGGATGTTTGAAGTTAATCGACTTGTTTGCAACATGCACCACTAAAGCGTTTGCAGCACTTCACATGCGCTGATGGCACATGCAATTTATTTATTTATTTTATTTGTTTACTTAAATTTCATTTTATTGTAACGCATGTGAGTTTATTTTCATTGTGCGGTTTTATGGTGTTTCATTTGCATTTTATTGCACCAGTTACACATTTAGATGTTGTGAAGAGCTTTGCTATTTGTATGTGGCAAAGGTTGGAGCTTCATACAAGTAGATGTGCAAATGAATATTAAAGTATATAAATTTATCAGAGGGGAAAGAAATTCTGAATGAAAATAGCAAAAGCACACTCAAGTGCACCTACTTTATTGTTTTATTAAAGTAGCAATGCAAAAACTGTGTGAAAATATCAAGTGGATAGTAAAAATACTCAATTCTTGATTTATTGTACGTCCATCACTATTATGATGTCCTTAACACCTGGTAATAAGTATTTTATTCTGTGGGAAAATAACAAATTTTATTATGATTATTTCTTCTATATAAAAGAAATTTTCTAATAACTAAATCTTTAAATTAAGTATAGTATAAAGCAAAGTAATTGCCACTATAATAGTATGTTTTAGACATAAGAGTAACACTGATAAATTTTGTATTACTACTGCTTCTGTTGATCTATATATTGATAGTTTCAAAGGTTTTGATTAGAATTTTCTTTATCCAGCTTTTGAAATGAATCCATATGCTGCATCTCATCTGATTATGATGGAATCTCATCTTCCATACTTATTTTGGTGTCTATTTGTACGTCTACTTAGATCACTTTTGTATGATGTTTCCACATATCCATCCGTTAGGTTTTAGTGGGGTTTCTCCATCGGTCAACTTCTCCACGAGGATAACTGGAAATGGATGTTCACACACAAATCTGAGAGAGGACGACTTAGAAAGTCTACGTTTTGAGCTTTCAAAGGTAATACCGCTTTTTTTTTACATCACATTGTTCATCACAATGTTTTGCTGATTTTTCCTGCTGAATTATTCTTTTTCTGGTCTTCATTTTTTCATAGACGGAGGATGAAATTCAAACCTTGAGACAGGTGCTTTTGGATAAGGAAAAATATGCAGCAGACATCAGGAGGCAGCTGGGAATGAGTCCTCTAAGTAACATCAAAGAGAACATATCCAAAGGCTGGCAGGAAGTTCAAACCTCTGCCCCGTATGTGCACTCGCATCCTCACAATAGTAACATTTTCTGTCAAAAGTCTGTATAGTTTTAAATAGTTTAAGAAAACCACTGCATCTCTCATTTACTGTTGTAGTGTTTTTAGTTATATAACCACAAAACGTACGCTGACAACTGTCATGGCTGCCCTCTTAAGTCAGCACAATAATCCGTCATCCTATGCATGCTCTGTCTTTTCAGATATCTGTCAGCCTCTGCTGCTCTGGAGGACATCAGTCATTCCAGCGTGTGAGTCTCACTCATCATGTTACAACCTTACCCAGAGAAAAATGCAGTAACCTTTTTACTATACAGGGATTTCCCAACATCTTTTCCCCCCTACACATGTGAGAGGGAGACTCCTTCCAAGAAACAAGTGATGGGATTGTCCAGATCAAACAGGATCGACGCCCCGTTAATAGCAGTACAGCCTGACTTAGCACAAGCAGCAGTGGTATTAGCAGGCAACACCAAGGCCAGCCAGAAGTGTCTGTTTGAAATGGTAATAAGGCGATCTTCTGCAGACAGATGGTCAGAGGCTTGTGACGTATATAGGCTAATTGTTGCCCACGTTGTTATCTCCTTTGTACTTATTACTCACCTGTTATGTAATACATGACAGCACTAATACCTTTGTTCATTCAGTTATGTGAAGACACGAGACGGCCTCTCTCATGCAGGCCAGGTGACGTCAGTTGCACTGTCCAGTGTGGGCATGGTTGTCACCAGGAGACTGGCACAGATGAGGTACACCTACCGTTTGGTCTGCTTATCACTTTGCATTATGGACATAAATCACAGTGGGGAGTGGGGCTTAGCTGTGGATCCCCTGCCCATCTTTTCAAAATTTTTCCCATCTCTTCCCTCACTCTCAAAAATAGAGGTACAAGATAAGGACATTTCTGTACCTATAGGTACATTTTATAGAAATGTTCTCTCAAAAGTACAATACTGGTCTTTAAGAGACCAGAAGCACACCTTCAGAGTACGAAAAAGGGTTCAAAGTGACATAAAGTACAAATTTGTACCATTTTAACCATAAGGGTACCTGCAGCATTGAAAAATGTTTGCTGTGACAAAAACTATTGATAGAAGCAGTGCATTTTAATAAAAGAATTTTTAAGGAAAAGAAACGTATTGTTAAGACAGGTTTAGATGCACAACACTTGCTGTAGCCCACAACGTCATGTCGCACTTCACGTTGTTCACTCGTTTTTGTGTTTACATTGAAGTGGACACGCTTTGGATGAGAGAGAAAAAAAACTATGTAATGTTACAAACTAGAGCAGAGTTGAGTGATGACAGTAGTACTACTTAACAGTCATTTACTACACCAGACAATGATGGTCAGATGCTGCAAACTAAGTGTATGTCTGGTCAGTATTTTGAGTTTTTGAAGATTATTTCTGGATTAAAGGTAAGATAATATTGCTAAGTGGAATGGACCAGGCCTAATGCTGGGAAAAACATAAAAAACATAACTTGTTAAGGTGAGGTTGAACTTGATAAGGTACAAAAATAGACCAGAACTGAAGGGTATAGAAATGTCTCTCAAAAGAGTACACCCCCAGCGACAAGCATTTTAGGTACAAGCTGGTACCTCTATTTTTGAGTGTGCTCTCTCTCCCTTTTCAGCATCACATCTTCACACTTTGTCGCTATGTATTTAACTTGTAAGGGTTTTGAGCATCGGTCAGAGGGTGGGGTTACGAGAGTGGTTTGTGTCTGTGTGTGTGTTTGCATGTATGTATCATTGATGATGATTATTACATGTATTACATGGTTGTTGTTGTTTTTTTATATTTTGTTCTTTTGTTATCTATCTATTTACTTTTTCTTTTTTTCCTGTTTGTAAATTTCTTTTTTTTTTTTTTTGTAGAGGCTGCTGCTCTTGTTTTGTGTTGTTGCTTTTATTTAGAGGACGTCCTTGAAAATGAGATGGTGCATCTGAAGGGGTTATTCCTCTATCAATAAATAAATGTTAAATAATAGTTAATGCTGGTTATACAGGTTTATTATTTTATCTTCAATATGGCAAGAAAAGTCATATAGATATACGTGTATTAATAAATACATATAATATAATAAACATTTAATGTTGTATAATTTCCTATAATAATTAATATATTAATAAAGTATTTTTCATTTGATTAATTTCATTTCATAGTGCAAATCCCTTTAACATGTCAGAAGGAGTGATGAATTCATCCCATTTACATGTATTTTTAAGTTTGGCTGTCTCTCCACTTACTAATTATTTATCATTAATTTAATGGTTATTTGTCTTTAACAAAAAATTATTTACAGCAGTGCAAATAATTTGAACATCACCTGCTCGTGCTTTTTTTCTTTTTCTTTTTTACTTTAAGCAAGTAAACAACCATAATCCAATCACAGCATTGCACAGCGGTAGCTGATAAGTCTGTTATTATCATCCTGGTGGGAACAGAAGCTGCTGTGACGTTAATGTGTGTGTCTGTCCTTATCTTCATGCTGCAAACTCAACAGAGCCCTGCCTCTTCCAAGCCCACAACGGTAAGCCGACTGAGCGTTGTTGATCAGCATTAATTTGTTTTAAGTGGGTGACCTTACCAAATAATATGGAAAATTATGACTTTAAATTCATATTACCCTCAGTATGAGGGATGCCATGCGTCATGTTGAGGGCAATGGGCCTCAGTCAACAAG
Organism: Telmatherina bonti; assembly: GCF_933228915.1. NCBI lineage: Eukaryota > Metazoa > Chordata > Actinopteri > Atheriniformes > Telmatherinidae > Telmatherina > Telmatherina bonti. The sequence continues at coordinate 31,883,191 of NC_136622.1, forward strand.
TTATAAAGAAATGTTTGTTTAAGTCCAACTTACAAACTTTTTACAAAGTACTTTGTGATATTCATGAAGGTATTCCCCAACCTTGAGACTTACCACAAGCTTTTATTTCACTGGATCCACTTCTCACTCCAACAGCTCCAAAAACTCCCCTTCATACTTAAGAGGTTTAAAAATGACTAAAAGGCCTGTTATTATTGTACTGAATATTTGTTTTCCTTTTAACTTGTCTTATTTTATGACATATGTTTACAACTATGTTATTTCTGTCTCTCATCCAGCACCTTGGGCCACACTATAAGTGTGCCAACTATGAGGTAAAGCTTAACAATCGTATGTACATAAACAATATTTTGTAGTGGTTATCCTTAAATCTAACATATTTACTTCTATGGTTTATTATTATTATTATCATTATTATTATTATTTTTTTTTTTTTTTTTTTTTGGCTTTTATGCCTCTAGACATTCCTCAACATTCAAGTCTTTGGAAGAAATGGTTGGCAACGTGAAAGTGAGTTCACCAAGAAAACATTTACATCACACAGCCCACTTTGATTACTGATTATGTTTGTTAATTCACAGGACAAGGTGACTGGAAGTCTGTCAAATAATGGAGATACCTCTGGGTTTGAAAGAAGATTCTCCCGCAGCTCAACATGAGAACCCATCTGCCATAGCATCCTGTAAAACTGTGAAAGATATTTCTCTAGACTGTGACTTAGTCCAATGTTGTTTTTGACGGTTCTGAAGAATGTATTAGACATGTAAAGTGAAAATATTTCAACAAATATTGCAATAAATATTTTGTTATGTTCCCTGTGACCCTGCATTGGAATAAGTGGGAATAGAAAATGGATGGATGGATTTTATTATTTATACTTTTCATATTCTGGTGTAATTTATTTTCACATACAAGTGCTTTAAATTCATCCTAATTTATCTTAATTTAACTATATTGCTAAATATTTTTGCAAGGTCAGATTTTTCAGTTGAAGCTGATTCTCAGTATTATCTTTGTATCACGAGATTTCCAAAGTTGTTATTTCCAGCTGTCCCTGAATGCAGCACAGCTGTGAAGCAGCCTGTTCCACCCTTTTAATTTCCCTCCTCAGTTGCGTGGTCGGTTTAAATTGCATGCTTCTTGCAGCTATTTAGTATTCCTAATTATTTCCACAACTGTGAGTAAATACCAAGAGACCAACATCTATTTTAGATTGGTTAATTGATCATTGATTATGGCAGAAGTTATATATATACGCAATGACGGAGTTCTAAATAAAGTGTCTGCTATGTACCGTTACAGTCTTTATTTTACTGTTAAACTGCAGTTGCATTTGATTCCTAGTATTTGACTTATGTCTCTCTGTATTGTTGCATATGAAGTCTGGTGAAAAACAACCAGTTAAACGGGCAACAAGTGGGTTTCTTAAAAACAAGCCTTGCACCACTCCACTATTTGCACACCAAAGATCTTGTATTTTCTTTTTAACGCACCTATTTGTCGTTTTACATCTCAAAAAGTATTTTATTTTATCATCACTGTTGTTGTCATCTCATGTTTACCGTTGGGTGGCGCCAGAGGCTCAACGTTCAACCCATCAACATTAAACTTAAGTGAAGTACCAAAATATTGATTTAAAAAAAAAAAAAAAAAAAAAAAGCAGATATCTCTTCCATGAATCCACTTTATAAACTTATAAGACACAAGAGAGGGTTTTCAGGGGCAAATACAAGCGAGAAAATATTAGTTCCCTGACCGGGAATCGAACCCGGGCCGCGGCGGTGAGAGCGCCGAATCCTAACCACTAGACCATCAGGGAGAGCTGCTCCATCACAGAGACGGGTTGGAATTTGGCAGTCAAGATGAAGTGCCTGTTCTTTTTTTTTTTTTTTTTTTTTTTTTTTTTCCCCTTCTACAGACGTTTGCAACGGGTTACATGGTTACAAAACACTTACACTTTGTCACTGAGAGGATATGGTAATAGATGACAATAATAATAATGATAAGTTTAAAAAAAATAAATAAATAAAACAAAAACAGAATTACCCCAAATTACCCCAGAAATACCCCAAAGATAGCATCTTCAACTACCAAGTCTAGTCATTTCTTGGTTTCATCTCAGGGAACAACTAACTGACAGACGGTGTGATAAGTTCTGCAGTCTTTGCCAGGGTGTTAATAAAGCCTCTCCAAGCTTTTAGTCTGGTGTCACCGAGGACTCCAGTGTCACCGAGCAAATAAGCGCTCGAGGGCACGTTCTGTGTCCTCGAGCTGTCACACCACACAATCCCCGCCCCGTGCCAAAACGGCACGGTTCAAGCCAGCAGATAAGCTATAAAAGCCACTCATCCTCCGCTTTCTGGGACCACGCAGCAGTGTAGCGATCGAGACGGGTCCAAACACGTAGTTTGTCCTCAAATGGGCCATAGTTTCTAGCTGTTCCTTTACTTTCAGCCATCCGCACCTTCACCACCTCATCCGGTGCCTGCATCACCATCCAACTCAAAGGTAAGTCTAAGATAAAAATCACATTCATTCTTATCATTTTCATGTCTTCATTTGAATGCTATGGGGTTCTCTTTTTTTAAAAGGAGACGTGTGGTCTTATGTTTTTAGGTGCTTTTGTTTGTGGACACATTTTACTCTCAACTCAACCCCAATAAATACAAAGGTAGTTTTTGCATGGATGGAGTTTCTGAGCATTTGTTGAACTTGTACTCTGCAAGATCACATATTGCCCTGCACCTCAGCCAATAATTACAGTAATGCTTTCTTATATACGCTGTTACCTGTAAAGCTGGAATGCAGAATGAGTGCAACTTTATGGGCAACACAGCACAATGTAAGAAACACAACAAATGGTGTGTTTGTGCGTCATGTGCAGTGTTTATCCAGGCTATTAAGTGCAGACATGTATTTGTGTCTTTGAAATCCCTGCAGCCATCTGCTGTTCACAGGGTTAAGCTATTCAGGCTTCAACTGGTTCTTCAGGTTTAAGATGCCCCAAAATATCGTTTCAATTTAATAATTTATAATAGTAAATTTGTTATTTTTTTAAGGTAATTTAAAATATGGAAGACATTTTATTCACAAAAAGTGCAGTAATGAAAGTAAAGCTTCTTTTTCTTTCTGGTTTATAATTAAATTATAATATATAATTTATTAATCCCATACGAAATATATAATATTTTGTATTTATTACATTTTTCTTATAATAATAATAAAGAAGATGTATCTATAGACCACTTCTTATCTAAGATTAGCTTTAGTAATGCATGTCATCTACAGCAAGTTTCAGTCAGTATATCATGTAGCCGGCTCGTGGACAGCACTATAGCCAGCATGTTGGACGTGCCGACAGCCCGTTACATACATTCTAGTTATTTAAGTCATGAGAAACCAGACTCTCAGCAGCTGCTTCTGGTTCATCACTCTGCAGCAGAGACTAGCGGAGCCCCCACCCCCACTCCTCCCCCCCATGCACAGAGAGCATGAATGAATGAATGAATGCAGCTCAGCTCCCATGAAATGGCTCATCCTGCACCTGCTATTTTCTGATGGCAGATGTGCTTTTGCCACAATATTTGCATCTGACTTTTTTGAAAATAAGTATTTGCACGTTGTTGTGCTACAGAACCTTAAAGGGAAACTGGAACTGACTTTTGAAAAGGTATCATTAGTTTTGCTTCCCAGTCTAATATCACTTGTCTTTTTCTTCAAGGTTACCATTTTCCATCTTTGAGCGGTTTTCCATCCAAGGTCGGAGAAAATGGCAGCAATTCCATCAGGTGGCTCTCTTGTTGCCACTCATGACTACTATAGAAGTGAGTTGCGCACCATATACATGAATCTGCAGAACTGAAGTCATGGTTTTTGTCTCTGTCTTAGTTAAAAAATGAAATCTCTAAATGTCTGTCCTTTAGGACGCCTGGGGTCCAACTCCAGCAGCAGTTCCTGTGGTAGCGCTGAATATGCTGGGGAAGCTATTCCACACCATCCAGGTAAGGAAAGGGACTTGTTCTTTTTTAATATATTAATAAAAAATAAAAATAACAATAAAACAAGATATGCCAGGTTTAAATAAAATTTTGTTCCATGTAGCACTTCCAAGGCAAGACTCTGGCCACTGGTGGACCTCGTTTTTCTTTGCAAAACAAAACCAGCCCGGCATGCAGAACGGATCTGACAATCCAAAGTGAGTGCTTTCCCACACAAACATCACTGTGCAACATTTCCTTCCAGCAGTGACGATAAATCTGTCAGCTGTGGTGAACAGGACTGATCTGAATATTTCTGTGTTGCAGGAACAGAACCTACACAGTGGCCAATGGTCAGGTGACCTGCATCGCCAGGGAAATGGTTTTGAAGCGACAACTTAGCGAAAGCAGCGACAATGGAAAGTTTGAGCCAACAACCCCACCACCATCTTCTTCCTAAAGCCCACCCCCCCTCCACTGACTCACCCGTTTCACACCTTCCTCACCCTCAGCTTACCATCCATCCCATAGTCCAAACACTGGAGATGAAGATGACGATGGTGATGATGATGGTGTTTTTTAACCTTTAGTAAATAGTTTGCTTGTACGTTTTGCTTCTGTATATTATGTTTTTATTACTACCAAAACAAAACAAAACAAAAAAAAGAAGTATGTAAAAAGTTTTTTCATTTATCTCTTGTAAAGTATTTACACTGTTAAGAATAAAAATAATACTTTGTTGAAATTACTTCTTGTATGTCGTGTTTCTTGGAGGTTGTCGTTAACCTTTAAAGAGTTATTAAATTCAGTACATAGAACATATGAAAAGAGTTTTATCTCACTTTCTTGAAGTGCACAAGTGCTGTTTTATAACCCAGCGAAGGAACACATGTAACCTACTTACAAGATAAACTTAATCTGTTTAACTGTGGTATGATTAGAAACGACTAATTCAAGTGGTAATGCGGTTTATGTAATCGCACCATTTTAGCTTGAATGTGGGTCAGCATCTTCTGGAAGACATGGTGTCACAGAGAGCAAAGGTCAGGACAGATGGGATGCTTGACAACTGCACTAACCAGTTATTAATTTGTTGTTTACCAGTTCTGCCTCTTAGTTTGTCAACAGGATACTTGTACAGGAAGAGGAGAAACCCAACCAACTATTTCTGTTGAAATCATTTGCAAGATTGTTTTAAAAATCCTTTTTGCTCTTTTCAGTGTGACGTGTTCAAGTTTACTGACATTATGAATGATTTACTTTTTAATTTTTCATTTCTGTTTGAATTTTACAAACAACCTAACATTCTAACTAACCCAAGAGAGAAAACCCTAAACAGATTCAAATCAGGACAGATTTAAAGTACTGTGGTACATTAACAAAATATCTCATTTAACCTATAAGAACACAGCATGATATGATATAATATATGATATGATATGATATGATATGATATGATATGATATGTTCCTGTGGAACACAACCTGATTTTCGTCCTCTATCCTTTAATATACACCAGAAAGCAGAAACACTGTAAACATTTTGACATGTCACATGATAATAAATGGTAAATATCCCTAAAATCTTAGTACTGTTCAAATTACATTTTGTTAAAGGTATAAATAAAGATCACATATTCCACAAATTGCTTATTATTCATGGGTTGGGCCTCATTGAGCTGAATAAAGGCAGTTATAAAAACTACATAAAAGAGACATAAAACACTTCTTTAATCCCTTCCTTGACAATCCAAATTAGCTACAAACCACTTGTGTGTGTTTTAAAAAAAAAAAAAAAAAAAAAAAAGTCTAATAAATTAATTTTCTAAAGCTATTTCATTTTCTATTATTTCTGTGTTTATTTTATATCATTTTCATATGATCTATTTTAATTTATTTATGATTATCCACTTTAAAATTTATTTGAATCTTATTTTTTCCAACTGAATCCTATTTCTATTTATCGCATGTATATATGCATGTGTAAATACATTTAGGACTTAATTCCAGAGGGAAATAACAATAAGACACCTATCATACACACTGACTACATATATCCAACCTGCAAGCAAATAAGTGACAATTCCTTTATCAGTTAATGTTTTTAAGATCCCTAAAACACACCTGAAATGAGAAAAATTAAATATAATAAATTATTAAATACTTATTGCATTACAACCATTTTTAAGTTTACCACCAATTTATAGCAGTTTTAAATGTGGGATGTGGGATGCAGATCTGCACACATCTGAATTTACAATAATAAAAAAAAATGACACTGAGATCAGATTATTTAAAAAAGAATAAAACAGAGCTGTTTAATCTGTGCGAGTTGATAAAAAAAAATTACATCCACCAGCTCAGTGGGTAAAAGGGAAACAGCAGAATGATCCAGAAATCACCTGATGCACCTGTGTGTGATCCACATGAGCTGATTCTAAGCTCAGGTTTAATTAATCAATTCAATCCAACTTTATTTGCACAGATCTAATTTGCGCCAAAGCCATTTTATGGCATTTTTAAAGATGAGGTTTAATTCAATCTACTTTATTATTGTTTATTCAAAACTTATCAATTGTATGATTCAGAATGGTTAAAGTCATAATCATATTCAACATTTTATACTTATCACACAATTTATAATAAAATTAGACCTGAAAATATTCAGATTTCTCTATCATGCGCTGTCACATTTATTAAAATAGCAGATTTTAACTCTAGTTGGCATGAAGACAAAAAGACCTGGAGCTTTCACAGGCTGTTAATGTCCCCATGAACCTTAAAAATATACTAGATATCCGCCTGCTTTAAAGTCCCCTCATGTCTTTTAGTCAGAATATATTTCTCTGTTTGAATGTTTTTCATTTATTCTGTTTCCAGCTTCCAGTTTTGTTAAACAATCTTATGTACCACTGAATGGTGATTTTCTGGTTAGTGAAAGAAATCAATATAAACACGGTTCTCTGAATGAACCTTTCTCTGAAATTCTCTGCAGTGAACATTGTACAAAGTGTACAGACTAAGAATAGACTGAACAAAGTCTGGTCCATGACCAGACCTGTTGCGAGACAGTTGCGACTAAAGTCAAACAGTGCCAGCTCTGGATGGGAAGCATGTAGGACTGCATACTGGAGCACATTGGCACCAAATAGACCAGAGATGGTTTATGTTTTTAAGTCAATAATCATTGGAAATAACACAAGGTGTTCTGAACGTCCTGGTGTCCTAGCAGGGCATCAGAAAGTCACTTGAGTCTAAAAATGTTCCATGATCCCATCCAAGCATGAATGCATACGTGTCATATCAGTCTTTTTTTAATCATTGCAGAGGGCATTCTGGGTTTCTCTGTGCAAAGTTCACAGAACAGGATGAAAGACAAATAGTCAGAAACGATGCAGAAATATAACACTGATGTTAAGACTATAAAGGTCATAAAGAAAAGAATATAAAACAATAAGCATGTGAAGGTGAAAGTGTTGTAAAGGTGGAACATTTTTGTAAAGTTGGTAAAGGCTAGTTAACAGTACTAATTTTAATGTACATTTGTAAAGAAAGATGGATTTAAAACCATTTAAAGCTCATTGAAAACTGTTAATGGTAAATTCAGGGAAGACGTCCAACTATGCCCGCTCAATGTGGATCTGGAGAACACAAGATTGAAATAAAAAATAAACTTCTACTTATCTTAAGTTCTGTCTCTGACTTAAATCGTCACATACTGTTATTTCATTTTCCGAATAAGAAACAACATTTGGAGCCAAAGTTTTTAACTTAAGGAACCTGGCTTGTAACAATGACACTGATTGGTCATGAGAAACCAAAATATAAACCTCATCTCAAAGTTTTTTATTATTATTTCAGCAACTTATTATTTAACATTGGTGTCCAAGAAGTGCAGAGACCGTCAATGCGTTAGCATGCAGCTATCCTACCCTGAAACTGCATATAGGCCTTTTGAATGTGTAGCACCTGTCGTGCTAAACCAGCATGAGCTGGGCACGCAGGCCTACACTGCGCACAAAAAAGTAGTGGATACTCAGCTTTTAGTGTAATATACAGTATGGCCTGTACTGGTTTTGACCTTTGAACTTTTAAAACTTTTGAATGTGTCGCACATGTCATGCTAAACCAGCATGAACTGGGGCTCATATTACTATTCAGTCAAATAGGCAAGAGAAACAGAAGATCCATGAATTACTCAAGGAGAGAGGAGATAAGACTGAAGTCTGGGTTTAAATGCAGGTGTATTATGTACACAGTGGGATAAATACTGGACCAGCTCTGCAGGTCTTTACTATCCGGAAGGTAACCACACGGAAGCAGAAGGTCACGGTGCAGCAGGCAAGTTTTACCGGATGGATCTGCCTCAGGTCGCACTGTATACACAGGGAGATAAGCAGCACGCTTGATAACAACATAAATGCTTTTCATCTATTTACAACTTTTCAAGGGATTTACTTATCTGCACATGGGACGGATGAGACCACTGCACTGTACCACTGCAGTACCACTGCATTTATATTAATGTAGCCTACATCTTACAACTGTAGCCAGCATCCTCGTTTACATGAATTTTTAAGGTGTAACCCACCATCTCATCTGTTAGGTCATCTTCTAGTTCACAGCTGACACATTAGAAATGCAGCCATATGAAGCCCAGACTGTCCTTGACATCCAGACCACAGTCATCCAGAACCACATCGCCTCGAGAAGTTTCTACAGGAGTCCTCTGTTTTCTGGGATGTGTTCTTCCAATGTCTTCACTGCACCTCAGCCAGCACGCAGAATAAAAATCCACTGGTTAATTTCCTTTTGTGTACTCTTCACAAATCTGCTGCTGTGGATAAATGTTTTCGACGGAATACTCATCAAAAACTCAGAATAAGATGGAGAAACAGTTCGATATAAATAGTTTGATGTAAACAGTTTGATGTAAACAGTTTGATGTAAACAGTTTGATGTAAATAGTTTGATGTAAACAGTTTGATGTAAATAGTTTGATGTAAACAGTTTGATGTAAACAGTTTGATGTAAATAGTTTGATGTAAACAGTTTGATGTAAACATTACACCCAAAACAGAAATCTACACACACAGTTCTGCACATTGATGGCGTTGGTGAGCATTCTCCATAGGCATAGATTATCAGTCTTATCAGATTTTGTTAAAACATTATGCAACTGCTAATTGTCATTAAAGCAACTGTAATGGCATTTAAAACTATGAAATCACATCAAGTAAAATTTTATTTATAAATCACTTTTCAATCAAAAATCAGCCAAAGTGCTTTACATAAAAACAGTTGCAGCACATAAAAATCAAGTCTTCATACGTCCAGCTATGAAACCAAATAATTTGTACAAACAGCCCTGATCATGTGCCTGAGCACACACACCAAAACAGATGCACACAGACAACACATGTTGACAAAACTCTGCCACCCAAACCGAAACCATAACCACCAACTCCATCCGCCTAATGGTAATAAAAACACCAAACATCTGGCTAAACATCACGCTAAACATCTGACATCTGGCTTGGCGCTGCTGTGAGGAAGTGATATCTTGTGGATTTGTTTATACAAGGACCAGCCCACTGATGACCACAGGGGCCCACTGCGTCCATTGGGCTGCTGCAAAGAACTTCCAGAGTCAAGGTCAAGGACGACCACTTTAACAACAACCCTGCAGACCAAGCAGGCATCCCCCCCAGCCTGAAGGATTCCCACATGAAGTCGCCTTGTAGAAAGAGAATGTATTTAAGTTCTAACCTTGACCCTTTTACAGCTTTCACCAAAGTATGTTGCAGTCTAAAGCCAGTCTTGAAATAACAACATGTTGTGAGAACACGTTGTGTCCCACGTAACCATGGCAACCTGTAAAATGGCGTCCCTGACGGTGATGCAGATCATGTATTTGTTTCTTTGGAAAAGTAATGAAATACGTACACAGAAACAGGAAGTGAGAAAAGTTTGTTTGTAAAACTGGAGTAAACAAAGTACTGCTTCACATCCTGGGAGAAGAGGTGGAGGAACTACAGCAGTAAAAGTACTTTGTATTTTATCAGGACAAATGACCACACCTGAAAAAGAAAGGGCTGAGCTGAATCTGCCTCTTAAGGAAGCTGAGATCATTCGATGTTCGCACCAAGATGTTGCATAGCTCCTGTAAGTCTGTTGTGGAAAGTGCAATCAGCTTTGTGGCAATCTGCTGGGGCAGCAGCATCAGAGCCAGAGGCTTAAAGAAACTTAGACCAATTCAGAAGGCTGGTTCTGAGCTGAAAATAATGGTGATTTTTAATAGTTTTCTTTCAAATAAAACAGTTTCATTGAAATAATAGACACTTGTTTAAATGCAAGTTTTCCAAACCACAAATAGTGCAGTAAAGTACTTTTTTTTCCAGTCCTGCATTGTTTACTAAACATGGTTTAAACACAAAGGAACCCCTACTATATTTAAGACCTATATTTGGTGGAATATAAGCTTTAATATAAACTATGACAATGTGGCGTCTTCCTACAGAGTTTTGTAGACCCTGTTTGATTGTGGGAGCATGGAGGTGTCAGTGGATTTTTATTTTCTGATTAACGGCTTCATCATGTGACCAGATTAAACTCCTCCAGCTGCCCCCCTTCACACTTGTTCTTTGCTGAGCAGGTGAGAATCTGTCAAACTTCAAGGTTTTGTTTGCAAACAGCTGGCAAAAATAGCCGCTGCGTATCTTTTTAGATTTGCTCTGCAGTATCACTGATTATCATTTTTCAGCCTGTTTTATATGATGCTGAAATTTCGGAAACTAAGCAGAGAAATGCATGTGTTCGCAACTCATTTATTACCTTTGTGCTGTTTATTTGTCTTCATAAACATATTATCAGAAGAATATAAAAGATATTAATCTTCCTCTTCTTAATAATTAAACTAATTTTGGAGGAGAAGTTTTATTAATTAATTTATTTATTTGCCTCAGTGATCTTCTGGAACTTTCAGTGGAAAATGCCTGCAAGGCTGGACAGAGCACTCATGCACATGGGCTGGCTCAAATATAAACAAGGAATCTGGGGCAAAGGCATCTGGCCCATGAGTCAGTGCTGCCAAATCGTCTAACTTCTGACTCACACTAAACCCAGGAGTTCATATGGCACACAGTGTCCCCCTGTTGCAGGTTTATATTTAATCAGCAGCATGAGCCAGGAGCATGGACCACTGGCCTTGTGTCAGTTCATGTGTATCAGGGATTGTCAGTGCCAACACAAATGTCATCATGCTGCAACTTCCAGTATGATGACATTTTTTTTGTTTTTCTCCAGCTTTCATTGTGTATTTTTGCTTTTTGTTTGTGTCTCTTGTGTGGTTCATCATTACCAAAATACCTGGAAAAACTAATAAACTGAAATCTGTTTCCAAAAGCTTTTCATCACCAAAGTCAATGTGAGGTTTCCAAATTCTGCAGAAACTTTGGTTAGGAGTATTTATAAAGTAAAAGATTTGTCTGTACCAAAGTAGGTGAAAATAATACAAGTTTTTAATGATTAAAATGAGAAAATCATGTGTGGAGAGAAAAAAAAGGCACAGACAACAGAAGTAACAGTCCTATGTAACTGATCCAGTAATGTGGCGGTAACGTTACGGCTGTTTGGATCGCTGGTGGAACAATAAATCTTTGATTTTACAAACAACTTACCAATACCTTTAACAAATACCTGAGCCGCGACGAAGAGAAAATTGTCAGCTTCATGTCTGAATCGCCAATTCCTGAATTTCCCCACTGTCTATCTATCTATCTATCTATCTATCTATCTATCTATCTATCTATCTATCTATCTATCTATCTATCTATCTATCTATCTATCTATCTATATATCTATCTATCTGTCTATCTATCTAGTTCATCATGACTATAAACACTAAAGTCGACACACAAGTCATGCAACCAGATAAAAGAAGAGTGAGGCAAAAGGTTTAGATTAGACCTTAAACACAGAAACAATACTGAAAATGAAGCTTTTGTGGGAAGATACCAACAAACATCCCAGAGCTGAGGTTTTAATGTGGGGAAAGCAAAGGAAAATACATTGATTGATGTAATTTGTGGCTTTTTTTCCTCGTGGCATACATGTTTACATCCGGCTTTATCTCTGCTGACCACATAGCAGGCTGTTGTCCTGATTGCGCATTTTCTCTTATTTAGTGTAAACATATGCTCTGCTAACTTTGTAAAAGTAAAATGCCATTTTATTTTATTTTATTTTATTTTATTTTATTTTATTTTATTTTATTTTATTTTATTTTATTTTATTTTATTTTATTTTGAATGTGTTCACAAACTAACCAGGCCTTTTTATTTTATTTCTTTTAATCAAACATATTTATTTAGTTTATTATCTGTTTTCTCAGTCTAATTTATGCATTAATTTTTATTGTAAAACATTTATCATCGATCTATGTTTTTAATTGCGGTCAATACATTTAATATATTTTTTTTCCCCAGTCTTTCTTGTTTCATATTTTTCAGCTTAATATCTTTATCTACATTTTTATGTAATTGTGAATAAATTAATAATTAAGTCGGTAATTTCTTTAAGGATCTGTACAGAGGCTGCATTTTTATTGAAGAACTTTGTGGTTTGATTAAATGAGCTGGTCACCAACATATCATTGTTTTCATTTATTATTCTCATTTTACCTCATCATTAAAATTGATTTGGCATATTTCACGTGGTAGGGACAGTAAAACATCTATAGACACCACATTTTGACATTTAAAATATTTCAAACTAATTTTTAGTCTAATAATTACAACTTTATTTCTTTTCTAAATTTCAAATACCCAACTTTCGTTGGAAATAGTGAGGTACAAACAACAACAAAACAAGCTTTCCACACTGAACATTTATCTAGAGGTCACTGTTGGTTTGCTTTCACAGTGAAAATATTGACTTTTGTCTGATAAAAAAAAATTGTCCTCTTTTTTCACACAAGTCTGTTTGTTAAACATGCTGTGAGTTTTTCCAGACCTTCACATGCAGCTAAAAACACCACAACAGCAACAGGAGCACTCTGCTTTCTGTTCAGAGCAGGTCGCTTCAAACAAAAGAAACAGAACTGTAATTAAATTTCACAGAACACTTATTTCTGCTTCTGACAATGAAACTAAAATAAAGCAGGTTCCATCTTTCAGCAGGCTGCAGCTGAATAAGCTGTCTCTCTGCTGAAGGACAACAAAGAAGAGCTTGTGGTCACGGACTGCTTTTATAGCTTCTGATTATTGACATTTATCGCACCATCTGTTTCTTTCTTTGCAATCATGAATTCATGTTTGTGTCCATTGAGGCAAACTTGAACTCTTTTTGTCACTGCACCATGTAAACCACATAAAACAGTATCAGTGACTTTTAATGTTCATCTTGCGCCACCATGAGGTCAAAAGCAAAACTAGCAAAAACCAGTGGTCATTCTGCTTTTTATTGATCCAGTAATTTTCTATATCTCTTTTAGTGAATTCACAGTCCATCTTCGGTGATAATTAGTAAATGCTTGGTTACTGACATGTCATAATAAGATGGTGAACATGGATAACACAGAAAATGGTAACTAGCTGACTAAATAGTGTTTTATACATTGCTACTCAGTATAAAGTGCAGTTAATGTTGCTTTATTTGTTTTCTAAGTAGAATTGTGTTGTTAAAAATTAAGTAACTAATAATTCTGCTTTTCTACTTTCTTCTTTATGTTTCTGAGCCTTTCTGAGATGTAAACATGGAAAAGTTTTCTACTTTTTCTGCCCCGTGGCAACGACAAGTAATGCCTGCTCATTATGCATCTTACTTGACAAAAAGTTTGATTTTGAAATAATTTTTCCTGTTGCTGCTTTGATATATAATCAAAAATGAAAGCACATTTTCCCCACCAACCTCCAGCTTTTTGGAGCTTCAAGCATGACCAACCAGCGTTCAGGTTTCCTTTGATACATGCTGATTGTTAGAAACCCTTGAAATGACAAAAAGTCCCATTAAGTAAAATCCATGTTTATAAACATAATTTAAAACTCACGCTGGTCACACAAGTATTTTTTCATATTTATTTGTTAAAATAGTTCCATTTTGTGGAAAACAGTTTGAATATGTGGACCAGTCATCTTTGTATTTGGAGCAAATTATGATTTAGCATCAAACAGAAGCTGTGTTTGAGTACCCCATTTCAGCTGAGCTAATGCATAAAAGTTGCATCGACAACAAAATTACACCTTTTTGTGAGTGACTTATTTTAACACACTTTAAATAACATGATCACGAGCTGTGGGTATGACCGAAAGATCTCGAAAACCAGAGGCTAAAATTAGTTTCCTCCACAAGGTGGTCGGGCTCAGATTACAGCCGCTGCTACTCTACATAGAGAAGAGCCAGATGAGGTGGCTCAGGCATCTGGTTAGGATGCCTCCTGGACATCTCCCTGGTGAGGTCTTCCAGGCACATCAGGAGACCCTGGGGAAGACCCAGGACATATTGAAGGGACTATATCACTTATTTGGTCAGGGAAAAACTTGGGACCCAATGGCTACAGGATATAGTTCTTGATTTTCCTCCATGTAGCAGTAGATGCATTTTAATAGCTGATAAATAAGTAAATAAAGCTCAATAAAATAAAGTCAATTTACTTATATTTCCACAAGTTCTTAATATGTTTCATATGTCAGGCGAAAGACTTCTTTAGATCTAAGCAGTCAGTTAGACTTTACAGAACATAAGTGTTAAATTAAATTTTACTTTCTTGTTAAGGTAACAAGATGTCATTGACACATCCTGACCAATCTGTTGGTGGTTTGATCATTGTCACCTGGGAATTATTTACCTACATGCTTTGATCACATGGTCCAGTGTGTGAATGTGTGTGAAAGAAGAAAAAAAGCTGGATTGTAGGTGGTGGAAAGCTGATATCTGAGGTCATCTCATCTCCTTTTTTTCCCAGTGTAACATAGATGATTTCTGTAACACTGTCTTTTCCAACCAAAATGTGTAAGTCACTGTCCTCAGAAGAGTCTTCTTCCTCTTTGAGATGCTGATGGACAGCTAAATCCTAACCTGTAGAGCTGCTGTGTTGAGCCAGGTGTCTAGGAAGTGTTTATTTGGTGTGAACACTCCCCACTCTGCTGCACTGCACACATCATACTACACAGTTTGTATTTTTATATATATATATATATATATATATATATATATATATATATATATATATATATATGTAAAGTGACTTTGTAAAACATGTTATTGTTTAACAATATATTTAGTGTTTAATTACAATAATTTATTAAATGGGAAAAGTTTTTGAGGAACCCAGAAGGATGTTTTGTCATCCTGAAACAAAACAACACCAGACAGACGCTGATTAACCCAGAAAAGGAAGTGATATCTTGTGGATTTGTTTATACAAGGACCAGCCCACTGATGACCACAGGGGCCCACTGTGTCCATTGGGCTGCTGCAAAGAACTTCCAGAGTCAAGGTCAAGGACGACCACTTTAACAACAACCCTGCAGACCAAGCAGGCATCCCCCCCAGCCTGAAGGATTCCCACATGAAGTCGCCTTGTAGAAAGAGAATGTATTTAAGTTCTAACCTTGACCCTTTTATAGCTTTCACCAAAGTATGTTGCAGTCTAAAGCCAGTCTTGAAATAACAACATGTTGTGAGAACACGTTGTGTCCCACGTAACCATGGCAACCTGTAAAATGGCGTCCCTGACGGTGATGCAGATCATGTATTTGTTTCTTTGGAAAAGTAATGAAATACGTACACAGAAACAGGAAGTGAGAAAAGTTTGTTTGTAAAACTGGAGTAAACAAAGTACTGCTTCACATCCTGGGAGAAGAGGTGGAGGAACTACAGCAGTAAAAGTACTTTGTATTTTATCAGGACAAATGACCACACCTGAAAAAGAAAGGGCTGAGCTGAATCTGCCTCTTAAGGAAGCTGAGATCATTCGATGTTCGCACCAAGATGTTGCATAGCTCCTGTAAGTCTGTTGTGGAAAGTGCAATCAGCTTTGTGGCAATCTGCTGGGGCAGCAGCATCAGAGCCAGAGGCTTAAAGAAACTTAGACCAATTCAGAAGGCTGGTTCTGAGCTGAAAATAATGGTGATTTTTAATAGTTTTCTTTCAAATAAAACAGTTTCATTGAAATAATAGACACTTGTTTAAATGCAAGTTTTCCAAACCACAAATAGTGCAGTAAAGTACTTTTTTTTCCAGTCCTGCATTGTTTACTAAACATGGTTTAAACACAAAGGATATATATATTAGCTGTTGTAGATGGGTTTGATTTGTTTTATTCCATAAAATTAGTAGTCAAACACTGTTTATGAATCCCCCAAAGTTTTCTTACTCACTACAAAAGTAAAAAAAAATATATTAATAAATAAAAGAGCTCATAAGCACATACAGACAACAAAGAAACACGACTATTTCAGGTCTTCTGAGTAAAATAGTTAGTTAGGACTTTGTTAACAGGCTGCACAGTGGCGTAGTGGCGCTGTGGCCTCATAGCAAGAAGGTTCGAGCCTGGGGGAGGTTCGAACTGTGGCCCCTCTGCGTGGAGTGTGCATGTAGTGACTGTGGGTTCTCTCCGAGTACTCCAGCTTCCTCCTTGCCTGTTTTAGATGTGATCCTCCTCCAAAGCACCTGAGTCAGATTATTGAACTTCCTCATCAAGTTCTTTGCAGCCTGTTAATGAGCCTTTATTTATTTCAGGTGTGGTAAAGTAGGGCTGCCTATAAAACATGCAGGGTAGGGGGGGCTGACAACTGGAACTGAGAAACACTGGTTAAACCGGTGACTGTCAATTGTAACAAGGAGAGAGTGTGAATGTTTGTTTGCCTCTCTGGACAGGCGACCTGTCCAGGGTGAACCCAATGACTGCTGTGATTGGGTCAAGCTTCCTGTGACCCTGAAATATACGAAGTTGAGAAAATGAATGGACTTTGTGTAGTTTTGACTCTCAGTGTTCCTCGTTGCTCTCTGTAACTCTGCTGCCCTCTTGTGTCGACTATACTGTAGCTCATCCTTTCATGCATTTTCCATCTCGGGGTCAAATATTAGCAGACATGCAGAGAAACAAGAAACACAGGCAAAGTCAGCGTTTGATAGCTCATCGCACTATTTTATTCAATTACTGACATCTCAGGAGAAGAGGAGAGCCTTGCAACTCTGCTGTTGGTAAACCACTGTTGTTGTTTATTTTTTTGTATCTTTTTTTTTTATTTTTATTTATTTTCATAGCGTTGATGCAACACTGAAAAAGCGCTATTTCCAAACAAACACAGGTCCCTCATTAGTGATATGTAAGAGGCAGAGAGAATCTCACCTGGACAGTTTTGCATGAAACATACAAATGAAACAGGTTCAACCTTTTCTTTTGTCTTTTTGTAGTTTCACATATAATAATAAATATCCATACCTATAAACACTCCAAAAAAAAACTCAAAATATTAAGTCACAGGTACTGGAAAAAGCTCCACTTTTAAATCACAATGATAAATGTACAAAACAATAGACATCTCATATAAATGTTAATGGTTTTTGTTAGAGACTTAAATCTCATCTCAGAAGAAATTAGCGGATAAAACTAAACTCGGAGATTCAGTATTTCCTGAGGTTTATGGGTTCCCCTTAAAAGGCCAGGAGAGGGGAATGGCTTTTATGTTACCAAGGAGATATTACAACAGGTCAAAGTGTACCTTTCAGGGCACCAGTCAGGTTAAGGGCAAGGAGTATTCCCTGACAACAGGGCCAGGTTACTAAAAGATTCTGAGCACTTAATATAGTTCAATAAATGTACCTACACCCCACCGTTCTCCATTTAGGCCACAATATTATTCTGAAACAGTTGACAAAAGTCACCTTAATCCTCGATATATCTTTGCTGGTCCACTTTGAGAAGTTGTGAAGCTCCCGTTTACTTAATATTACCTTTTAAAATGCTGGAAGCCTCCACAACGCCGAGCCGAACTCAGCCAGCTGTCTCGGCACACTCTGACCATGTGACCGAGTAGTCAAAGAGGTCACATCTGCACTTGATGCAATGAAACAGAAGGAAAATATCTAGGCAAATGTACACAGATTAAGGGGTAAAGATGAAAGGGGGGGGGGGGGGGGGAGTATCTGAATAAAATGCAATACCAAAGCAACGCAAAGAATTCTGGAAAACTGTACATGTAAACATCACACTTTCACTGAGTCCAAAACCAGAGGGGAAAATACAAAGCTTCACACAGGTTTACAGTACAACCCCCTGCACAGAGCTACAGTCTGATATCGCTGCAGGAGAGGCAACAATTCAAATAATATAAATAACAATAGAAGTAATACAGACCATCACAAAATGATAAGTTAAAACAGGCAAGGGCTAAAACCACTTTGATTTTTTTTAACAGTGCTGTACCCACAGAAAAAAAAGAAAGGTTTAAAACATCTTTTATCACTCTTTGTACAGCTATACAGTACATTTATCTGACCACTTTAGCAATCCACAAGCTACCAGGGCATTTTAATCAACACCAATAGATTACATTGTCCAGTCAATACAAAGAGAAAATCCATTGGGCATCATTAGAAAAAAAACAAAACAAAACAAAACAACAACATGACAACAAGTGGTTGCCGTTGATCACAGTAACTCCAGCACACAGCTAAAATTTTGCTCAGCATAGACAGAATACCAATCTGCAAGCAAATGTTTGGTTCCCGAAATGGGCTTTGACGTGGTGTCACTGAGTTTGACGTGAAATGAGGAGGCTCTGCTATGGCTGCAGTAACAAACAAGCAGGTTGGAGAAGAGGAAGACGTGAGGACTCTTCTACATCTCTTTGAGCTCAGAGGGGTGTTGCATAAAGCAGGATGAGGCAAGCTGACTTATCTTTGCAAGGTGGTAGTTCTGTTCAATAAATAAGCTTTAAAAAGCCCACGGTTTACTCTATATTAGGTTTATAACTTCACTTTGAGGGGGTTGAGTGGAGGATTATCATATTTAATGAGGGTCAAAAACTGGATTGTGACATTTTCTGTTTGAAATGCTTCTTTTTTGCCGCTTGTCTCTTTAAGCTTTTCGCCCTAGAGTGGCCCAGCCTTCTCTAATGGGACAGCTTATTGGTCAACAAAAACATGCATTAAAGTTTCTCCCTCTCTCTCATTCTATCTTTTTGTTTGTTTGATGTTTTTCAGGGTGCACTAACAAACCTATTAACTAAAATTATGCAAATATGTTACACGGTGATGTCACCAAGTGGAAAAAAAGAGAAGCCTGAACGAGGAACGTAAATCAGGACCAGTGTTTTCTGTGGAAAAGAATGACCTCCTGTGGTTTGGACTTCTGGAATTCCCCATAGACTGTACATAAAGAGATGGACGTAGCCTCCGTGACGTCACCCATAGGTTTCTGAAGAGCTGAATTGAAGCTCGGTGGGCGGTTCCTAACATCGCCATTTTGGCAGGGGCATGCGTGTCGTGTCGTCTCGTCTCGTCCGGAAAATACAAATATGGGTAAAGAAGTGGAGCTGAGAGGGGGGCTGTGAGCGTCATGGTGGATGATTGACATCGAGCGAACTCCGAACTGCCTGTAGCTAAAAGCTAACCGAGCTAACCCGGAGAAAACAGGAGCTAACCTGCTAACGGAGGTAAGCGGGCTAAAGCTAAGTCATACTGTTAACTGGCTAAACCGTGGTTGTTCTACGTTCTTCTTATTTGAAGCGGGAGATTTGTACCTGTCAATCAAAAGGACACGCCCATAAATATGCCAAACTTCAAGATTAAATTACTTTTAAACGGCGAGTTAGAAAAAATTCCCTCCCCCCACAGTTGTCATGAAGGTAAACCTGATCTATTAAACTGAAAATGGATTTTTGAACCAGGCTGTAAACATGTTTATTTCTGCTGACAAGTTGGTCTTTTTAACATGGGAGTCTATGGGGATTCGCTCTGTTTTGCAGCCCCTAGTGGATGAAGGGGGAACTGCAGTTTTATGCACTTCTGCATCGGATTCACTTTTAATCGCCGGAGGTTGTCGCTTGGTTTTCCCACAGTGCAAACCGCCTTAAACATGTTTGACCTGATGAATTTAGATTCTACTGTGATGGACTGGAAACCAGTCCAGGTGTACCTGCCGCTTGTCCAGTGATTGCTGGGATTTGGTCCAGCTTCCCCACAAACCTTGACTGGACTGAGCAGTTCTGATGTAAGAACTGCGTAATGCTCCAGCTTGCCTGCTTTTGCCAGCTATTTAGTCACAAAGATATCATTTTAGCTTATTTTCTAGGGGGATTATGATTAAAAACAGCCGTGCCAGCTAAATATGATACCATGAGGGCGATAGGCTAATAACTGTGGTCAAGCTGTAGAAAAACTATACACTGAGATGATAAGAACTGCTGATTAAGATGGTTTTCAGTCACTTCTCAGATTGCAGACATGTTTAGGCCGAATCTGGGCGTCTTTTTGCCACTTATGGCTCATTTATGGCACTGCTAAGTGTTGTGTGGAGCAGATGTGGACAAGATGTTGCCAGCCTAGCTTGGCTCATAGCCAGTCTCCTGTGGGCCACAAGCCTTCTGTGGGGCAACATTCCTGTTGTCCACATGAGGTTTTCATGTGGTTGAGTTTCAGCAGCATCACTCACATTTAGTCAACGCCGTAAGTCAAGGCCAAAATTTGGTCCAAACATGCTTTGCTACCTGGTTATCTTATAACGTTGTCTCGTTTTTATTTGCAACATTACAACCGGTTTAAACATCTGAAAATAAACTATTTTAATATTAAAACAGATATGATGCAAAAAAATTCACAGATAATGCATGTCATCGACAATTTAGAGGGAATCTTTTCTTTGCAGTAAAAAAGCTACAGGTGTCATTGTTGAAACTTTAACTTCATACCAAACTGAACACAAAGCAAACCAGCGGACTCAGCGATCAGTTTTGTTTCCTAACAAAAGTCTTAATGGCTTCCCAATGTGTGCAACGCGTTGCCTTTTTGTGTCTACACAGAAAATGTAATAAGTGCGCTCTCACAGACTAATTTAACAGCATCTTTTGACATTAGCATTCCCTCTCTGAGCCTCTGTTATGAAACACCCCTCAGATGGACCATACACAATGATGAGTTCACACTAAGCTCCAATTAAGCAGGTTTTTTTTCTGAGACACAAGGACTGCCTCTGATTGTGAGCTGTGTCAAATTGTCTTTTGTTGTAATCAGTTCTCAGCGTGTGAACTGAAGCTGATATTCCAAATGAGGTATAAACACGCTGAAATCGCTGTCTTGTGTTACTTTAATCCTGAGCTATAAAGTGCTTCCAAACTTGCAATAGATAATAGAATGGAAATGCGAAACGGTCCAATCATGGCACGGCGATGGCGTCTAATCTGGTCTTTTAGGACATGCGTGTCCAGCTTTTTGTTTTGGTGTTGAGTGACCGATGGATGACAGTGAAGCAGATTGATGATCCGTGAGATGAGATATGTGATAAATACAGAAATATATCTCTCTAAACTTTGACAAATCAATAAGGTGCGAGCCACTTTTAGGTTGCTCGAAGAGGCATTGTCATTGTTTGGAATGTTTCAGCCTACTAAATGTTCACAGATTGATGTTGTACAAATGGGTCACTCCACTTACACGCAAACACAAAATCAGCACACAGCGAACATTAAGATTTACACCAACAAATGAAATAAAAACGCAAGGATTTAAGAAGAAACGCACACTTACACCACTGTTTTTGTGCTGAGTGACTCACCGGTTAAAGTTGTGAAACTGTGCTCTGGATCCACTTTGAGAATTTTTTTTGCACGTCCTCAGACGGCAAAGCAAACACACACATACACACACACAAACACACACCATTGCAGAAAGCAGGGAGAGTAAACTCGGATGCGATTGGATCTTTTTCAAAGATTGTCTCTTGCTTCTTTTCAAACAGTGTGTGTTCAGACATGATGAAGTGGAGATGCGATTCAGAGTTTTAAAGTACAACACGGATGGACAGGCGGACAGGAGTGTATTTCATCTGAGCGTCACACTTGTGTCGTCACGCTGTATCCATTTGACTTTTAGTAGCAGACGCATGTATATATCTGTGCCCTTAGGTTTGCTCACCGATCACTTCTCTCACAAAAAAAACACATTAAAGTAAAACAGACGTGCAACATTAAGCCAAATTCTTTTGTCAGGTCCTGTTTCCTTTGTGTCACCACAGATCACTGATCCCAATACATGAAAGTGCCTCAGTTATGAGGTTAGTATTCACAACAAACAACATTAAAATTGGCTACAATGCTGCATGGGATATCACTTCTTTTTACAGCTTGACTGTTACAGCAGGAGAGGACTGAGGCGAAGTACTATCCTCTTAAAACGCCATCATCTCAGTAAGCATTACTGATTATCTTTAATATTGCACCTTTTTCCATTTTCCAATAGTTTTGGCTCTAAACCAAGACTCTACACACTATATTAATCTCCTTTTTTTTTTCCCTGACAGGTGTCTGCGACCCCAATTTGCATACCCAGGCTTCTTAAAAGCCCTCCTCCTGTTCAGCAATGAAAAACTGCCCGTCACAAAAAGATCCACAATAAACTAAGTGAAAGTAAAGTCGCGCTGGGTAATAAGTCACATACAGAGGTGTCTGGAAAACCTCTCCAAAAAAGCAGAATTTCGACCATATATTGGATGGATCTGACACTATCATGTTATATTTCCTTTTTTTTGTCCTTTTGTATGTTGGTAAGTACACATCCGACGTAGCTGTTGAGGTTAACAGGTCAGTGGCAGCCTGCCACATCTTTTAGCAGCGATTCCTCTGTGGACTCGACTCAGACAACCCGACCAAATCATGCCACTGTACAGGGTAATTTACATTAGTGTAAAAAATAAGAGTGATGGTGCTGAGACACTGCTATTTAACTCCTCATTTCTTCACACATCTGCACAAACAAGCGATTTTGGTGTTATAGTGGTTGAGCTAATTCAACACCTCGGTCTGTTTTACAACACGCATCTTTTTTTTTTTTAACTTATATCATCACTTCCTGAGACAAATGGAGGTTCCGGTGGCAGGATGAAATGGATGGGATGAATGGCTACACAAAACAGGGCACTAAGGTCAAAGTGAACCGAATGCATAAATAAACATTTTCCAGCCTGTGATATGTTCTGGCCTGTCCAAATACATGAAGATGTGGGAATAAGTGAAGGTAACATACCTACAGAACCCACTATGCACTGAAGTATCACAGTTGTGTCGTTGTGTGTGAAAGTCTGCCCATATGTGTGTGACGGAGCGACGGAGATGGACAGGCTGGAGGGTGGAGGGGGGGAGGGTGTTGGCACGGTTTGGCTCAGACTTAGTTCTGCTGCAGGATCAGGTTTTCCAGCTCATCTGCAGAGCGAAGCAGGAAGGCCGCGGACTCTCGGTAACCTGCGATGAGCTGCCTCACCGCCGTCACCTCTGGAGGGCTGAGCTGGGCCGAAGCGCCACCACCACCCCCGCCTTGGCCGTGGCTGTTGGAACTGGAGGAGGAGTTTGGGCCGATGGACTTCATACTCAGATCTGTGGGACCTGTTGAGGTTGTAAAAAATATGCTCAGGTTACGTTTTAAAAGGGGTAACTTTATCAGATAACCTAAAAAAAAAAAGGCATGCTTGCTTTCCACAGTAGCGCATGTAGAGAGGGAGTGTCAGACATATGAACTGGCCCACCAGAGTTCCCAATCTGGTCTGTAGGATGATATAATGACATAAACCTTGACTCCAGTAACTGTGTCTTTTTAATTCTTTTAGACCTAACAGCAGCGTTTGACTCAGTAGATCGTTCTATCTTTCTGTCACGTCTCAAGCACTGTGTTGGTATTAAATGCACTGCTTTGGACTGGTTTGAATGGTACCTCACAGACAGATCTTTCTGTGTGCAGCTGAAGCAGTTTACCTCCTAAATGGCCCCACTGACCTGCGGGGTTCCTCAGGGGTCAGTTTTGGGCCCTCTGCTATTTTCAATCAATCAATCAATCAAACTTTATTTATTTTCCAACATAAAATATGTGACTGAAAGTGCTTTACAGTTTAAAATCAGGCTGGATCAGGCTAAAGGTTCCCTGCATTTTCTCTACATGCTGCCCCCAGGGTCAGTATTTAGAAAGCATGGTATTCCTTTTCACTGCTTCGCTGATGATGTGCAGATTTACATGCCATTCTAAGGAATCTCTTCATGCTCTGTTTAATTGCATGAGGGACATTAAGACATGGATGGACATTAATTTGCTAAGATTAAATGAAAATAAAACCGAGGTTGTCCTGTTTGGTCACCCCAAATTAGTCCAAGTTCTTTCCAATTCCTTTGGCTCATTAGCATCCTATATAAGACCACAGGCCAGAAATCTGGGTGTTATTATTGATGGGGCACTAAAACTAGACAAGCAGATCAGCTCGGTGGTTAAGGCTAGCTTCTGCTTCTAGCCAAAGTTAAACCATACCTGAGGGAGACTAAAAAAGTTGGAAAAAGTTATCCATGCCTTTATCACACCGCGGTTGGACTACTGTAATTCCCTGTATGCTGGTATCAGCCGGTCTGAACTTAGTCATCTACAGATTGTTCAAAACGCAGTGGCTTGTCTCCTAACCGGGACAAAGAAACGTGAGCACATAAGGCCGGTGCTGTCCTCTCTTTACTGGCTGCCGGTTAGTTTTAGAATCGACTTTAAGATTCTTGTATTTGTTTTTAAGTCCCTAAATGGCACCACAGTATTTACCAGACCTAGTTAACATTCACTGACCCTCTAGAGTCCTTAGATCAGCTGACCAGATGGTCTTGGATGTTCCCAGATCCCTAATGACATCTAGAGAGACAGAGCTTTTGCAGTTTTGGGTCCCACTTTATGGAACTCATTACCCCTCGTCTAAAGATCCACCTGTTTACCCTAGCCTTCGACTGAGCAAAGTTGTTTTTATTGTGTTTTATTAGTTTATTGTTACTGATTTATCTTAGAGTTATTTTAGTCTATATATGTGTGTGTGTGTGTGTGTGTGTACTTTATTTGATGTGTATATCTTACTGTAAAGCACTTTGGCTTTAAATGTGCTCTATAAATAAAGCTGACATTAACATTGACATAGAAGATATTAAGTGCATGACTGCAAAGTTACAAAGTAACTAATTCTTGTAATGGACCAGCGGCCTGTCCAGGGCTTATTGGACTAGTTGCCGGGTATTACTACACAGAGCTGGAAATAAACCTTCTAAACAACCTCTAGCTCTTGAAAAGTTACTAATCATAATGTAAAAAACTGTTTTTAAGTCACTGTGATTAAAGTGATTTTGTTGATCCACTATGATTTAAAGTGACCAGAAATGCTTATTATTTATAGCAGGAGTTGTAAAACCTGATCCTGCCAGTTTAAGATGTTTCTCTTCTCCAACACTTCTGATTCACATCACATGGATCCAACAGCCTATCAAGTTCTGTACAGTGACTCACTGATTAGAGTTAGATGTGTTGGAGCAGAGAAACATCTAGGTCTCTTGCTGGACAGGGGCCAAGGTTGCCTACCTTTGATTTCTAAGTTATTGTGCAATTATTTTACCACTTCAGATGTGGTACTGAACTAAAATGAGTTTAACATAAAGACACTGCAATCCTATCAAAATAGGGCTACAAGACCAGCATCATGTCATATGTGGGTTAATATTACAGGCCAGAAAAATCTTATGAGAAGTCAAAGTAAACTCAAAAGGTTCCCTTTCTATGCTGTACATGTTGCTGTTGCTAATCCTCTTTTTGTTGGTGTGCTTTTGACTAATCTTTAAAAAACACACACAGTCTGTTCATCCTATCGAATGTGAGACATAATGACTGAATATAAGAAAATTATTTGCACCTATATGATATAAA
This sequence comes from Telmatherina bonti, assembly GCF_933228915.1. Lineage (NCBI taxonomy): Eukaryota > Metazoa > Chordata > Actinopteri > Atheriniformes > Telmatherinidae > Telmatherina > Telmatherina bonti. The sequence continues at coordinate 31,909,094 of NC_136622.1, forward strand.
TTTGCATTAATTTATCTATAAGCTGGAAAGAATAGAAAAAAAATATATAATTTCTCTCATCCATTTTTGTCATTTGAGTGAGTCATCTCTTTAATTACATTTCTGCTTCAACATGTAGCGTTACAAAGTCTTTCCTGAGCTGCAGCAGCTCACTAACCAGGTCTTACCATTGGTTTGTGCAGCACCAGAGCTCTGCTGGTTGCTGCCCACCGTCCCATATCCCCGCAGGTTGTAGTTGAGGCCTCCGTTGGTGTAGAGCTGATCTTGGGCAAAAGCTGCGCTGGAAATAGAGAACCCTGACGGCGCCACAGAGGCCGGATCCCTCGAGATGGATTTGTCAGAGGCGGACTCGTCCTGCGAGACAATAAATGTTTTCAGCGCGGGCAGAACGTTGTTGTTCATACGCTGTGTTGTTTGTTTTAATGATGCAAAGCCGGCCGAGCACATTCCCAAATCCCTGCTGGGCAGATTCACACACACCCACTGCCAAGACATTTACCGTCGCTTGGTAGACATCAAGCCGCATCCTCTTGGCAGCATTCCGGGTTTCGCTCTCACAGGCGGCGGCGAGGATGTTCTCAGCCATGGCAGAGGTGAGGTGAGGAGGTGTTGGTCGTATCTGCCAATAGGGTCATGGGAATTTTTAACTATAACTGAGAATCTGGGTGAGTTTGAATGACTACATGTAGGACAGAAAATATTGTAGCTGGGGAGACGGGGCATTTGGTACCTCAAAACCGCCTTTTTTCATGCGGCGGCAGGATTTGAGGTAGGTGCGGATGCGCTTGCGAGAGCGCTCCTGGAACTCTGGGAACTGGCGGCTGCAGGACTCAATGATGGCCTGGATCTTCTCCTTGGGCTGCTTGGAGATTGGCACCATGCGGTCCAGATTTTCATCCACAAACAGGCGCACAAACATCTGACAGGCACGAGGAGCGAGGGGGGGAGGGGAGAGAGGGGATGTAGAGCAGAAAAAATGGAGCGGGGGAGCATGGTCAAAAGAGGGGTGTGAGAGCCAAAACAAAAGAGAGGAAAAGGGATGGCGGCGGGGGGGAGGAGGATGGGGAGGGAGTATTGGAGGTAGAGTGACAGGAGAGGGTATGAAGAAGGAGGGGGAGGAGATGAGAAGGTGGAAATATAACCACTGCTTAAATGAACAGCAAGATTTCTTCACTTATTTGCTCAAATTTGCATTTTTGCTGAGTTTTCACATTAATAATCAGAGTGTTTGGAATGAGTTAGGGGAATTAGCATATTTCCCACCCCTGGTATTTACAAAAACAGTGTCTGCGCAGAGTAAGCTAACGCTACATTAGATTAAACAGCTGTCAGGCGGATGGCGGCTTCTCTCCGTGCATGAAGTTGACATTTCACTTACATTGAAGGCTTTAAGTCTCTCCGGGTCCATCCCCTCAGCGTCATTGATCTTGTCATTGTCATCGTGGTCGTCGTGATCATCATCATCATCATCAATTATCTGTGCCCGACCAGAGGTCAAGTCCTCTGCACTCATGCTCAGTTCAGTTTTCACAGAGTCATAGCTTCCTGAGCTGTAAGGGGGGGACTGAAAAAGCACACATTTCACAAAAATACGAACAAAATCAGGTCATTGGTCACTTTCCTTTCCTTTTTTTCTCTGGCCTTACCTTGTTATTGAGCTCTGTTTTGATGGGGTACTTCCTGTTGGGGTCTGCAGGGAAGGGGTTTGGCGGTGAGCTCCCGGCTGGCAGCAGTCTGTCGCTCAGATTGACCGGCTGCTGATCCTCAGAGGAAGATGAGGATGAGGTGGTGCTGAAGTCCAGGGGAGCACTCAGACCATTCTCCGTCACCTCCCCGTAAGAGGCCCCACCATCTGGGGGGTTCCCACCCACAGCGAGCACCTCCGGGGAGGTTAGGACCGGCACCCCGTTGGCACTGCTGCTCTCTGAGGAGTCATCATCTGGCAGGAGGGAAAAGAACGCAGCCGCGTGGACGGTTTGTCATCTTTAAGCATTCATTTGTTTTTGTTTACAACAATAAGCTGGGTTTCAGTGATCAAGAGGGGGGGGGGGTGCTCCTACAGGGGGAGGGGTCCTCCTCCCTCATGTTGGGTGTTCTGAAATTGTAAAGGAAGTATGCATCGGGGTCAGCTGTCAAGACAAATAAAAGTTAGGATGGAGGGAGAAAATGTTCCGTTTTTCCAGCAAAGCGGGAGAAGTGAGCGTGAGGAGGGCTGATGGGGGAAGGGAGCTTTCTTTTCCAGCTGTTTAAAAATGAAATCTTTCAGCCACTTAAATGACATCATGTCCACACATCTTACATGTCTGTGCAGAGAAACACACTCATTTCCCACATTTTGAATCTTCTTTAGTGTTTTCCTATCTGGGAAGGTTAACATCGGCCTTTGTCCTACTTCTTAAAGCTCTGCACCCTTACAGAGAGGGGTCCAGAGTGGGCTGGGGATGCAGTGTTGTCCCACCCCCTCCTGTAAGAGTGGATTTATTTGGATTAAGAACAAGGCAAGCTGTTTCCTGCCTAACACCAATCTGTACATTCCCTGTTTGACACAAATACTTTCAAATACCAGATGTAAAAAAAACAAAAGCCACTAACACACTGGGCAGGTAAAAATTGAGAATTAGATCTAAACAAGACAAAAAGATGACAGTGCAGCGGCAGCTGTGGTAGCCATGACTCACCATCTTCTTCTTTTATGACGGCGGCCGGGTTGCTGACCCTCTCTCCGTTAGGTGGACTTGGCTCAGGCACTGCGGGCTGCTCAGCTGCGACCCATGTGGGCTCAGCGTTGTTCATGTCCTCGCTGCTCACCGAACTGTCATCCTGAAGGAAAATGGCGTAACAGTGAGAGAGAGAGGGAGAGAGAGAGAGAAAGAGAGCTGCATGCTATAACTTTTAACATCAGCTGTAATTCTGTAAGTTAGTTGAAGTGCTTCTGATATGCTCACAGTTAGATAAAAACAAGCAGTTTACTGATGCTGTGTGAAAAAAAAACTCATTTCTATATTCATTGGAAAGTAATACCAAGCATGACATTTTGCATTTTTAGCTTAAATTTCTTAAGTAGGGAGTGTCTCACCAGCTGGGATTTCTCTCAGACACTGGAGTAAAAACCTAACAGGAGTTTCAGCTTCACTTATTCTACAGTAAGAAGGTTTTCCATTCTGTTTTCCTTCACATGCAGGGGCTTTTATTTCCCAGGTACGTTATGATTAAGCAGTTATTTTAGTTAATATACCTTATGAACAACAAAAAAAAAATCAAATCTACGCTTTAATGGAAGTTTCTCTGTTCAAATACAGTGAAGCCAAACAGCAGAATGAAAGAGGGACTGCAGGAGCATCTCTGTTAACTAATATGCTTCTTTGAGCACTGCTATTTTTAACTCCGTTACGTACAGACCCTGAAGATGCTTGTTGTAGCGTAACAAAAAAACATGAGTACACCACTGGGGTAAGGATTAGCAAAGGAAAGCTGAATAATCTCACAAACTACTATGAAGGCTGACCCGAGCTTTACATGGCGACCCGGACCAGGTTGCTTCACGTTAACATAAATGACCTGCATTTATGTCGTCACGTGTCAGCTGGCATCTCGCTCATAGGGACTGCTGTGCGAGGGGAACGGAGCAGAAATACATGTTGTCATCTCATTCCCCTCACACGAGCACACAAATAGGCCTAAACTCCTGGGAACATGCATCCGTCCCCCTGTAAGGGGTTAGCAGAGGACCAGAATGCTCAGTGACGGCTCTATTAGGCACCAAGTGAGCCATGCAGGATTAAAGAGAGAGACTCTAATCACACCATTTCCAAGTATCTCCCAACATTGATGTTTTGGCTTCAGAAAAACCTAAAACTGATTGAGTAGGATGGAATGTTTTTAAAATCGAGGCTAAGTCAGCTGACCTAAATAAAACAGAATAAAATCTAAACATGCGAAAAAAATTCTGCATGTCAGAAGATGACACACCTTCTAGCACGCAGGCTTGTTTGTGTCAAGCTAGAAAGTAAAGAAACTAGTTGAACAACAGGACACAAGCTGGACTTCTGTGGTTGTAAAATCAACTTCTTTTCTTCATGATTATAAGGGCAAAAACCTAAAAAATGTCTGATTATGTAACTAAACAATGGATGAAAGAATAAGTTGGCAGTTCTGTGTATAAAACTGTGTATAAAAGTCCTATTTCTACGTTTATTTCCATTTTTTTCATTAAAAATACAAAAGAAAACCAATTCTAAACACCATCATGTTTGAGGTTTGGCTCCTCTGTATCCCCGGAGTGTAAAAGTTCTACAAGCCAGCATGCAGGCGGAGAAGTTTTGCTTCAGCAGACAACAAGTTTCTTGAATTTACTCGTCCCAGCACAACAAACCTGCTGCATTTTCAGCCATTCGCTGCTATTAACTGTAAATCATTGCAACACAAACATGGACTACATTCCTACAAAACTGAAATAACCCTCTGTAAGATAAATAATTCATTTACTGGCCTGTTCAGATCAGTCTCGACACGTTATGAATATATGTTCGTTTGTACTCACCAAATCAGAGTTTGGCTCATTGTTCCAGATAATCCTAATTATGGGTGAGTGAGGTCTACATCATCATCATCATCAAGTAGCGCTCCCTGCACTTTAGTGGCAGCAGTTCCTGAGTGTTTCTGTCACAGCGACATGGGAGTGGTTTCACGCCTGACGTCACTGATGCAGAAGCTTTTCTAATCCTCACTTCACACTGCGCTCCTCCTCCCAGCAGGAAGACTGCTCTGTTTGTTCAATAATGAATTAAAAGTTGGGAGGAAGGATGTCCTAATTTGCCTGCACAGAGCCTCTCTCCCCGCAGGCTCGAAGAAAATCATTTTAAGGCTTGTGCTCTCAGTGCAAATGCAGTTCAGAGATCTTAACAATGGCACATTTACTTGTATCGCTGCCCACATGTCACAAAACATCTACTTGCAGCAGGAAGCACTCACCCTCTCTGTGGCAGTCATGCACTGCAGCTTCATTTGCTTCAGGTAGGTGGCAGTAAGAGGCATGTTGTAGTCAATAAGGTCCGGGACCAACGAGGTGGGTCTGTCATTTTCTAACAAAGAAATGCATGAAAAAAAACACACATTTTAATGTGCAATCCCTGCATAGTCAATAAACTAATTCAAATAAACTTTTAATCTTAAAGGTGGAGTATGTAAGATTTTCAATATTTTCAAAATAAGTTAACTAATAAAATAACTACAATCATAATTAAAAAGTTTTTAGAACATGTAGGTTCCAGTCTGTCCATATTTAGAGTGTTATTAAATTACAAGTTTAATTATTGACAAATGACAAAAAGCACATTTTTTTTACTGGTAGGCAAACATTTAAGAAGGGTCTTTGTCATTTTTTAAACTTGTAATTTAATAACACTCTAAATATGGACAGACTGGAACCTACATGTTTAAAAAAAAAAAAACTAATTATGATTGTATTTATTTTTTTGTTAATTTTTTTTTTTAATATTGAAAATCTTACATACTCCACCTTTAAATTAACACAAAGATTTATGAGAAAATGCATTGAAACATTTGCATTTTATGCTAATTTACGCCTCTACTCCCCTATTGTGTCCCACATTTGATGTTTCTAAACACAAAATATACATTAAGTCTACAAAATTAAATGCAACATCATAGATTAAGACACAAATAAATATATCACTAGTCCAGTATATTTCAACTAACTCGCAGGAAAACACTGCATGGGATCAGAAACACTTCTGAATAAAACAAAAAGAACAAACAAAAGACAAAGATGAAAAAATTAACAATTATCTTCTAAAAAGTTGTTGACTGAAGTTTCAAACGAAGCAAGACGGAATAAATCTGTCCCTTTGTGTGTCTGAGTTTATTTAATATCGACTTAATTCAGGCTAGAAACAGTCCTGGAAGTTTGAAAAATCATTTAGACTAAAAAAAAAAAAAAAAAAAAACTATCATCAAGTTATTATTGGTTTAAAGGTGAAACATTATCAAACAATGTGTTCATCTGTAAAAGCAGAACTAAATTTGCCATCCAGATGACTTTTCTGTGAGGTCTTCATCCTTTCAGACACATAATATCAGACCACATTCTGCACACATAAAGCTCATCTGGTTGCACTCCAGACTCCTTACCTACTGAAATATTTAGTCTCACAAAACAAAAATGAAGTGTTGAATAGCTGAAATCTTATACTTAAAAAAAGAACATTATAATTTAGAAGAAAAAAAGTGCCAAATGTGCGAAGTTTTAACCAGATCGGGGCAAATTTGAGGTTAATATTATTGCTGAGGTTGAGAGATGCATGAAATGTTGTAAGCAACTTTTACTGTAATACTGCTGTATCTCCATAATAGTTCTAAAACATCCATCCTACTGTGTCAACACAGAAAAACGCTACAATCAGCAGCAGGGCGAGCGCAGGAGCATAAACAGGTTGAGTGGCTGGATTTTACTGCAGTTCAGTTTACATTTCACGTGTACCGGCGCTGCTGTAAAAACACCAACTCAGGTTTTAACGCCTCTTCAAACCCAGACTTTTAATTATATCATAAAAATATAACAAATTATCCCAGAGAGTAGCCTGTTTGCATCCGTCCCAAGTTGGATATGTGATCTGAGCTAATCATGGACAATCTTTGAATGGGGGTAGACTTGATTTAGCCTCCTGTGAAGGCTGAAATTTGAGCCTCTGCTTCACGTTAACACCTGGAGTCAAACAATGGCTGGCAGCTGTCTGCAGTCTCTCCACCAGCCACTAGAGGAACTCTGTGACCATTTTAAAAGTCTTTATACAATCCCAGAGAGCCAAGCCTCTGGAGCCTCTGTTACGTCATGTCAGTGATGCATTTACTCATATGTTTCATATTCATTCAGAAATTCACCAAACAGCACAGATCAGCTTTAGTGTCTGATGGGACGGATAAAAAGTTAGATGTTTAACCATTATACACATCATTACCTGTAAAAAAAAAAAAAAAAAAAGTCCTGCAGCCAGCTGTGCTGGAGGACTGGCTGATTATTACCAGCTCTTGCGACGCAGTAAAGACCCTTTTCTGTGTTAGTATGTCGACGGATCTCAGCATTAACAAATCTTAAAGCCTCATCTCAAAAATAGCACAGCGGTTAATGATGTCTGCAGAAGGAGCAAGCGGTCCACAGATCAGATGTGTGGCTTTACCTTTGAACTCTGCAGTGCTAGGGTTAATGTGCATCCTCTTCTGACACTCTCCACAGCTCATTAGGAACCGAGTCACCGCCTCTCTGGGCAGGAAGGCGTAGGTCTCTGCTATCTGTGCCGGGGGAAAAGCAGAGGAGACTGGGTCACTGGCAGTAGATTTAGCTCAACTCAAACTGTTTGCAGGTGCTTTTTTTTTTTTTTTTTCTTAATGTAGAGTGATCGTGTGAAAGTTGGGGGTCAGATTTATGTGTTATCTCAACATGACATGAGGAGGAAGACGCCCTCTAGGCGACCGGCAGTGATTTAGGGTGGCCTAATTCCAGCTGCAGCTCTCTGAAATTCCCTGCTTTTATACCTCAAAACGCAAATAGGTGTTTTCTGATTTGCTTCGCCTCCCGCTTCCTCAGGTGCAGCCAGCACATATCTGCACCTCTTCTCATGCTCTGCCTTCCCTCTCTGTTTGTCTCCACCGCTGTGCCACCCTCCCCTCCTCACCCCCTCTGGCGTTTCCCTGTAAAATGCGACCTTCACGTGACCATGGAAAGGCAGTGGGGGTGCCCACCATCCCGTGTGCCCGTCCCCCTCCTCCCACCCCACCCGTACCCTTCATGGCCCCTTGAGGCAGCTGAGAGGGAAAGGCCACCCAGAGGAGCGTGCACCTCCCAGAAGGCCACAGTGACAGTTCCATATTATGCCCTGCCCCAGTGATGCTGCCTCCTCAAAAGGGTACACTCTATGAGACGTGACAGGACCTCTCTACAGGGCAGGAGCAATTGGCTCTATCATTTTTTTTCTTCTTCTTCTTCTTTTTTAATTCCTGTTTGGGTGGGAGGAGAGGAGAGGTACCAAAGTCTTGCTGAGCATCCCCCTATGCTACCTAAGCTGTAAACACTGGCCTTTGCTCTGTCAGGACAACACAAGGATCTCAGCTTCCAACAGAAGCCAACAGGCTGCCATTGTTGTAGAAACATTAACAATGAGGAAATGGGGGGGGACGACTCTAGTTTGAGCACCACGAGAGCTTTGTTTTTCTGGTAAAGGTGTCTGGTTGTTTCCTTGGTAACACCTGATGCTAAAAATGATACATTATATCTCACATATCTCTGCCTATTGTCATGGGGAGCTTCAGAACACGAGACCCCTGTAAGATTACCACCCTAAATGAAATTACCACCCAATGTCAGAAGCTGAAGGCAACTTTTAACATAAAAGAAATAAAGTATAAAACAATTATGGCAAAAATGTCACTGAAATTTATAAGCTTTCCCATACTTTTTTTTTTTTATATAATACGTGGAGTGCTTTGATGAGCGTCATCAGGGACGCATTTGAGTGAACAAAAGAGACGTTTTTAACAATCCAATGACAGCGTTACTATAATCTTATTTGAAAATGAGGCTAGCTAGAGATGTTTGTTGAACCACAGGGAGTCCACAGTGGCTGCTGGATGCACCGGGCTCCTCTTTGTTTGCTTCTCATTGCTGAACGCAGTGCTGTTGCATTTGCACAATAAAACTCATCACAAAACTCATTCCTTATATTTTGCGCCCACACACACATGCTGATACAGTTGATGATATGTCCTGCAGGTCTAATCAACAATATCTACAGTTATGTTGTCATATACTTGTTGCTGTTGTGGTTGTTGTTGTCATTTTGTTTTCCTCTAGGTGCTCCCGATGATTCTCTGCTTTGTTTTCTTGCAGAAGCTGCTTTTCTGTTAAGATACTCCTCAGGCGTTTTTTCTGTTTTGATTTATTATACAGGTGTTGCTCTTGTTTTTTTTTTATTTTGTATCTTTGTCTCTTTTTTCTTTTGTTCCTTCTTTCGGGTCCACATTAATATGTAATTCAGCAATAATCAAATTAAAAAATAAAGAATACTAAAGCGTTAACCCTTGAGTATTGTGACAATTTTTGATCACTTTGTTTTCGTTCATATTCAGCATGAAACTTTTTTGTCTTTTGTTGATTTAGCAACAGAAGTGAGGTCTTGGTTCATACCAGAAGGACAATTTTAGGTTAAATTTTCTAATTTCAAGGTATTTCGTTGAGTGCCCTATAAAGAATTAAGGGGATATTATGTCCACAAAGCCTCATTCCCTTTATATCCATTAGGCTTCCGTTTTGTAAAGCAAAGTTGTTCAGCACAAGAATAAAGTGAAAACAGTTGGTTGAATTGGATCTAAAATAAATTACTTTTATCACGCATAAAAGCGATGCTGGATGATCAGAAGTTCTACAACCAGACGGCAAATGAAAACCTTGCATCTGAAAAAAGCTTCAGATGCAAAAATAAAATGTTGATATATGCATGTGAATATCTGTTTACAAATAAATTTTATGCCATCGTTGTTATTTGTCCAATATTTCATGTGCAGGATATTCACAAACTGAAGCACATTCCCACCAGAATTAGAGCTAATGGTTTTGTTAAGTCTTGTAGGGAGAGACGTAAAAATGTAGCCGGGAGTGTGCAAATTTCATGCATGACAATTTTAATTTTCCTTTCTATGTGGTTTTGTAACCTGAACCTGCTGCCAACTGGGGACGTGCTTACGACCATCTTATCCACCAGCAGCAATACTCTCGCAGATTCAAACAAGAAAAGGAAATAGAATTATTTTTATTCTGACTTCATGTCAGACACCTGCACCTCGGATGCACCTGGTCATGTCTTACCGCTTTGTAGGTCTTCTTTTGGCCTGCATGTTTGGGTGCTCTGCCTGGGTCAGCACCCATCTCCACATGCATGGCATAGATGATGTCAAAGAAGTCTTCAACGACGGCCACACGCTTCAGGGAAGAGTTGTCCTGGGTCGAATTCCCATCTGAACACTGAAACATGGATGCAAGAGTTTAGTTTGGAAGGAGGCATCAGGCAAACAGAGATGACTTGTATGTATATCATCAGAGATCTTTATTATAAAGCAACACTTGGGGAATGGTGAAGGCACATGAGTCACTGGTCATGTGCTTGTAGACGGTCAAGAGCAATACACAAGGTGCCCGACCTCCTACAGTGTTGAGATTTTTCTCCTTTAAGTGGAGAAGTCTCATCCCTGGCTGGGTCTGCAACCATCACCTCATCTCTGCCATGTTTAAAAATAACACCACCGACACTGTACGAGCCCAGCAGTCCCTCCTACCACCACCTATGGCAGCCATCCTGCCTCCCGTACTGCCGACCCGGTCGCCATAGAAACTGCCACTGATTTCTCTCGGGCAGGTGTGCTGGGCAAAGGGTCATGTGACACACCATAGAAGTAGGATCGCCAGGACAACAGGCTCCATCCGCAGCACCACATGGGGCTTTCTGCTCCTTTCTAGCTTCACATTTCCCTCTCAACAACTAGTTCCTCTTCTCACTGCCACTGTACCAAAGTCTCACTTATGTCTCTCCTGCCAAACCCAGAGTAACCCCAGCAAGCATTAAACACAGCAAACTGATTCTGGCATTTAATTAGCTTTTTGTTTGTTTGTTTGTTTGTTTTGTCCCAGAACAAAGTCCACCTCTTCCAGGCAAATATGAGACAGAAATCTGACATGGACACATTCTGGCGATTGGATCAAAGATAGAGAGTTGGTGTTTCCTTTTGGAGTAAGAGAAGTTAAAAAAGTTGTTGAGGAATCACACATCTCTGACATTTCCACACGGTTCCCTGTGTCTGAGATTTCATTTTCTTACCCCCCCCCTCCCATCGCATCCTCTTTCCCGCCTCCGTTCCTCATCCCATGCCTCTGTCCCGTCCTCTTTCTGCCCCTCCTTCACCAACCCCCTTTCTCCTCTCTTTCCTTGCTCCTGCTCTCCCAAGTGCAAGGTAATGATCGTTACCATGGCAACTAAAACCAGCTCACAGAGCGGGTTTGTTTTAATCCGGCCCCTCGCTCTCTCTTTCTCTCTCCTTCTCTACTCCAGTAGCTCTCCCCCTGTCAGCACGGGCTACATGTAATGATAATAAATGAAATAATAGCGACCCTCCGCCTCATCATCACAGCTGTAATCTATCGCACTTGGAAGTATCATCATCTTTCCCATGGTGACATCACCACAGCCTCCCCTGCCGCTGCTGCTGCTGCTGCTGCTGCTTGGGACAATGGTGTCAGGTCCATTCACGCTGGATTTGGATAATCTCATACAGCTGTGGGGTGTGTGGTGCACCCACATCGCTGCCACATCCCTCAGCAAAATACCCAGCATACACAGGATATTCAGCTGGGAGCATTTTCTCTGGCCTGAATCGATACACCATATTGCAACCTCTGCACGAGTCCAAACAATTTCACCGCCTTTGCAGTCGTGTTTCTTCACTAGATGGCCAAGTACATTTAAGGAGTTCAACATCAAACCCAGTCTAAACAAATACTAGCTTCAGTTTACTGTGAGAAAACCCACTAAACACTACAAATAGTTTCATACAAGCGGAATTTGCTTTTGTTGACTCTGAAAAAGAACCTGCAGCTAAAACTGCTTTTCTTTCTCTGAAGGTCTTCTCGGGCCCTTGTGCAGCATTGAGCTGTGTTTTCAAACACAAGCCAACAGGGAGTTTAGCATCCATCTCTGAACACAGCATGCTTTCAGTGTGTGTTTTAGTGCACTATGTGTCTGGCAGGAAGAGCCTGTAGCTGGAGCTCCTCGGTGGAGAACAGCTGTTGAGCTGCTCTGTGGCAGCAGCACGCCACTTTATGGGGCAAAGGAAACTTGGTAGCATCTCTAATCGTCAACACAACAGCACCACTCAGACCACCCTTCTCCTTCCCTTCTTCTCTCCAGCCTTCTAATCACATAGGACTTTGCTTTCCCCAGTCACTGTACAACCAGCCCCCATCCCCTGCGCCTCCCCCTGTCCCGCACCAAACCGCTCTGTTGCTAGGAGACTGGAGGGGTTGAGTCTGCTGCCCCCACCCCCGCTGGCAGTCTCTCTCTCTCTTACACACACACGTTGTAGCAGTGAGCTGCCGAGGGGAGAGAGGAGCAGTCCTGCACACACGCAGGTCAGGAGGAGGAGGAAGAGGAGGGGGGGCATAGAGGAGGAAGCAGCTGGGTCACAAAGACAGGCCGGCAATGGTGGAGAAGATGCGACGCACAAGACATCAGCTTGGTCTCTGAGCAGATGAGTGTGACAAGCAGAAATCTGAAATGTGGCTTGGAACTTAACTTTTAAAGTCAAGCAGCAAACAGATGAAGATTTTCTTCCACAATAAGTAGCTTAAGGAGAGGTGTGTGTGTGTGTGTGTGTGTGTGTGTGTGTGTTCGAGATGGCTGTGTCAACAATACTCATGACTCAGATTATCTCGCTGCAGATGTGACAACAGGTCATCTTTTAAAGTCCCATCTTCCCTCTGTAAATCTGTCAACTAGCTAATGAACACATAAATGGGACAGCGTTTATTTCTCCTGCCTGTGTGTTGATGTGCGCGCGCCACGAGGGGGGGGGGGCAAGGTAAAGGTTTATATGACATCAAACAGGGATAAAAGAGACCATCCACCCCACAGCATCCCCACTACTTTATAGAGAAGACCTCATCCTCCTCTTTTGCTTTGCTCTCCAGCACCACCCTCTGCACCCCGCTTCAGTTCATAAAGCCCCGTCATTAAATCCACATTAGGTGCACCGGGCTCAACCCCTCTGTCCGACATCTGTGCGTGTATGCGTGTGTGTGTGCGTGTGCACTCCTCTCTCGGCAGCTCCCGTGATGAACATTATTTGATAGAGTGTGTGACATCCCCACAGTGTCCCACCGAGCCGGAGACACAGACAGTCCCACTGGCGCTGTTGACGTTCCAGTCACTGACTCAAAGCGGTATGTAAATGAGTGGCACATACATCATCATCATCATCATCACCACCACCATCATCATCATCATCACATCCAGAGTCCACCTCGCTATTTTCAAGCCATTATTATTACACTGTCCCACTTCGTTAAACGTCGGCCTTGTGGAGGTATTAGAAATGACAAAAGATGCGGGAGATTATTGCCATCTTAAAGACGGCGTGTGTTTGAGTGTGTGTGCATGTGGAAGCACAATTCAGACTATCTCCCACACAGGGGGGGAGGCCCCCAGGCCAGTTAAAAATGGTGTTAATTTCTCCTCCTATGGGAAAGCAAAGAACGGTCTCTCCATGGCAACAGAGAGTGCTGAAGGGAGGAAACACAGAGCATGCGATCAGCGACCCCCTCTTTGTACAAGCGCGCACACACACGCGCTATGGATTTTGTCAATCACTTACGTTAAGTCACAGCAACATGGCAACATGTGAAATCACCAAAGAAACACACCCTGACATAAACTTTCTTCATATGTCTTAATACAATCATCTAACAAAGAGTTTCTGCCCTCAGACTGGCGCATCTCCACCTTCAAGTGCTCCAAAGAGCAGACGGACCAATCACCAGCACACACACACTCACTCACACTCACACGCGCGCTCAGGTACATTTTCTGCAGGCCAGATGAGATCAGCACAGCTGAGGTGATTTCTGTTTGGGCTAGCGAGCATTTCGCCATTTGAACCCATGAGTGTGAGCCCATGTGTTGCTCCTTAATCAGCTCTGCCAGAAAGAAACGAGACAAAAACCGCTGGACAAAAGCAGCGGAGATCCTCGGTGCAGAAATAACATTAATGCAAATGCTGCTGAATAATAGGGCCAGTATTCCTTTGACTCTGTGGCCCTTCTACAAAAGACGGGCTCTCATGGGAAATACGGACTAATTAATCAGATAATAATGACGATGTTCCCCATGCTATCTGATGTGAGGCACAAACTGTTTGGGTCTATTTAGCAAGACAAAGATTTGGAACAGCAATATGTATACAAGGAGGGGACGTCCCAAGATGAACCTTTATTTTGTTCAGTGATTTCATTTCATTTCATAGACCCATAACCTCTTTGAATCCCAACGTAATGGTTGCAGGTATTGGATTTTATTGCTTACTTTTAAATGAAATGTCATAAAATATGCATTTAAAATGTCCTTAATGTCCTTTTGTATCAGAGCAACTGTTAAAGATAAAGGATATGCAATTAACTGCAAAGAAAAATGTCAGATTTTTAAGTTTCAGAAGCCAAAAACAGAGAATTTCTTTCTTTTTTTCCAAGTCTTGCAACTTCCTAGCAGACCGGCTCATTATTCTACAGTTGCAGCTTTTAGATGCTTGTTTAAAAACACTAAAGATCCTAAATAAATAGATTTTTCTTTGTCCCTTCAGCCTCAGTTGCCAATTTCTGCTGATTAACAATCAGACTTTACAAATTCAGACCACTTCTTCTTTCTTTCTTTTTTTTTTAAATATAAGACATTTCTGATAGGGTCAAAGAAAGAATATACTGTCCTGTTATCACTCTTAAACACAACATATTTTTGTTTGAGGTCGATGTCCTCCTAAACCTGGTCGTGTGACAAATGAAAAGATATTTACAGATTTCAGTTGGCATGGTAACTAAAAGCAACAGCTTGCTATAGTCCATCGTTTTTAGTATAAAGCACATATCAACCCAGAGGAACATGCATAGTATGTTTTGGCAAATCTTTTTAAATTGTCCGGACTTGGAGAAAGGCTCATGTTGTGTGCAGTTCTGTGATGCATCTCTGTGTCTGTTTCTGCCCCCCCCCCCTCTTCTGTACCGTCCTCTAATCAGGGCATAATGGGAGCTAAACGAGGTTGCATCTCCACACTGAGGCCTGCAGGATCCTCCAAGCACTGGCAGGGGCGAGACAGCACGAGCAGGAGGACAGAGATGGACAGAAAACACAGGGAGAAAATGATTCTGTGTCCGACTTGAAAAGAGCCCCCCCACACACACACTGAGCCTGTGCTGCCTGCGCCCTGCCTTTCTGTCCCGCCACACACTGAAGCTGCCTTGTGTGCTTCGCCGGCGCACAGAAGAGACCCTCTCTGTCTGCTCATCAGGCATCACCCATCCCCTACCCCCACCCAGGCTCCCGTCATTTAGCCCCATGCCTGCCCCCATACAGAAACTTGGCACACCCTGGGAGCAGCTGCAGCGGGGCTTCCAGTGCTCCAGCACCACAGACACGCCCCCGGCCCTGCAGCTCTGTGAGCGGCTACTGACCATTGTGCACGCGCCTTTTGCACGTGTGTGTGTGTGTGTGTCACTTTTTGGCATTTTATACGGCCCACAAACACAAACTGGATAAAGGAAAAGTCTTGCCTTCTAATGCAATCACGAGCATGTATATTGTTTGATTTGTGGCCTCTGACTCATCATTAGAAGCAGCTTGTGTTGGCTGATGGTTTGTTTGTTGTTTAAATTTCCCAAGTGGACCTGAGTCAGGGGGAGGCTTCCCCCTGTCTTATGATATTAGCTACAAAGCACGTGCACTCCTCTTTAAGAAGATAAGCTATATTTATTTTAGGGAAAAAATGATTTTCTCAGCTTTCCTTTGGTTTGACTGGGCCTTAAAGAGTTACAGTTGTGCTCATATTTATTCATACCCTTTTTATTAAAGAAGGAAAAAAACAGCTGCTTGTAAAATAAGCTGAAATTGACTAAAGTAATAATAACTAAAAAATTTTATGAAAATCATGACATTATTTTCTAATTCTGGCTCAATAGAAATAATTTTTTTAAAAGCAAACAAATAAGATAATTTATTACATATTACATCATTCATAAACTAATATTCAGTTAAACAATCCTTTAATGTTTCTGCTCCAGTCAGGTCAGACTTGACAGGTATTTTGTCCCACTGTTCAACAGAAAAGTGCTCTAATTTGTCCAGGACCCATTTGTTTGTTTGTTTGTTTTTTTTCTTCCTTCAACTCAATTAAATGAAAAACTGTGTCTTATATTACTAAATTATATTTTTGCAAATTTTTAGTTATTGTTCCCTTTTTTTTTAAGTCTCCAGTAATTTGAGTGACTGTTGTAAATTCAACCTTTTCTTTAATGAAAGAGGATGAATACATATGAGCACAATTGTACATCAGTTCAGCTCCTGTTAAACAGGCCTTGCAGAGAAACAATACTAATAAAAAACTAACAAAAAAACAAGTCATGTCAACAAAACAACAAGAAATGACAAAAGCCAGAGACAGAAACTAACCAGCAACATGTTTCAGGGACCATCTGCACCTGCAGAGACCCATCACACCTGCCCTCGTGCCCAGAGGGGAAACATAATATTGAGCAGAGATTAGAGGAGGTTTGTAAAAGCAGTTGGCCCAAATCTAAATTGTTCATTCACACAGGTAAAACACCTGTGGAGGAGATCAGCGCTATTCAGCCCAAACCAAAGGGCTCAGTCCCTAATCCGGGCTAATATCTCCTCCAGTTTGTTAACATGAATCTGCTTCTGCTCTTAGAGGTCCAGAGGGACCCTGTCCCAGCTGAGGGTGCGTGGGTGTGTGGGGGGGGGGGGGGGGGGGGGGGGGGGGGGGGGGGGCATGGAGGAGGGGGAGATCACTCCCGAAGGCGCTTGTTTAAGATGGTGGTTGTCTCCTTGCTGGCACAGCAGGCCAAAGGATCATACATAGAAATGGACGCGAACGAGCACACGCGTGCAAAATAAGAGAGCTGTTGGGGCACTGGCTGGCAGTTCATCATGAACATGTTTATCTTGCTGGTTCATTTTACAAAAAAGAAAAAAAAGAGAGAGAGAGAGAGAGAGCTGTGTGTTAACCCCTAGCATGCCCAGTGCCTCCCGACTGGACGGATGGGACCTGACATCCGTTTCACCAGGAGATAAATCACCACCCATCAGCCACAAACGCGTGGAAGTGAAGTCTGAGCACCGACCGTGGGCGTATGTCGCCATCAGTCCCGAGCAGACCCTTTTGTTTCCGCCACAGCCCCCTCACGTGGTCGCCAATTGCGCGCAGCTACAATTTGATAAATCAATATTTATAACCTGTCTTTGTCAAAACATTTCTCTGGTGGAGACAGTCTTATCCTGTCTCTCCGAGGTTCATGTCGGAATGTAACCTACATCATGATATGCGGCAGGCAGAGAGGCAGGCAGGCTATCCTGGACTGCACAGGTGTTGCCAGAGCAACGAGTGCCTGCGAGCCGACCCGCATCATTCCCAGGACAATGAAAAGTGGAGTGGGGGGTTGGGGGGTGGGGGTGCACGTCTACCAGCCCACATCATGACTTTTCATTCAAATGTCTTATATGACATATTTATAAGAATATATTTGCTCTTCCAGAGGCAGGCAGACCATCTTAATGATGCACGGACACAGTGCGTGTTTCTCGGTTTGGATGGGACAGTGAGGGCGCGTGCCATTTGATGAATTGCCAACAATCAAAACCTGCTGAGCTCCAAATATTCATGCCACCAATTATTATTATTATTATTATTATTATTATTATTATTATTATTATTATTATTATTATTAAGTTGGGTTTGGACCCTAAAACCATATCCCTAACATACCCGATACCCTCCAACATGCCTCTGCATCCATGTGCGCGCGCACAACGTTACCATACCGGGCTACACGAGACCTGAACAGCAACAGAAACAATATGCTGTCGTCAGTCCATCATCTCGCGCTCTGCACCCGCTGGAACTGCTGCTGACAGGACTTCAACCCGACTGGCGAGATGGCTCCGCGTGATAGTCTACCTTTTAGAATCGCGATTGCCAAGAGGCACCGGCGTTGCTATGGCAGCAAGGGATGAGAGTGTCGGGGCTGTTCTGGTTGGGATGTGGACAAAGTGAGGCTTCATCGGGACCGCAAAACATTACAAGTCGTCATGTTCCTCGCGTGACAGGTGCGTGGGCGCAGCCTTAAAACGACGGCAACTTATAGACGGCAACGGGACGTCTCGTGAGCGTGTACACGCACGTTCTCTCCAGTGACAGACACACATAAACACATGCACATCCACACACACACACACAGACACACTTTACCGTTGACTTGACCGGGACATATAGGACGGGTTTCCCCGGGGCTCCTTTCTTGTTGTGCTCTCCCAGCACGTTGGTTCCGACCTGAAATCCTTTGGACTTCACCCAGAATTTGAATTTGGCGTTGATGTGGCTGTTGTCGACGTAAACGCCGTCCGACTCGTCGTTCTGCAACAGTGTCTGCATGATTTTGTTGTATTTTCGCCGCGTGACGGTCTTTGTTTTGCCGGAGTCTCCATAAGTTCGGAGACACCAGTCCTGAAATTCTCTGAACATCTCAGCCTCCAACACGACCGGACTCCGGCTCCTTTTGGGCGCATCCACGCACGCCTTTTTCGTTGCCATCGCTCCCTCTCTCTCTCTCTCTCTTTCTCTCTTCCTCTCTCTCTGCCTCTCTCCGACTGAACCCGTTCAAACAGCCCAGGCTAATAAAGAAGATACTTGAACGGGTCTAATCTTCCTCTTCTGGTCCCCGCTGTCCCGCGTCTCGACTGGGGAAACAGGACGCGATGCCTCCCTGTTGTTTCCGAGGAAAAAGTGACCCAGAGAGCAGAACACCTGTTTGCAGAGGAAGCCGTGGTGTCCCGAACCGCAGCGGTGAAAAATGTCACTTCCTCACATCATCCGCTGAGGAGCAGAGAGGGGGGCTGTCCTATGCTGAGCGGGTATCTCCCACCTGTGCGTGAAACGCTCCACACAAGGGTGGGCTGTAGGGGGAAAAGAAGGGGGAAGAAAAAAAAAAGAAAACGAAAAACCCACAGTCCTCGCAAAACAACAAAGAACAGAGACAAAAGCGTGGAAACAACCGTTCCCATCGACCTACTTTCTAACTGCTAACACTATTTTCAGATGCGGCTTGTTCCGTCCTTTAAAAAGCGCAAACAGGTTCAGAATCGGCTCCTGTGCAGCCACGTATCCGCTCAACATGCGCCACCCGGGACTGTCTCTGCTCCTCACACCTGTTTGAATGGCTTACACTGTCGACCTAATCCCCACCATGTAAAAAACACACACACTCTCACAGGCGCAGATCTGCAGTGGGAATAGGCTCATTTGCTGCAAAGCCTGCGGTCTAAGATGGCATGGCGAAGATGTCCGATTTGGAGACAGGGGAGGTGGGGAGAAAATGTATCTGCAAAAGAAAAAAAAAGGGGGGGGGGGGGGGGGGGGGGGGGACACACGGATAGACATATGAAAGATGTCAGCTTGATTAAAACGCTATTAAGAATATATTTTGTCCACCATGAATGCAGTGGTGCAGTAAAAAGTGCAGCAAGATGGGATGCAACTCCTCTGTATCGGTGCAAGATGGACAAAAGGTGCTTTAAGGTTGTGTGTTTTTCAGAACCTGCATTAAATTGATTTAATTCTTCACAGTGTAACATCTAGAAGAAAGACAAACTGCATTTGACACAAAGAACCAAGTCGTTTTCACACTTACATCATGAATATAAAGAGTTGTTTTGCTTTTTCTTGTTTTCATGTGCACAAATGTTTGTGGAAGAACCATCACATTTCAGATCTATAACTGTATTTGCGCAGTTTCCTGTCATGTATCATGCTCCCATTGTGTGTGTATGTGCGTGTGTGACTCCTCCTGGCCTATGCATTATGGGCCCATGCTGGCTATGGTGACTGCTGCTGTTGCCATGACAGCAGAGCAGCAGTGTCTCCGCCGGCCGTGCAGAGGGTGAGTGGGATGCCCCATCCTCATCTCTCCATCCTGACTCAGTCGACGGTGTACAGGGCCAAAACGCCCCACCTAGACTGAGAGCCGACAGCTCAGCACAATGTCAGATGCAGAAAGGCTGAACTCAAGTGTATGTATGTGTGTGTGTGCATGTGTGTGTGCATGTGTGTGAAAGCATGTGTGGTGAACGGCCGAGGCCTTTGCATGCTATTTCATTTCATTTCATTTCATCATGTGGTATCATGTTGTCTTCACTCTGGACTGGCCTGCATTTGGGATGAGCTTCAACCTCCACATCCCATCCCTCAGGGGAGGCAACATCCCAACAGCAGCTCCAGTTTAACAAGGCTGATTTTTGACTCAAGCGGTCCATTTGGTGTTACTAAAAACTTGTTTCACGTAGATATAAATAGAAAATAACTTTGCAACCATTACTGCAGTTTATGTAATCCTGCAAGACACAAGCTTTTTCTTTTATTTACAACCCTGTCAACAACAATATCCACACATTTAGTACTTTACAACCCATTACAACTTAATAAAATAGTCTTGGGTTTGTGTATTAACACATAAGTGAGAATTTTATCCTGTATGTGTTCAGGTCCAGACACATTCATGTTAGGTTAATCTGTAATTCTACATTGATTGTAAGAGTCACTTCTGCGTCCTAAACTGCTTTTAAATAAAAGTCATGTGCTTAACGTATCCAAGCCGCCTGAATGAGTTTCATTAGGACGTGATATTATTTTATTGGGGCGTCATTTTTATGCAGTTGAAAATTAAGAGGTAGTCCAAAAATAACATAGAAATACGTAAATAAAGTATCCCTAAATCTCAGAATCTTGATATATTGTATGATGTTTAGAAGTAAAGGTACAAATATTAAATTTTAAATGTTTATATAAGTTATTGACATAGAAAGTATGTTTTTGGGTGTTTTTACTGAACATGGAAGTGACTTATTAATGGTGTGAAGGCAAAAATAACAGAAATAATTGCTGTGTTGCATAAAATAAAAGATAAATTGAGCAGCAATGCATCACATTAAATATATATTTGTTATTGTTCCATGTCTGACTCCTTGCATTGAAATTTGTGGAATTAAAATTGAAACCCAAATTATATTTCGCCAAAAAGAGCAATAAGAATATTTAGTTAAAGCAGATATAAAGATCCATCTCCTTTATAAGATAAAATTTTAAATCATTAAAATGTGATAATCAAGTTGATAATAGTATTTTTAAGCCAATGCAAGCTTATGAGAAATGTTTACCAATCAATATTTAAAAAAAAAACTATAATAATAATTTCAATAGATTTGCATTATTTATAAAACCAAGATTTAGAACAAGTGGTGGAGCAATGTGTTTCCGTCTCTTTATGGAGCAAAGCGTAAAATAAAGCTACACACATAAAGTAAATTTTTTATTAAGAAAACTGTTAAAGAAAATATAATAAAATAATTTAATTTGTTTTGTTCTGCAGGGTTGTGCACATAATAACTGAGTAGTGTCACATAAAGGCCACTAGAACCCATGAAATATTTATTTTTTCTTAATTAAATAAATGATTTATAATTAGTTTAATTATTTTTGTGAGAGGGGTAGATTGTATCAAATTTTCTTCTGTCTGCTCCTTTCCAATCAGGTGTTTGAAATTTATGTTTTATTGATTGTTTTGTTTTGTTTGGGTGAGAAATAAATTAATTCCTTTAAATAGGTTTGAGTGTGTGCCATGTCAGTTTTAGCTGACCTGACCTGATCATTCATTCATTCATTCATTCATTCATTCATTCCGTTTATTGTAATTGAAGGTCACATGGAAGCTGGAGAATAACCCAACAAGCTCCCCGGTCCATTGCAGGAAATCCAAAGCAATCCAGTAAAAATATGTAAACATGTAACACACAGCTGGACTTTTTGTTTGTTTGTTTGTTTGTTTAATAAAATAATTTAAAAAAATACCAGCATGATCAATCATTTTTTATGCTGTTGCATTTACAACAGGTAACAAAAATCTGTATTTACTGCAGAAGGAGATGCTCGTTACACTTTGCACCCCGCTGCATTTATGTGACTGTTTTTTGTTACCTGTTGCTTTGCAGGTTCACTGATTTGACATTTTTAAAGTTTAAGATGATAAATCTGTGAGAAATTCTTGTATTTTCATTAAAATAACATGTTTCTCAACCTTTTCAGTTCGTGACCCACTAAAGTGAGGCTATGTTTAACTGTGACCCCCGCAGAGTGTTGCATGGTCACACTAAACTTCACTGGGCCAAAACCGGCCCAGTTTGGGTCAATATATCAACACAATACAGCTATGTATGCATGCAGAGAAAGTATGCCAAAGGTAAGAGATTACTTTGTGTTACAATAGTTTTGACAAACTTGAAAGATTCCCAAGACATAGAATAAATTCCTTAAGGCTCAATCAGCCATCAGTGGCTGAGGATTTCTGCTTCCAGTCTGGAGAGCAAAAACATCCAAGCTAAATGAAAAAATGAACTCAAGTTTGATGGTAAAAACGATGGAAGTGAGGCAGATTGGGAAGCAGATGTTGTGAAAATGGCAGGTTCCCACTTCATAACAGGACCAATGTGAGGTAGACAACCTCCAGGTAAGCAGGAATCTCCTGTGGTTAAAAGTGAAACCTATGCAGAGTGGAAAAAAAAACTGCAGTTCCCCCCTCAACCACTAGGGGCTCCAAAACGCCCCATAGACCCCAGCATTAAAAAGGCCAAATTCCCAGCAAACATAAACATGTTTATAAAAACATTTTAGGCTAAATAGATCAGGTTTACCTTCATGACAACTGAGAATATTTTTTATAACTTCTTCATCTAGAAGTAATTTTATCTAAAAATTTGGCATAATTACGGGCGTGTCCTTTTGATTGACAGGTAACCAATATCCCCCTACCAGAAGGTAGAATATAGCACAATGGTTTTCAGCCAGTTATCAGTCTGATTTAGCTAAAACCCACCTACCTCTGTTAGCTGGTTAGCTCCTGTTAGCTCTCGGTAAGCTCTCTTAGCCACAGGCAGGTCGGAGTTTGATAGATGTCAATCATCCACCCCCACGCTCACAGCCCCCCTCTCAGCTCCACCTCTTTGTCCATTTTTGTATTTACTGGAGTGACGGCACATGTGACACTGCCAAGATGGCAACGGTGGGAATGAAGGTGACATCGCAGAGTCCATCCTTTACACAGTCTATCAGTACGCTGCCTCTTGAGATGTTGATGCAGCATCAATAGTGGGGGAAAAAACACAATTTAACTAAATTTACTGTGTCGCATATTAACTTTAAAATTGCCCTGTAGCAGTAACCAGTAACTACAAGTAGCCAGCCAGTAACTATACAGAATGACTGCAAAGGATTACATGATACTCATTTAAAAGAAAAAAGATAAGAAAGAAAGAACTGAAAAAGTGCACATCACCTTCACATAGGCTTTTTTTATTTGAATTCTGGTCTGTTTACTCAGAAAGTCCGCTTCGTCTGGTGAAATGTGAATGCGCTAAGGGATTCAGATCAAAGAAGCAGACTCAGTGCACCAACAAACGCAGGTCTTGGTCCATTTCAAGCAGACCAAATACATGAAGCGGACTACAAAAAGAATCACTTCCTACATTTGGCATTGTGAGTGTTGCATTGTGGGTAAATACGTTGCTATGACATTAACAGTCTTCTACCTCTTCTGTTGTTAATACTGCGTGCATTGTTGCAGTGTATTTCTGCAGTACACTCGCATAAAACAAAATTTAAAAAAAACGCAATAGTTTGGTCTGTCACATCTTTACTGGGGTTTAGTTCAACCTTGCACATGTTTTTGAAATCCCGCTAATTACACCCTGCTGGACGTGAAAAACAATAAAGAAACAATGCATACTGGTGGCATAGTGGGTAGGTCAGTATGCTTCAATACAGGTAGTTCATGGGTTCAAATCCTGATGTGGGGCAATTAGAAAAACAGTCAATGGCTTTTTTTTTTTTTTTAGAAATTTCTTATACAGTTTCATTTCAATCATTCAGCACAGTTCAATAAATGGGCATTTACATTTGCTATTATTTCAACAATAGTTGGTTCTAGTTGAGAATTGGGATACATTATTCTCATGGTTTGGCTTGTTCGACCAAAATGCAGCGTGAATGCGATCTCAATCCGCACGGATACACCCCCCTACAACTGAAGCGAGTCCTAAATCTGACCGAGTCTAGCGGACTATCCTGATGTGAATGGACCCATTATCACAATTCCACTATTTAGTGATAATTTTTTACAAGTTAAACCAACTCCGATCCCCGAGGGCCGCAGTCCTGCAAGTTTCCCCGATGCAACACACCTGAAACACGCCCGACTTATTACGCAGACTAGTGCAGAGCTTGACATTAAGCTTTGCACCATTTGCCTTGATTTGAGTCAGGTGTGTTGCAGCAGGGAAACTACTAACATTTGCAGAACTGCTGCCCTCAAGAACTGGAGTTGCCCACCCTGAGCGAAACTGTTTTTTGTTATATTAGTTAAATATCTCTCTCAGAAGAAACTCTATCCTAAGAAACTCAAAAACAGAAAATCACCACTCACAGCAGAGTTTGACATATACAGGTTGACAAATTGATCAATGACCAGAGTTTCCCACCCCTGCAATAGTCTAATGAAAATGTCATCTTAATTTATACAAAACTGAATCTTTAAAAGCCGACTAAGGCTCCTGAAATGGATCTACATACAATCTGACATCTCTATGTGGCGGCGTCTCACTCATGAACACTTGTCGTTGCATTCCTCTGCCACACGGGGGCAGTGTTTAGAATATAGAAACAACTTTAAATGTAGGCCTATCTTTGTTTTGCTTTCCTGTTGGTGCTTCCCCCCCCAATGCAGGAATGGGCTATTTGTTATTTGTTTCAGAGAAAAAACACATTGTTAACTTAGCACGTAAAGGTTTGGATTGCAACGAATTTATACCAGTTTGGTTATATGACATATAATCTGAGATGCAGATAGTCTGGGTTGTACAAGTTGGGTGCAGTTGAAGTTGTTTCTCAAAATGGTTTCTTCCTTTTCCGGTTCAAGCAAACGTTCAGCTAATCTGCTTTTGACCACCACCGATGACTTGTCTTCATCATTAGCTTCTTGGAATAATGAACAACTGTCCATCAAGTTTATCTGAAATCCTTCAGTTTGGGGAAACTCAGAGCTGCACAGGTAGATGTGTAGATACACAAGTAAAAGAAAGTGTGAGTAACACACTCAGTTAATGTGGTAATGTAGTCAGGGGTATTTTAACTCTAGTTTATGAGCTCTTTGCATATGCATGTCTGCTTCTGCGTGGTGCTAATTAACAGATTTTGGAGACAGCGTGATCTTTGGAGGAAGCGTCCATTTAATTTCCCTCCCGAAGGCCGAAGGAAACAAAATAAAATATATCTCAAATCACGTGAACGTGCCCACTCCCATTCCAAAGAACAGATATTCTGCAAGGAATGGCGACCCCGAATTATCTCTCCACAACCATCGACATATCACAATCATCTTGTCATTATTGACATATACACGTTTTTATGTTAACAATAAAGATTTGCACAAAGAGTGTAGGAAACAATAGGAAGGGTTGGGAAAACGAAATAATAATATCAAATGATAATGCCACTCACTTCTCTGACAGGAAGATTGTACAAAAGGGGAGGGGTATTGAGGACTTAAGGAATTTATAGAGGGATCGCAAGAAGAAGAAATCGAGGAGGGGCTTCCATCTTAAAGTGATTTGTAAGATCCCTACAGGTATATTAACATTTATCCTAATTTTGAGAAATTCTTAGTTAAGGTTCAGCCATTCCTGGTTACCAGAGGTGGCAATTCCTGGTCCAGAAAGTAAAAGTCCTGTCCGACAGCAGTTCCGAACAGTCACCAAACGAGCTGAATTTAATGAGCAGAGTTTATTTTCCAGGTAAACGAGCCTGTCAGTGAAAACACCGCTTCTAAATGTACAGGTAAATCCAAAAACATGGCAGGACTTTTACTTTCTGGACCAGGAATTGCCACCTCTGCTGGTTACACATGCTCACAGTTCCCGTCCCAAACCTTGACCAGGAGGACACCAGTATAAAGGAGCAGAAGAACCAAATAAAATGATCAACAACCAAATGGAAGAAAAAGTGAAGCACAGAGCATGTCAGCACCACGACTGGGATGCAGGGCTGCCCATTTCAACTCCTAACTTTGTAACAGCATCCCAGCAGCCAAATGGTCTCTCACTTCCTTCAATCTGCAGTACAATAGGTCAACCAGATGTCCAGTGCCAACATACTGACCGAAGATCTAGCAGCTTACAAGTGTCGATCACAGTCTGCTTGATAACCTGATCCCTGTCCAGTGATTGTACGCCAGACTGGAACAAGGACAGTCAGGCCTTAAAGGAGCTCCATGATGCTATTTCTAGTTTCCTGAGCTTTCTACAGTGTTAAACTGTTGAATACTCATCAGACATGTAAGAAGTGCCGTTTTTTTTATCACCTAAACGCATGTTTGAGTTTTCCAGCGCTTTCTCCATTCGGTTTCCATGGAGACAGATATGATTGGTTTTAAAGAGTTTTTTCTACTTCAAAATTTTAGTGACGTCCTGGGGGAGGGACTCAGTGATTGGTCATCTTCTCTAGGTCGTGCACGTTCACGAAAAGAAAGCCACGCCCACCTTCACTGCTCAGTATTACTACTCCCAGCTGTTGACCAATCAGACGCAGCCTGTAGGCGGGGACAAGGGGCGGGTCTTTCTCTGTTCGCTTTTTTCTGGCAGAGGCTGATCTGAGATCAATACAAAATGAATGAAGGGGTTTGTGAGAAGTGCTTGATTATTTCTTGCATATTGAAATAAATTAGACTGAAATGTGCAATAGAGCCCCTTTTACTGTACCTTAACTGTATGTAACATATGGATCTTCACAAAGTCTTTTTCTATCTGTCTGCACAGAGGAAAAAACTCTGGACACAAATCTCTAATTCGGGTGTGTGTGTGTGTGTTCTGGGGGGGTGGGTCACAATCCGTCATAATTTCATAAGACTTTGTTTTTAATATGTTTCAAAGCTGTCCTGATGACACGAAGGTAAAGGACACTCCATGGTACCTCTTATATACTTACACAGTTTATAAATGCATCTTATTTACCAGAAAAGTCCATGTTAATGGTACTTTATTATAAATAAAAGCCTGAATATGTCTTTAACCACTGTAAAATTCCCATTATTCAGGATGCACAACTCAGGTTGCCCTTATGGCTTCCTCCCCCGTGAGCCGAGATCATCTCTCTGCGCCACCATCCGTGTGCTTCAGCTGTCAGACCTGTGGGCCGGCGGGGTCATGCCTCTTCACTCCTAATGAGGCAAAACTGCTGTAATTATGCTCACAATCCCCCACTGAGTGCTCTCTGTTCCCCATGAGGTGGACCACTCCTGTCCTAAAGGGCCACAGCGAGGACTGTATTACTCTGAGACACCCCCACATGCAAAAATAAAACCCTGTCCTCAAACACACAGGCAGGATGACAGCGCCTCACACTCATCTGTTTACACCCTCAATAAATGCTGGATCAACTGGATCATTTATTGACCTCCCTGTCCACACACGGCGTCAACTCGATTAAATGAGGCCGCTTGCAGATGCCCGGAACATGTTCTATTCTGCATCCAGGTCTATTAAGAAAAATGGTACAACAAACACTGTGGGGAGACACTTCAGTGAAAACATGATGTTTTATCTTTATTTTTTCACAGTAAAGTCATTAAGAATGGTCGATGAGGCGGGAATCAGATTCCCAGAGGGAACAGAAGAGACATTTTAAGTTTATTTCCAAAGGGATTGAATGAAGACTTCTCAATTAATGAGTTTTTGGAGTGTTTGCATGGGTGTTTGTTTAAATATTTGGCTCTTTAAGGTGCAACATCTCATTATTACATTTAAATATGTTGTTTGGGTGGATCTGTGCCATGTCACTATAAGACGTACCACTTTTCATTCAAACTCTGATCACATTTCAGCTCTGTTGCATGTTATTGGACACACTCCTCAGCGTTTTACCAGTCAAGGACAAAGACTGGTGTGAATCAGCCTGAACCGTCCTTTCTGCTGTCATACTGGTTCATGTGTGCATTTGATCAATCATTTTTGTTTGTTTGATTCTATTTTGTGCCATTTCATTAAAAACTGCTGGTAGTTTATCTGATGAAGGCGACATGGCAACCGGTGTAGGAAAGTTGTTTCTACTTCGAGTGTTGCTAAGTGAGTTTTGACCTCTTCAGACTTCTTTCCCTTAGCAACAGAGGTAGAACCTTGTGAGTACTGTTATTTATAGACGTCTTTTCAGTTAAAATTATGGACAAAAGAGGATCACGTTGAAGAAATTATCACAAAATGGTGGTCATTACATTTACTTTACTAGGAGTATTTTACTTTATTTGGACCCAGTTGGACAAAATGTTGGAAACATTTGCAGCTACAGTTCCCTCTGTTGTTTCATTTTTTTTACGTTTGAATTTTGTCTTGTGATGTTGTGTCTTTAGTAGTGCAGATTTTTTTAAACCTACACCTTTTTCCCTCGTCGACAGGTATTATTGTTTCCAGCTTGTGCAGTCCGTTTCTGATATTCTCTGTACTGCATATATCCTCCGCTGTTGTCTGGTTTTGTCCTTCTAATTGTTATGTATTGCCTTCTGTCTGTCTTCTTTTTTGGACTCTCTCTTCATTTGGGATTATGTAACATTTTGTGCCTTATTTCTTGCAAATGACCTCTTTTTTTGTATTATTTCTTTAAGCTCCTTCTTTTTACTCATATTGAGGAGAACTACAAACATACTTCCACTGTAATAGACGGTAAAGTTTCACTGCTTCTCCGCTCATCTTTAATAATCCAAAATAATGCTTTACATTTTCTAAGTTAAAGGTAAATTTTGAAATTTAATATCTTTTTTTATTTAATGCTCTAAGTGCGAAGAAACTAAAGCAGCACAGTGAGGACAGCAGTGACTCACGAAAAGGCACCAACGACTGAAAGTAGTTTGTCAAGTGTGACAGAGTGCAGCTAAAATAAAATCTTGCAACATTCACAATAGGTTTTATTTATAAATGCACAAATGCCAGAGTTTTAAAAAGTCTGCAGTGAAGAGTTATTATAGTACAGTTTCTGTGTAGACTGGCACTAAGACTTAAAATGAAAGCGTAATGTATTTGTGTAACTACAGAGAGAGCAGTGGTCAGCCTAAAATAGCTCCTCTGTCTCCTGCCCACAGTGTAAAAGAGACTTAAAGACGGGTTAAAATCGTGTTGCAGCCTACAGTGCTGCTAAACCTCATGATGGTAACTTCACACGGTAGACTGAAGTTTCTTCATTCTGTAACTACAGAAGGCAGAACCTGTCATAATTAAAAATAAATAAATGTATGAGGAAATAAATATTTATGTATATGTATTCATATATTTGTTTAGTTATTAGCAATTTATTTGTTTTGCACTTGTATTTTTATTTTCATATTTAATTTTTTTTTCAGTGTTTTTTTGTTGTTTTTTATTTTTTCATTAAATTTAAACAGATGAATAAATGGATAACCTAATAAAAAGTTTTAAAATGATGTACATTTAGTTATTTATTTCCTCGTTTATTAATTTAATTTTTTTTTTTTTAATTATAACTGGTCTTGGTCTTCCATAAGCAACACTTATCAACCAGACGAAGAATGAAAGTTCTGCTGCTTCATTTCAGAAAATTCTCCTTTTCTTCAATGTGTAAAATGCTGGAAAACACAAAAAACCCTCAGAATTCGAAGCAAATAAAGAATCTGTCGACAGCAAGTTAAAAAATTAAAAGGTAAACACCAAAAAATGACAGACGAATCAAACTGCCTTTCATTTACCTCAATTAAGAAGATGTGAAGATGAGACTCGACTGCATTTTTTAACAACTATCGCTGGGGAAATTTTAGATTAAGTATTAAATGTGCATGGTGTGAGGATCAAACCATCTAGCAGTAAAAATGGGCGTAGAAATGATGTCATCTTCCAAGCACAGTTGTTAATGGATGGTGCTGATCAGCAAAACTCTCCCAATATAAATGTTTTCATCTCTGAGTGGATCCAGTGTCTTCAGGTGCAGCAATGGCTGCACTAAAGGTAAGTACATGAGTACTGTCTTCCTCTACATTTTGAGGTGTTTCTTGGTCCAAATGGGGCTGTAACACCTATCAAAGCAGGGTGTTCATCCTACCCACCAAGACATGCTACCTTGTCTTTAAGCACATGTCCACAACACAAAAATATGACAGCTCAAGAGGGCTAAGGCTGTGCTCATAAATCAATGCTACCCTCAACTCTGTTTAAACAGCTGGACATATTTCTTGTGACACCTTTGTCAGCTGTAGGTGCAGCTTAGATACCGTAGATCATATTCCATACAAGGTAGCATACCTTGATGGGGTCATGAGACACATTGCAAGGTAACTTTTAACTTATCTTCCTTTTAATCATCTTAATTTATTATTTTTTGTGACTTTTTTATTTGTTGCTGTCTTTTTTCTACTTTTTAATGCTGTGTTTGCCATGTCTGGAATGCTTTTAACGTTTTGTGTAAAGCACTCTTGTCCATGAAATGCTTCTGTATGTCTGTCTGTCTGTTGGCAACATAACTCAAAAAGTTAAGGACACATTTTGATCAGTTGTTCAGGGAATCTCTGGAATGAAATTAAAAAAAGAAAAAGACAGTTGTTTAGATTTTGGGGATGACCCTGGATCACTGCCTGGATCCAGGATATTCTAAAGTATTCTATACTATGAGCAGAAAAGGATCATTTTGCCTTTAGAGCTTCTCTAGACGTGAACCCTTCGGCTGATGAAAGAAAAACTCACAATGGTCACAGAAATAACTTGAATCTGGCAAAAATAATAATAAATAAAAATTTTCTGCCTGTTTTGTGAGTTTTCTTTTAATATAATTCTGTTGAGGTGGTTGAAAAGCAATATCTGACTTTTATTGGTTAAATTTCATCGAATTTTTATTTATTATTACTATTTGTCAGATTCATATTTTTTCTCTGACCGTTGTAAGTTTTTCTGTCATTGACCAAAGTGTACCAACAATTTTGTCCACATCTATCATAAAAAAAAAAAAAACCCGCTGAAAATAATTTACAAAAGAAAAAATTACAACTGCTTGGCAAAGGTCTGCGCTCTCTGTGTACTTCTAGTTAGTTAATTCAAAGCTTGATTTTCAAACACTTGTGGTGTAATTTCTTTAAACAGTACTTAACCCTTTAAGCTCCTGGTCTACCATTCAGTAGAGGTAAAATTGCAGTGACTTTAATAATTTTCTTTAAAAAAAATTGTGGACATAAACCTGCCTGGTTTGGGTATGTAAAACCCAAACTGTACACTATTGTTTCCCATTTCAACCATTTTATTGTTGTCAAATTATCATTAACTTCTTTGTAACATCTCAACTATTTGCTAAAAGACTTTGATCATTGTTATTATTGTCAAAAATAAATGGAAAAACAAAGAGAAATATTTTTCTCTGGCCTTTTTGTTAGTGGGAATGTTAAAGGGTTAAATTAGTTTAAATATCTTAAATCCATAAACTGATAGTCCTTTATTAGTCCCACACTGGAAAAATTTCAGTTGTTACAGCAGTAACTAAATTATCAAAGATTTAAAAAACTGATAAGTATAATAGGATTGATATTAGATTTTTTTTTTTTTTAAAAACAAAGAAACAGTAATTACAGTAAAGCATATTTATATTAACTTCAATATAAAAAAAATGACAGTAATCTTAATAGGAGGCGTTAATCTTAATAGAGGTGGTAATTATAAGGAAATAAATATAATTTTTTATTGTAAATTATTAAATGTTGCCCTGGTGGACACACAGACCTGCTTGTGCACACACGTTAAATGTGATTTTCCAGTAAGAACTACTGGGAACAGCTGGTTATGCAGTCTGACAGCAGCAGGAAAAGTTGTGTTCCTCCTTCAGACGCAGTGGATGGAGGAGTCGTTGCAGAAGGAGCAATTCAGTCATGTCACTGTGGCATCGTCCAACATATGTGATAGCTTGGCCATCATTCTCCTCTTGTTCACCTCCATGGCATCTAAGAAGCACCCCAGCACAGAGCTGGTTTTCCTCACCAGTTTGTTCAGTCTCTTCCTGTCTGCAGCAGAGATGCTGCTGCCCTACTCCTCAGAAGATGGCTGATGCTACCACTGAGTCGTAAAAAGTCATCAGCAGGGTCTTATGCACCCTGAAAGACCTCGACTTCCTCAGCAGATACAGCCAACTCTGACCTTTCATATAGAAAGCCTCTGCTATCATCAGCCCAGTCCAGCTTGTTGTTCAGGTAAACATCCAGGTATTTATATGAGATCACAGTTTCAGTGTCTGCTGTCATGTTTTTGCCACCCTGATCTCCTGGTGCTCATCATTGATTACTCGATCCACCTGCTGGCTTCCTAATTGCCTCTGCTACCTCATTCAGTTCACCTGGTTTCCTTTTCTCTCACTGCCTACTTAAGCTCCCTCCAATCCCTCCTTTTCTGCCAGATAACAATCAGACCTATGTCTAGTTTTGTTCCAGCGGTCTACGGATTGATCCTCAGTTGCCGACCTTCTGCTTTATGCCCCTGGATTACCCTCCTTGCCTTGCCCTCGACGGACACCGCAACTTTTCGGATCTTCTGGTTACCGACCCTGCCTGTCTTTGGATCTCTGAGCCTTGTCGTTGCCTGGATGTGTATTTTGCCATCCTGTTTACCTCCCAGCTGTTGCCTGGTTTCTTCTGCAGACCACTCCCCTGGACTGATCTTCTGTTCATACTCCTCCACCAATAAACTGGTCATTTGTCCAGAACTCCCTGTGTGTGGCTGTATTGAGGATCCTCAGGGTAACTCATTACAGTCTGCTCCCTGGATGCTCTGAGTGGATTAATGAGTTTTAAACCAACTTCTGTTAATTTCACAAAACTGAATGAAAAGTATATGTAGTTTTCTGTTCTGATAGGGTAGCATAGCTTACATTATTTCATCAGTTATTTTACTCAAGTGAATAAATGGATCCATTGACCTTTGATTTTGTAAAGGCTGTGTCCACAGCAAGAAGGTTGCTGGTTCAAGCCTCGGTTGGGGTGAAGTTGGAACGGTGGCCTTTCTGTGTGACGTTTATATAAATATGTATATTCCCTTGACTGGAGATGAATGTATTATATTCAGATTATGGGCATATAATGGACATTCTTGTAACTTCAGTATGTAAAATGTTGCCATGGAAACATTTAATTGTTCTTGTTAAAGAGGATGATTTCGTGAGGGGTATGTTTTATTTTTAAAAATACAGACTTCCTGGGCTGCACAGTGATGTTGTGGTTAGCGTCATTTCCTTAAACAAGACGGTTACTGGTTTAACTCCTGGTTTGGACACCGGGCCTTTCTGTGTGGAGCTTGCATGTCCTCCCCGTGTATGTGGGGTTTCTCGCTGGGTACCGTTCAAAGACATGCATGTTAGGTTGATTAATCTAAATTGTCCCTTTATAGGAGTGAGTGTGAGTGTGAATGGTTGTTTGTCTCTCTGTGTGACCTAGTGATGGACTGCTGACCTGTCCAGGGTCTACCTGCCTCTCTCACCAAATGATCCCGCTTCCTGCGACTCTGAATTTGACTGAGCAGCTAAGAAAATGGATGGATGGACTGCACCTTAAAAGTTTAGATTTTAGGAATAATTAACAGATTGTTTCAGATTTTGGACATTAAATAAGAAAAGCTGAACATTCATTTATTCATTTTCCAAACCGCTTAATCCAATTCAAGGTCGCGGGGAAGCTGGAGTCTATCCCAGTAGTCTTTGGGCGAAAGGCAAGGTACACCCTGGACAGCTTGCCAGTCCATCACAGGGCCACACAGAGACAAACAACCACCCACGCTCACACTCACACCTAAGGTCAATTTAGAGTAACCACTTAACCAAACATGCATGTCTTTTGGATGGTGGGAGGAAGCCGGAGTACCTGGAGAGAACATACAAACTCCACCGAAAAAAGCCGCTGTCCAAACTTTTCCCCTGCCAAGAATCAAACCAGCAACCTTCTTGCTGTGAGGCCACAGTGCTAACCACCATGCCACCATGCAGACCAAAAAGCTGAACAAAATTTGGAAAAACAAATAGAAAATATTTTTTCAGAAACAGTTGTTTTCTTAGGATGATTCTGCATTGAAAGTCTGACTGATGCACAAAGATTTACACTTGCTTTGGAGACAAATTTCTAGTTATTGTCTTAACATGTAACAGTTCTGCTGTGTTACGATCTAAAACAATGGTTCCTCGGTTGGGGTCCCTGTCTCCTGGAGCTTGTTAAAATTAAGGCCATATCCACCCAAACACCAGCTCAGGTTTTTGTTTGTTTGTTTGTTGTTTGCTTAGTCATTTGAGACATTTCAATCACATGCAATCGGCATTTTGGGAGCCTTAAAGCACCATCTATTGAAACCAGGGTCAAAGTGAGTAAATGGAAGTGATCAAAATGTGTTATACAACTCGATTTTAAAACAAATTCTTAGTCAATGATGATAAAAGTTTCTGAATAGGTCGTCCTTTGTACATCCACTCAGTTTTCATCCATCTCGACGAGTTCATGGATCTACAGTAGTGGATCCGTTCATTTATCCTTGTTTTTTTTCTGCAACATTTAATCAATGAAACATGTCTGAATAACTGAATAGTAGTTTATATTTAATTGTCTTTATTTGGGGTGGCACCCAGGAGGGGTTGGGATCAGATGCCACACAAGGCAACCTTTTTTCGGCCCTTCCAATGCTAAAGTTAATTTCCACACTCCTTTAAAATCAGTGTGTGAAGCTGGTATTTGTAGTCAGTAACCTGCAGGCTTTCAGAGGTGTGTATGAGTTAACAACAGGCTGTCCTGTTCAGCAACTCCTAGGCTTTCACCTTAAGGTTATTTACATCCTAACAAGCATTTTGGTGTAGTTGTGGCAACAAACTAATTCAGTCCTCGACAAGGGAAGCACCTAAACAGCCGTCAGTGAGGACACAGTGGGGGAGGCTGTAAACAGAGGCAGGGAGACAGACAGCAGCACGGAGCTGAGAGTGTTACGCTGAATAAAAGCATGAGAGGCAGACAGTCTGAGGGGGAGTGATGGTGAATCAGCCTCGGTTAGGGTGACAAGTTTACCCTGCTCGGTCCGGTGTTCATCCTCACGCGGGATGAAGGCTCGGCGACATTTTAACGACTACTGCCCCCTGCTGGAGGACGCGGGAAACGCAGCTCCTTTGTGTCGCCCATCCCGAACAGGACCATTCCAGTACAAGACCACATCATCATTAACACACCTTCCAGTTTAAATACATCTGTTTGTCTGGATTATATCAATGATAGAATATTCTTATTTTATATCAAACTGTGAGTTCTTCCACAAGTATTATGGGCTTTTTATGTTGTGTTTCTCTCATTTTGGAGCGTTTACAGCTGCTAAAATATCATCTGAAAAGCAGCAGCAACACTTTTCAAGTCCTTTTAAAACAGTATTTATTGTGTAAACAGTTGTTCCACAAGTCTTTCATGACAAAATACTCTTGCTTTGACTACACTACAAAAGAAGTGTATTTATAAATGTGCTTATTTGTCTGGTAGCTATATTAACAGAGTTTAATGTAAGCTAAGTGATAGAAGTGAGGCAATTTGAAACAAATGTGGAAAAAGAATTAGAACAATAAAGCTGTAATATTTAGACTGAGATCAACAAGCAAAGTATGATTTTCATGCTGCAGTAGACTATAATAGGCCTAATTGGGAACTTTCGAGATCCAAAGTCAGGTGCATTCATGTTGATGCCTGGTATGTTTCAACACAATTAAACATATTCTTAAATACATAATATTCTATAGCCTAAATAATTCTCTTATTCCAAACCGGTTATGCTATTGTATCAAATTGCCTATATTCATTTCGCCCAATTTTTTGCTATTTTACAGTGAAATGTTTACGATTCAACATGAGAAAAAAATGCTGTCGCAGCTATTTAAAGTTTAGTTGTTTATTTAGGGGATAAACCCTTTAACATCTCTGCTGGGATGAGCTGAAGATGCATGAAGGGAACAGGGAACATGCTGATGCATATTTATTGTCTGTAATATCAGCTCCCCCTTTGTCTTCTTTGCCACCACACGACGCAGCCTGAAGTGGCATTACCCGCCTGGCGTGGTGAGGAGCTGCAGCGGGACGTGAACACACTTTGACAGCCGTGTGGGACCATGAGGCGTGGAGGCAGGGAGCTGTGGGTCGGGGCCCGGGGTGGCAGTAGGCCATCGGGACAGCTCTGCCGAGCGGCAGCCAGGAGACGTCAGAGTGGAAACGGTCGCCATGGAAACGCATGGGCCCAGGCAAATCATGGCAACTGGTAACTAAGTAACAGGAAACGGCGGACTGTGGGGGAGATGAGTCAGGTTAATCATTAAAGGAGGAGGAACAGATAAAATGACAGAGAAAGGATTTCTGGTTCACCACTGACCCCTACGACCACCAAGTTTTAACTTGCTACGTCTTAACAGAGGCTAAAAATGGGAGCTCACACTCTCTCCACGTGCAACGGGATCATTGTGAGTTAGAGAAGCGGGCTCCACCCTTCCGTCCCCATCAGTGTCTTTGTAAAGCCACGAGGGGGTGGACTCCACACACAGACTGCGTAGGCGAATATATTGATATAAAAGAAGCTATGGCCAATTATACATACATATATATATATATATATATATATATATATATATATATATATATATATATATATATATGTGATTAAAAAGCAGCACACAGAAGTTTAATGAAGTTGACGATTATATATATATATATATATATATATATATATATATATATATATATATATATATATATATAAAGAGAGAGAGAGAGAGAGAGAGTCAACTTTATAAAACAAAATAAATAAGCCTATTTAATTTACTCTGGTACAACAACTTGTTTTAACTTGTTAAAAACTTTCAGTGTTAGACCCTAAACGCAACACAAGCGTAAAACCACCTGTGATTAACGGCATCTTTAACCTTTGAGGACTTTCATGGGGCTGTTGTGCTTATATAAAAAGAAACATCCCAGATTAAGCAGATACTTTTATTTTCCATGTTCACACTGTGGCGGAAAAAAGCGGCTGGAGGTGAGGAAAATGGACAAATGCAGGACTGATATACCGGAGGCACACGATGGTAAAATTGATCAATAGAATAAAAGACAGTTAAAGACAAATGGACGAACCGACAAAAGACACAAGACTAACCGACAGACTAAAAACTTCCACCCTTCTAACATAATAAATTGGCAAAGAACTGAGAAAAACCGGGAATAAATACTGAGGAGCTGAATTTCATGCAAGCAGCAGGTGTGACAATTAACCAGATGCCGGGAACAGGAAGTAAAGGCAACATGATACACTAGGGGGGTGGACTCTACAAAATAAAACAGGTCAACAAAAGGACTGACAGAAACCAAACATATTCACAGTTAAAACTTAACAATAAACATTAAGAACTTGACACTCACTTTATAAAGCATAATTCAGAATTATTCAATTAAACTAAATGTGAAATTATTATTTATATTTATTTTTAAGTCAACAGGGATCCGTGAAATTTGAATCCGTGTGAAACATTTGAAAACGTGTGAATATGGAAAATACGCCTGATACTCAAAGCGTGGCAGACTTTCCAGAATTGGTGAATCTTTACATCATTGGCAGGGCCTGGGGTTGAGCATCTCCAACATCTGACTGATCCCAGATGTAACTCCGAAAAAAATATGACTGATGTTGTGGTTTGTGTGAAATGTGGACCTAAGTGCAGGCTGAGGAGTCAGGTGCAGGAAATTGGAGTTTTAAAAAAAACAAAAAAAAACATATATATATATAACATATATATATATATATATATATATATATATATATATATATATATATATATATATATATATATATATATATATATATATATATATATATATAAAAACATATATATATATATATAAAAACATATATATATATATATAAAAACATATATATATATATATATATATATATATATATATATATATAAAAATATATATATATATATATAAAAACATATATATATATATATATATATATATATATATATATATATATATATATATATATATATATATATATATATATATATATATATAAATTAAATGCACCAGAAGGATAAACCACAAAAGAAAAACAATCTAAATGACAAAAAACTAATTCAAAACAAACAAATCATGAGAGAATTCTTAGAAATATCTTATAACACTGACGTTTACTTAGGTGCAGATAGGAATAGTGAATTTTCAACATAAGAAAATTAACAAGTGTCAAGTAAAATGACATTTGATCTGAGCGCATGATGTTTAATGACATGGAAAATGATAAACCCAGTAGCTCTTTAAAACGTGGCATTGCAGGAGTTCTTCAAACCAGGCAGCTAAAGTGAAACTTGTGAAACAAACCAATGTGATGACAGGAAACAGCTGTAATCTGCTGCACATCTGACCGCAGGTGATGTTGGCCTGCCAGTGTTGCCAGGCCAACATGTTTTATCTGGAACTTCCTCTTTGTTTTGTCTACATAAATATAATGGAAATCATGACTATAAGGGAACATTCAACCATGCAAAAAAAGAGGAAGAGGAAGTAAGTGTTATAATACCAGGAGTGATGACTTTGCAGATATAATTTGGGAAGATTACTGAATGAACACTGATTAAACTTTTAATTGGGTTTATAGCTTTTAGATGCCCTATTTTAACTAAAGTGACTTAAGTTTTTTAAATAATAGTAGTTAAAAGCATACAGGATAATCCTAATGAATAATAATGATGGAAAACTCTTCTAATTATTTGAATTTAAAAATCTTGCCTCACTTTTCACATGAAATGACTATTTAAATCTTGAAACTGGGGATAAATAGTCCCATTGTTTGTTGTTTTTTTTAAAAAAGTGAAGTCTTTTATTGACCCTTTTACAATTTTTTACAATTATTATTTATTACTGTGTTACTATGGAGAGTCATTTTATTCATAATTAAATAAATGAATACAACAAGGATTTTGTAAAATAAAAAACTTTTTGAAAAAAAAAATTAAAAATGAAATCTTGGCAAAGTAAATAAAAAACATTATTTGTAATAGTATGATATAATGGAATTAGTCTTCATGAAATATTTAATAATAAAAGTAATATAGAGACATTTCAGAATGATGAATTAAATTTTGCAATAATGTTTCCTCATTTTACAGTTTCATTGTCATATTATATATTTATCCATTATAATTAAAATGATATTTATTTGAAAATGTTGTTTTTATTTATTTAATTATGAATAAAACAGCTCTCCATACATTACAGGTCAAATTATTGTAGTGTTGTCTTCTGTGTCCTTGTATTTAGGGGACAGAAAGCAAGTATCAGACTGTGTACAGCAGGGTTTTGAGCATTTTAAGCCTTACACCACCTTTAGCTTGAACTGCTGATAATAAACAGAAGAGCTTTCATGTTGTTTTCTTCCATCTGAATGTGGAGCTGAAATCAGACCAGATAACATTGTTCCAGCTGTTAGGTGAGTCTGTGTAAATTCCAGCCTCCGTTTCCTGTTCTTAGCTGACAGAAGTGGCTTTTTTCACACTCAATGGATATTTTCTCTCTTTCTGACCATCTATGTGAACCCCCAGAGAAGGTTGTGTGTGAAAATATCAGCAGTTGATGAAATACTGAGACCAGCCCGGCTGATACGGACAGCCATGCCATGTTCAAAGCTTCCCTATTCTTATGTCTGCTTTGAACTCATTCAAGTCGTTTTGACCACGTCTACTTTCCTAAATGTGCCGCGTTGCTTCCCATGTGATTGGCTGACAAGTTAGTTTTGTTAATTAGCAACTGAACAGGTCAACGGTTAAGTGGTTGATGAGTGTGTGAGGATAACTTTCAGTTGAAAGTGAGATTTTCAGTGAGATTTTTCAGTTGTTTATGACTGTTCTCGTCAGAAAAAGGACCAGGGAGATGGCAGTGATTATCTCCACGCTAAAATACATGTACTTTTGGATTTTGAGCATTCTTCACATTCCACAGCTTAGGAGATGCTAAGATAAATTTTTAGGATGATAATGCGCCTTGCCACACAGAAGGAAGAGTTAAAAGTTCCACACAGGAAAAATATATCAATGGAACATGGCCTGCAGACAGAATATGTGAATATTTACCACCTTAGTGCTCAATGAGGAGTAATCACAAAAGATTTTGGTTAAAACATGGCACATATGGGGTAAGCATGTTAGTGTATTAGCATTCTTACATAAAATTGCTGGTGTCAGAGGCAACACAGACATTTTACTTTAGTAAAAAAATATATCTGTAATGAGTTCTGCTGTCCCAGGAGTAGACTGAGTGTGAGGTGTAAAGTGTTCACAGTGACACCCTGCTTCCTCTGATGAAAAATAGATATTTAGAATCAAGTTTAAGACACTGATTATTAACCTTTGCTTTGCCACATCTCTTAAATTACCATAAAAAATGTGTAGAACATTAACACAATCACTGAAGAACAAATTCATTTGGTTAGGGAGTTTTGTTTAAAGGTTTAAAGGCTCCTACAATGTAATGGCGACATGTCCAGGGTGTACCCTGCCTCCCACCCAATGACTGCTGGGAAAAGCTCCAGCTTCCCCATGACCCTTGATTCAACTAAGCAGTTAAGAAAATGGTTGAATGGATTTTTTTTCCAGAAGTTGAAAAGAAGGCAAAAATAAATCCAAGACGAAAAGTAAATGTAGTTTTGAGAGACAATAATAATTATTATTATTATTATTATTATTATTATTATTATTATTATAATAATAATAATAATAATAATAATAATAATAATAATAATAATAATAATAATAATAAAATAGTAATGAAATAAGTCTGGTTTTATGTCCCTGTTGACTGCCACTGTGAACCTATGCTGTGGATCCTAGGTACACAAAACTCTTGACGGACTCTATGAAGTCATTGCCAAGCTGCAGTGGAGGTGAATCTGGTCCATCTCCAACATATATGAATTGGGGTTTTTTCCCAGTTTACTTGGAGGCCAAGCTTCTCTGCCTCTTCACCGTATATGTCCAGGGCATATACAGTGATGTGCAGGCCCACTGGATCTTTTGCTGTAAGTTGTACAATTTAACAGTGATGAAAACTACAAGTAAAATATTACATTATTAGCTAGAATTTAACATCAAAACAGTTTGCTTCAGTTAAAACTCCTCTTTTTTGTCCTGTTTTTGTGGTGGAAATATGTTTTTCAGTGTAATGTGCAGGCACACTAGCTTAGATCAGAGAGCACTGTCCATTTTCCTAATTTGGCAACATAATTTTATTAGTTCAAATCAGTTTAGTCATTTGTTTTTCCTGATTGGAAACATAGTTAGCAGAGAAGAAAACATGTCAACTGAGAAATCTACCGAGCAGTGATGGTTTACTAGTTTAGTGTATTCAAACACAGGATTCTAGACAGACTTACACTAGTTTATTGTTATATAATGGGAGGAATGGGTGGCTTAGTGGATGATTTTGTCTGAAATAACAAAATGCATCAAAACAATGGAAGTACAACAATAAATAAAAATAAATAATACATTTCTGCATGAATAAATGAAAATTAAGTTAACATAGATAACACACAGCCTTAATGCATCCACTCATTGGGGTTTTGCATTGTTTTTAGGGAAACTAAAAACTGGAGAGGTTTCATTTGTTCAGGTGCTTTTGGGGGGGAAAGGGGGCTGTGGAGGGGTGGGTTATTTAACATCCTAGGTGGGTCACTGAGGTAGCAGGCAATGGTGGGAGTGGTGATGCAAGGTAAGAAAGTGGATGGCAGCTTGTGATTTAACAACAAACAATCCATCAACATCCAGATAGATATTCCATGAAGCAGGATGAGGGGAAGGTCTTGCTTGATTTGATAAGTCTGGTGTTCTACCAGTTTGGTGTACCCATCAGAATAGCAGATCTTTGCTTAAAGCGAATGCATATCATCAAAACTAAGCACATGAAACATATGGCAGTGTGCAAACATTAAAGTGGTCTATAATGTCTTGTTGGGGTTAGATTTAGGGAAACAGCTTGGGTTGGTACGCCGGTTTGACAAAGAAGCCAAAACCGACAGAGAAACCTATAAATGTTAACTTGTGATTTGCAATTCTCATGAGGTATGCCAAACCAACAGAGCACCGTTTTATCCAAGTGCGAGTTCTGTTCCATCACTTTAGGCTTCCAACTGAGTTGCCATGGTAACCAGTGCTGATGAACAAGTCTGCTCCTGACCAGGATAACTGTCCCGCTTATTTAAGTCTCATCTCTAAGAATTCCACAGTCCATCATGTAATAAATCACATTAAAATCTATTCAAATCACATCATAGTGTTCTAATCACTATTTCTCCTGGATGCCTCACTTCAGTTGACAACCAAGGAGGTGAGGTGGAAAAAGCTAATAATTATGCTAATAATGCTAACTTTAGACAAAACTTGCTTCCAGTTCCCAGAGCCTAAAAGTCAAGCACAGGTTGGCAGATTTTGTTGTAATTATTTACGACTGATGACTACCTGAGAGTCAGGAAGCTGAAACTATAAACATCCATCCCTCCGTCCATCTTCTACTGCTTATCCGTGGTTGGGTCATGGGGGCAGCAGCCTAAGCAAGGAAGCCCAGACTTCCCTCTCCCCAGCCACATTTGCCAACTACTTGCCGTAAATGTAATCTTAAAGGGTCATAATGCAGGTTTCAGCACATACGGTATTTGATATTCTGTACTGGAACTACATTAAACCACATTGCCCCTGTTTATTTACACTGAAATAGTAAGTATTGAAGTAGAAGTCAGCAGAAGAAGTGAAAGCCATAAAAGAACATTTGAAAGTTGCAGAATTTAATGGCATACCAAAGATAATTTACTGTCATTGATATAAGCATCCAACATCATAATAAAAGACAATAAATGCTGATTGGAGGGGCACCCAAAAGACCCAAGAGTTGCCTCTGTGCATGCCAAATATTGTCTTTAAAGTTCTTTGTACAATAATTATTTAAACTCTTTTTGCCCTGTGTTCTAATTCTGTTCGTCTTTG
This sequence comes from Telmatherina bonti, assembly GCF_933228915.1. Classification (NCBI taxonomy): domain Eukaryota; kingdom Metazoa; phylum Chordata; class Actinopteri; order Atheriniformes; family Telmatherinidae; genus Telmatherina; species Telmatherina bonti. The sequence goes on from NC_136622.1 coordinate 31,952,084, forward strand.
TACACAATTCATCAGATTGTTGCACCTATTTACTGTTTTCGTTAAATTAAATATCTAAATGAGGAGAGATGAGAGGTGACTAAAGACAGTTTTTTGAATGATATAACAAAGACATTAACAAATTTTTCTATTTGGAAATATTTAGTGCTGTATATGACCAACAGTGCTCAGGTGGGCAGAACTTGCATTATATTTAAAATGTTTATGTAAATAAAAAGCTGCTTATTAACAAGCTTTCCAGCTCATCAGCACCTCAAAAGATCACAAATTTCCTTTTCACATCTTGTTTCTGCTGCTCTCAAGTGGCCAAAAAAACCAATTAGGCCTTCTACAGGTTTAAAAGTGATAATTACATGGAAGTAAATGTTAAGTGTATTGCATCAAGCAGTTTGTTTTTTTAACACACCTTTTTTTTTTTTTTTTTTTTTAAATCTGCCAATATGTTGGCACGTGACATACAGCTTTTAAACGCTTCTCTGCAGACTGAGAGGCCCAGAGGGGTCCAAAGGAAACATGTTCCCGCTACACAAAGACATATTGTGTGTTTGGCCAGTGGCCTAACCACAGCTCATATACTAAAGCTTTATCTTCCATTCAACATCTGCTGACTACACTGACAGGCATGAACAAGTGGCTATGAAACCTAAAAGTCTAGTCATAAACCAATATTGTCAGAAAGCCAGCTGTTTGTATAGGTGAGCCTAAACCTGTTTTGAATCTAAAAACCTGTTTTCCGTGCACATGTTTTCCACACCCTTTCTCAAATGTTGAATCTATTTCAGCTACCTGTGTTTGTTGCTCGGATCAGACCAATACAACTCAGCTGTGTCAGCTTTAATAGGCTCACGGTAGAGCTATAAACCCTCCCCTAGCACACTCAACAGCTCTTTGTCAACCTTCCTGATTGGCTGTGACATGCTTATAGCAGCCCCCTGCAGCTGCTCTGACATCCACTTTGCCATGGCTGTGTGACACATCTGATTGCACCTGTCAGGCCCTGTCCTCTAAGCCTTTTCCCCTCAATGCTCCTGCTGACCTTTGCCACTATTTTCTTCCTCTTTTCAGAATTTTCTTCCTCGTTTGCAGGTTGCCTTGTCAGTGCACTCCTAAAAATCCACTCATTTAAAGACTTTCAATCCTCAGACCTGACAAAAGTGCTGATAATAAGTCATTTTCAAGGCAATTACTGATGATTGTGTGTACCAGTTCATGCTTTCTGCTTGCTTTGTTATTCTATTTACAAAACAGCAGGAGATGTTTTCACAGAGAAAACTTCGCAGGTATGACTGAAAGTTCCATCAGCTGCTCTGTAGGTACTTTATTTTGTTCCCATAAATACTTTAAAAATGTATTGGTTTGTCTTTCAGAAAACTTTCCATTGATTATTTTGGGCCTCTGCATCTTGGAGCCGCTGAGACCTCCTCTGTATAGAAAGTATTCTGGAGTCAAATATGAAGCCAACTGTCTGAGATCTCAGCTTGGCCCATACTGAATCATGACAGTGTAATGTGCAGGAATGCACCACTGCCAGAAAACCACTTGCATTACTTGTTAACTGACGTCCACACAGTGTATTTAGCGAGCATACAAAGGGCCCGTGTGCATAGACAGCTGGTGTGCATGGCTTTTTTTTTTAACTTCTAAGTATAGTGTGATGAATTTTATGGTATTTTTAAGAGTTTGGGATTTTTACAATATTGTTTTATAGTCTACTCTTTCCTGCAGGCCAGTTATTTTAAGCTGAAGATTTTAAGTAAAGCAAGGGTGGGGGAACCTTGACCCTGGTTCTGAAAGTTTTCTATGCCTCACAGACACATCAGATTCAAATCACTGAATCCCTGGGCCGATCCTTATTAGCTGTTGGATCCATTTGATTTGAATCAGGCATGGTGGATTTATTTGATTTGAATTAGGTGTGCCAGGGATACATAGAAAACCCGCAGGATTCCAGCCCTGGAGGTCAAGGCCTACCCCTGAATTAATACACGAACAGTCAAGCTGATGCCACCTTACTGTGTAGAAATCTGTTCTTCAGGAAAAGGGAAATTAAAGTATATTAATTATTTTAGATTAATTCCCCTTTGTCACCTGCTGAGATTTAGTATCTTCTGTTTGGGGGCCCCACAGCTTCATGATATAACTGGCAAAAATGCAAGGATTTCTGTACCTGCCTAAAATGGATGCCCAAATGGTTGAATCCAGTGAAAACATCAAATATCACCACTTTTCTTCCAAATCAAATGCTGACATTAAAGAAAGAATAGACTTAAACTGTGATAATTTTTTTTTTTTTTTTTTAAAGAAAGTCATTCAGACATTATTGGCCACAAAGGTCACTAGAGGTAGCACCAAACACTACAAAAAAAAAAGCACTCAAATAAAATTTTATGTTGATCTTTGACAAATCCAAGACTATTCCTTCATTCATTATCTGAACTGCTTAGTCCAATTAAGAGTTTCGGGGGAGCTGAAGCCAATCAGCAGTCATTGAGCAAGACGCAGGGTACACCCTGGACAGGCCGCCAGTCCATTGCAGGGCCAACACAAAGAGACCAACAACCACTCAATCTCATATTCAGTCCTATGGGCAATTTAGAGTAACCAATTACCTAATAACCTGTCTTTGGTACCCCCGCCAAAGACCAAACCAGTGACCTTCTTGTTGTGAGGCCACAGTGCTAACCACTATGCCACCGTGCAGGTAATATAAAGAAAATGAACTTTTCTGTCTTTTTATTAAATAATTACTTATTCAAATTTTTCAAGTTTTTCATTCAAGTTTTCTGCGAATATTGTTGAATTGATTTAGGAAAAATAAAAAATATTGATGTATGATGTATATTGTATAGCAGTTTTGTTCCATGTCTACATTTTTGAAGTTCTCCAAAATCTGATACGACATAAAAAAAAGGGCAAATGCAATCATAAACATTTTTCTGCTGATCCTTGACAGATGCAATAATCTAATCACCACCAAAAACTCAATCCCACTATTCATCATATGGAAAATAATTCAGTTTTTGTTTTTTGTAAACAATGCAGACATTCATAGTTTAGAATTTCATTTTAAGAATTAAAGTCCTAAAAATGACACAGTGCTTGGTAGTTTTGAGCAGGTCTGAAGTGGTTAAATAAAAATAACTTGTTTATGAAAAATATCACTGTACAGTATAATCATATAGCAGTCTTTGTGGAATGGTTTTCCTGACTGTGACGTAATGAACGGGGACAAACTATCATGTTATAACGTGAAAAATTCGTGACAATAGCCACAGCACTGCTGAAAATATGACCTTGCGAAAATAAAAAAATAAAAAAGAGATGATAGGAAAATGGCCAAAATGTCAGTGGAGGCCATGAGTGTTAAGTAACTCTTTTTTTCATTTTGAATATCACTTATATTTGTTTACCCAGCAATCAATTGTTTTAATATACTTGTCAGCTGTTTTGGCAGAAAGTCTTACAAATATTACAAAACACAAGTAATTTTATTACCACAGCACTTCCACTTCCATTTCTTGCAACCACTGTATATTAGGACATTTCTTTTTTTTTTTATTCTTTGCACATTCCTCACAAACCACAATATGTCTGTTAACGCATCCTGATGTCATGTGATTAAAGTATTCTAACTTTGCTGATTTTTTTAATAAAAATTTCACATGAGCCGAGTTTAAGGTTCCATGAGCTATCCACAGAGTTAATCATCAGGCTAAACAATGAGAGAATAATCTAATCACCCAACTAATGAGCATACAGTGATATTGATTAAAGCATTGGAGAAAAGTCCTTGATTTGGTAGATTTACACTCTGACCCTTCATTTATAAGAACAAGTGTTTTCCTCACAGTTCAGACTGCATTAGAATAGTCATTGCAATATTTGAGCAGTGTGATTTATGAGTTTTTTCTCCTTTTGTGGGCATGGCTATAATAAAACTCTTGCATTCCTTTGTCTGACCTTTTGAACCAATGCATGATAAAAGTAAAGAAACATCTAAATTACTAAGATCTCAGCTTTTTATATAACTTCATATATACAATGAACAATGTGGTGCCACATTACCAACTAACAAAACTTAAAGGAGACATTCGTTGACATTAGTTTTGCAGAGAAAGTGAACATGCCTTGCTTCACCCCCCTTACCATGTGATGACCCTTGCCTTTCGGAGGATGGGCTTGTTTAAAGGTGGACAGACAAACAAAGCCAGCCCTGACCCCTATAATCCCACTGTGGACTTCCACTCGCAGATGGCATCATAAAGGTTTCCATAAGAAGACCATTGGAGACATTTGTTGTTTTCAGTATTAAAATATTTTACACTGCTTTACAGTGATGATTATCCTTAAAATCAGCCCATAAATACTGTAATGTGGTAGTAAACTGCCCTAAGGATACACTGTTGTTAGCATTTAGCTTCTGTGCTAACAATTCAGTTATATGTATTTCAACATAAATTCAGTCACATACATTAAACACTGGATCTTAGTTTGTTCTAAAAGAACTTAAAAAAATAGTCTTCCATTTTATAGTAAAGAAAAAATGGATAACTGATAGTGTCTGACAGAAAATCCTCAAATTAATATAATTTTAAAATGATGCCATTGTGAAATCAAACTGTAATGCTTTGCAAACCTCCTAAACTAATATTGTTTTCACTTTAAAAAGTAGAGTTTTTTTAATGAAAAACACTAGCTCATCTTCAGCTTATATTAAGGAAAACAATGCATTACAAAAACATGGACTCAGGACAAGAAATTGTTCAAAAAGTGTTACTAAAAAAGTTGTTGTGATTCGTGAGGTTATTTTACAAAAGATCAGTGACAGGTGGGTACAGGAGCGGACTGGGACAACAGTTTGTGTTTGCTGCATGCTCTATCATGGAGATAATCCTCTGGTTTTGTCAACCAGGTTCAGCAAAATATTGAAAGTTTTTCATTTTAAACACAAGAATTCTTCTCTACAGTCATTAGGGAGATGCTTTTATCCAAAGTGACTGACATGTGAGAAGTGGTAAATTTAGCATTTAGCGTAATACCTAAGACTCGTGTTTTGTGGGTGAGAGGAAGAGTAATGTGGGCCATGTCCCCCACATTGGACTAGTGGCTCCAACAGATACCTGGTGAAACATCAGACATATCCGTCCAGAAAAGCACAGTCCTAGGAACAGCGAAGATACTGCGTAGGACCCTCAAGCTCCCAGGACTCTGGTAGAGAGTCAGAGTACCAGAAAGTACTTGCAAACTCCACACAGAAAAACAACTGTTTAAAACCGCCCCCCAGCCAAGGACTGAACCTGCAACCATGAGGTCGCAGTGCTAACCACCACACCACTGTGCTCATCACCGTCCTCACCTCCATGCCACTGTTCTTTCCGTAAGTATGCAGTCAGGTCTAGAATTACAGAATTTTCTGAAAAAAAGATAAACAGCTGCTTCAATACAATATGTGTCATAACCCTATGGACACTATACAGCAATAAAAACTTAATATTTTAATTTCTGTATACTGTCCATAAACACCTTCACAGAAACTTCCACTAATTTTGAACCCAAGGTATCCAATCCAGTGGTTCAGACTGGTATCACTTAAGAACTGAACCAATGGGCTTCAGATCAACATGTTTTATGGGCTGCTTGTAGGAAAGAAAGTTCTGTACTTACTGCTGCAAAATGGGGAGGTATCAAAAAACTTGAATGGGCCGGCCCAGTGTTAGTTGGGTCATCGATATACTGAGTTTTATGAACCAGTCAGATTAATAAATGCATAGTGTTGGCCTCAAAACCCTTTGGTCAACCAGGAAAATTTCCAATATGCACAATGGTGACTGACTGTGGGAAGCAATAGAGTACCTTAGAGAGGCAGTCTCACATGTAAAGTATATATATATATATATGTATATATATATGGAAATAAAACTAGATATTACAATTGAAACTTTCAGAGAATGTGGAGACATCTGATGGCACACCGCGGTGCAACTGCAACATCAGCAATAGATCCTTCTCATCTTTGGACCCTCAGATGGCGCTACATTAAAAACAAACAATTCTGTTAATATAAATTACTGCATGAGCTCAGTAACACTTCCAGAAATCACTGCTTATCTACAAAATCCACAAACGCCACCATGTTCTCTGAGAAAAAGTTCATTTAACTGAACTGATACCAAGTGGAAAGCTAACTGTAGTCAGAAGAAAATCTCATTTTTAAAATTCTTTTTAGAAATCATGGATGCAGCATTTTGTGGACCGTGATGGTGGAAAGTCTAGTAGAACTGAAAACTCACATCTGGAAAGGCCAAGATAAGGCTTTTGCTGAAAGGTTTTTCAGCAAATGCTTTGTATATTTGAGAAAGACTATGCTAACCACATACAGCCTGTTTCTTTTACGACGACATGGTTTCATGAAGGAAGTGTTCAGGTGCTTGACTGGCCTACCTGCACTCTCGAGCCTGGGACTGCTGAACAGTCAGAATCATAACTGAGACAAGGACATATTGTGAGACACCAACACATTGTTGTCCCTTTTTAACAGAAGATGATACTCGACAGAGGTAACCATGGCCTCAAATCTAAGGTGAATTGTATGTTCTGTTGTGATTAAAATTATTATTTTTATGAGAACTGTAAGTATTATATGTATTAAAATTTCCAACTTTATCATTTTCATCAAATAATCTGTAATAAGGTCAGAAACCAGATTGATTGTTGTGGTTACTGTTTTACCAAAAACATTAAATACCACCAACTAAGAATACTATTGCCTTAGACACTATGTGATCAGCGCTCTACAAAGACGACAGATGCTAAAAAAAAAAAGTTTATTTTTTTTAGTTTGACATCTTTTATGAGAAAGGCTGCAGATACACAACATTACCAGAGTATTGGAGAGAGAAAAATTATACCAAGAAGACTGAGAATAAAAAAAATTTTAAAAAAATCTTTTGGTGGTGAAGACTCTGAGTTTAAAGATAAATGGGAAGCAATATTGAACAAGTTGTCCCTAGACCTCATGCTCCTTCTCATCGAAGAGGCTAAGAACCTGAAAACCAACTTGAAAGAAGAAATCTGAACAAGAGCGCTCAAACAAGAAAAACTGAGAAAATTAAAGAGATCTAACAGTTTACAAAGAAAGTCTACATGAGGAAAGCAGCGACAAAGACGTTCCCTTTCAGCTGCCAAGTGATGGGGATCTGGGAAAGAAGAGTTCTCCTCATCTACTTTTTAAGCACCAGACACAAAACAAACAACAAATCATAAAGATGATAAAGCACAAGACCAGAAGAGGCAGAAGCGGGTCCGAAGCCACAGTCTGCAGGAGCAGAAGCAAGATCAACGTGATCAAGTAATTAATACCTTAGTTACCAAAAAGTGGCATATAAAGTTGACCAACACTTCACTCCAAGAGAAAGATGGACTACAAATTGACAAATTGAGCTTTAAAATTGCTGTCAGCAAATGAAAACATCAAATTTCAAAGAGTTGAAGTCGAGTTTTACTGGGGTTTGCCAGAGATCAATATATCACAGAGGCCATGAAACAGCTCAATAACGGTGAGACCTTTAAACCTCTATTGTCTAACCCAGTAGAACACCAAAAAACTTATTTTTTCTTTTTTGTTTGACAAATCTATCTGGTGCAGTGCAGACATTTTCTTATGCAGTCATATCTTTGAGTTTGTCACTGCCAGGTCATGCTGATCGTGTGACCCTCTACCTGCTCACTGAGCAGCTGTCTTTGATTGTCCGTTCAACAAAGAGCTGAACTAACTGATAAACATTTCACCCCTTGTCCTGATGCAAGCCTTTTTGGCATAGTTTTACCTGAATGCTCATGTAAAGGTAGAAGAATTAACATTTTATTGGTGTCAAAGTAAGATTGGCTACAATAAATAATGGTAATAAAGGAGGGAAAGCACAAAGTTCACCTGTACATCCTCAAATGCTTTGAGATGAGTCTTGTGAATTTACTCAAACAAACTAAATCAAATTTTTCTGAGCACATCAGAGAAAAAGAATAAAAGTTCAGCTATAATAATGATTGAAGCTGACATATATCTAAAATGGAAGTTTAAACTAAAGCCTCAACTGCTGGCCTTGTGATAGACTGGCAAACTGTTCAGGGTTTACTCCTCCTCCAACATGATGCCAGGATAGGCAGAGCTGGTGTTCCCCAAGGCCTTGCGCTGAGCCCATTTGTGTGCTCTCTATGTACTCATAACTGCACAGCATCCCACCTCTCCAACACATCAACAGTGTGGTATGCTGGTTGCTTACTTGCAGGAATTCCTTTTAATGTATGAATGAAACTGTACAGAGCATAAATGGCTGCCATCCGCCTTGCTTTGAAGACATTGATGGATTCTATGATCTCCACAAGTACACACATATCAAACGGGACTACAAACATGCTGTTGATTGTTTTTTTAATGTTACAGCTTAATAAAACATCTAAAGTCAAAGACCATTCTTTCCCCACAGCAAGAGCTTTAAATTCTAAATTTCAACTCAAAATATAAAATATGCAACCTCCAAAGTGCAATATAAACTGCTGCATATAACTTGATTTTTACACCCATTTAATTTTATTATTTACTGCTGACGTCATGTTATCATTGACTAATGCACCCAATACTTAAAATGCAAAGTATTTGTATATCTCAGAAAATTAGAATAGTAAGAAATAGTTCAAGGCTCCAGCTTCCCCGCAACCCTGAATTGGATTAAGTGGTTAGGAAAATGAATGAATGAATGAATAAATGAATGAATGAATGAATGAATGAATGAATGAATGAATGAATGAAAAAGTTCAATATTTTTTGTCACTCATTTCAGAATGTGAAACCTATATATTTTATAGATTCATTACACATAGAGTGAATCATTTCAAATATTAAATCCTTGAAATTTTGATGACTGTGGCTTATAGATAATGAAAACTCAAAATGTAGTGTCTCAGAAAATTAGAATATTGGGAAAAACTTCAATCTTATAAAGTCATGGTGTCACACCCTAATCAACTCATTAACTCAAAATACTTGCAAAGGTATCCTAAACCTTTAAATGATCTCTCAGTCTGGGTCAGATGGCAACACAATCATGGGGAAGACTGTTGACTTGACAGATGTCCAGAAGACGATCATTGACCCTCCACAAGGAGGGAAAGCCATAAAAGGTCATTTCTAAAGAGGCTGGTTATTCAGTGCTGTATCCAAGCATATTAATGGAAAGTTGAGTGGAGGGAAAAGGTGCACCAGCAAAAGGCATAACCGCAGTCTTGAGAGCATCGTCAAGCAACATCCATTCAAGAATTTGGGGAGCTTCACAAGGAGTGGACTGAAGCTGGACTCAGCGCGTCAAGAACCACTACACGCAGATGAATCCTAGACATGGGCTACAAATGTCCCATTCCTCGCGTCAGGCCACTCCTGAACAAGAGACAACGACAAAGGTGTCTCACCTGGGCTAAGGAGAAAAAGGATTGGACAGTTTCTCAGATGAAAGCAAATTTTGCATTTCATTTGGAAATCAAGGTCCCAGAGTTTGGAGGATGAGTGGGGAGGCACAGAATCCATGTTGCTTGAAATCCAGTGTGAAATTTTCACAGTCAGTGATGATTTGGGGAGCCATGTCATCTGCTGGTGTTGGTCCACTGTGTTTTCTGAAGTGCAGTCAACACAGCCATCTACCAGGAAATTTTAGAGCACTTCCTGCTTCCTTCTCCTGACAAGCTTTATGTAGATGCCGATGTTTTTTTTCCAGCAGGACTTGGCACCCGCCTACACTGCCAAAGGTACCAACAGCTATCTTCAGTGACCTTGGTGTTAGTGTGCTTGATTGGCCAACAAACTCACCTGATCTGAAACCAAAAGAGAATCTGTGGGGTACTGTCAAGAAGAAGATGAGAGACACCAGACCCAACTATGTAGATGACCTGAAGGCTGCTATCAGAGCAACTTCCATTATACCTGAGCAGTGCCACACGCTGATCGCTTCCATGCCACGCCACACTGATGCAGTTATTTATGCAAAAGGAGGCCCAACCAAGTATTCAGTGCATGGAAATTAACACACTTTTCAGAAGCCTGACATTTCTGTTTATAATATCCCTTTTTTCCACAGATTTTATGTAATATTCTAATTTTCCAAGACACTGTATTTTGGGTTTTCATTATCTATAAGCAACAGTCATCAAAATTTCAAGAAATAAATGTTTGAAATGTTTCACTCGATATATAATGAATCTATATAATATATGGGTTTCACATTTGAAATGAGTGACAAAAAATATTGAACTTTTAATATTCAAATTTTCTGAGATGTACCTGTAGGCTACTACATAATATGCAAACAGGACCTTTCTCATTTGTAGAGCAAATTTCCTCTTCCTTCAAATAACACTATGAATAGTATAGCTATAAAGAACCACTGCTAAATTCACCTATCACCTTTTTACTGTTATTTTTCAAAAGATTGTTTGGGTAATGCTGAAGCTTGGGGGAAACTGTGTTTCCTCAGATTAAATGGCATAAAAGTGGATATTTGCTTGACTGCATTCATAAAGCCTATACTTTCCCAGAAATAACAGCTTGATATCCTGATCAGGTTTTGGACATTTTGTGCTGACTTAGATATATTAGCTTAGATAGATATATTAAACATATTAGCTTTATCAAATATATGTATTATTATTATCTATCTATTGGATAGAGGAAATTTATAACCATGTTTCACTAGCTACCCATTATTGTCTTTGTAACTACACTAGCTGACTCCCCAGTTTATATGGTGTTATGAGCTTTTAGTTCGTTACTAACTCGCACTTGAGTAATAATTCTGACATCTAGACTTGACAAACGGCTGTACAGTGCTCGTTTATTTCTGACCCTTTTTCCCTCAAAAATATATATCAAGATCCACAACATCCCCTTATGTGGTGGAAATCGCGAATGGCACCTGTTCTGATGATTTCACAAAATGGCGACGTTAGACGCAAGCGGTTTGTTGCTGCAAGACATTTTGGTCTGTCAAGGCCCAAAGAGGGCGCATCTAGTTGATAAAGAAACCATTATTTATGTTAAATCCAGTATTTTCGGAGATATATTTAGCGCCAAGTCAGGCTTGTAGTCATGAGTGTTAATTACAATTCGTGGGATCGGGGGAAGACCTGTTAACAGGCCGTATTGGCCGTTGCTGCTGTTTTTATTCGGGCACTAACTTTGGCGTTGCTTTAACGGCTCGTTGTGTTAAACGCTCCGTCAACAACTGAGGGTAATTTTGTTATGTTTGGTCTAAAATAAACTAGGCGCCATCTGCAGGAAACAGGGCTGATAAGATGCCTAGTTGTTTGCTGCAACACAGCCGCCATTTTAAAGGTTCGCAAAAGCTTGTCTGGAGATAGGAGCTATATTTACTGCAAGTCAATGGCACGTTTAACACGTAATGACACTTGACACGCCATGGCGAAAGACGTAATTCTTAAACTGAATAAAATGTTATTTTCTCAACAGTACTGGAACCTTTATTACACATCACTATTGCGAAATGCCAAGTAATAAATAATAATACTATAGTGAATGGCAGCTTTGCTGGTAGTAAATTTTGTCTAACAACCTGTTTGGGTGCAGCTAAATTGCAGTTTCCATTTATAATTTTTACTTTTTTTTTTTTTTAGTTTAGAGTGGTTAGAGCGCGTGTGTTTACAGATATAAAATGATAAAATTCGATCACAGCTTTCCTTGAAAACCTGTATTGTTGCTGCTTATTTGTAAGACTGGGTGGGGGTTTCGTGAGTAAATCTCCCTGTTTGCGTTTTGCCATGCTGCCCTGGGACAGCCTTCAGCATCGCTCGTCCAATGGATCGGGCCCGGGGTTCATGGACGTCACAAGGGCCGGTGCAGAGCGTGCAGTCCCGCGGAGCAGAGGAGGAGGAGAGCCGTCTGTTCTTTCGAGGACACGAACGTGGTATGTAACATAATATCTAACTATATTATATATATATCCTAAACATACAGTTTCTGCCTAATTCCATACATTTCTGGTAACTTTGCGGGCGATACACACATGCTCATATTGTTATCATTTTCTTGATTTACTGTGAATACAGCCATCTGCAGCTTTTCAAAACAAAGACCGGCTCGGGATAGACAGGGTGATAGTAGTTGGAACCAGGGAGGATACAAGTCTCCAAGAATACATTTAATTTCAATGTATTTCTTCTTTTTTTTTTTTTTTTTCTTTTTCTTTTGTCTGTTACTGAAATTGCACTGGATAGTCTGTAGTTACTTGGCTACATGTAATGCAAATGTTAATGGCATTGTAACATACTTTTAATTACTTAAAATAAAATGGTTTCCCTCATGAGAGCATACATGATTTTTGCTGCTGCATTACATGCATACCAAGCCCGAGGGACACAAGTGAAACTAGGGGAAAAAAATAAAGCAGGAACGATAGTGAAACCATAGAAATGTAATGGTGGTGAATCGGACTGGTTGTTATTGTCCTGGTGGGGATCGTCTGAGTTTGCTTATTCACTGTACCGTAAAAAAGGTAAACGGTATCTTGCAAAGTTCAACTACTTCAGGAAAAGTTGTGTGCCTGGGAAAGTTCGCGGCAAAAGACAGACAACGCGAGAGCTTATTTGCTATACATTGAGGAGGGGGAGGAGAGATACCAGCAGCACCAATGGCTTCAGTATCCCGCATCGTTTAGCTGCTGCATAGCTCCGGTTTCCGCATGTGTGCGTGAGAAGAAGCGAAACAGGAACAAGCAATAAACCGGTTTTGATCACTCTGATTTTAGCAGAAGAAGCCCATCATCTCTAGTCTGTCAGACAAAGGAGAATTTTGTAATCCTCTCTCAGTCACTTACCACATACCCCTCCACCCTGGACCCCTCCTCCCATTCAGTCATAGGGTTAACACTGGCGAGGCAGCACTGACATGAAGTATAACCAACCCTGTAGACTCGTAAATGAACCTAAATTAAACTATTCTATCCCGAAATGACTTTTTCTGAATATTAAATAAATGCTGATGCAGTTACTGGTTTTCATCCTCAGTTTGCTGCAAGATGGAGAGTCAGGAAGTCGTGTCCCCAGAAACCACGAAAGATAAATCCAGTCGTTTTTATGTCATCACCTGGATCAACAAACTCCTGAAGACAAGCTTCAAAGATGTGCGAGAGATGGGCTCAGGTGATTCCATCTCAATTCAGGTTTTTCCCTGTCTGTGGATTGTCCTGCGTAAAGCTGCAACAAACTGAATGCACAACTCTGTTGTGGCAGTTATTGAACATTGTGTGTTAAATTGTATGTTTCTCATCATCTGCTAAGCTGTCAGTTTTAGTTTACTATAAAGCTTTATTGATGACTGTGGTGTGATAGTTGCTGTGTGAAATCACTCTGCACACCAGTGTTAGGATGTCACAACTATAGACTTTATCAGTACAATTATTTACAAAGAAATAATAGTGGTTTTGCAGTTATTGTGCATTAATTAACTTAACAGCACTATTAATCTGTAAAAGTTACATAAGCACTCCTTATAGGTCATTAAGTTGTATATATTTTAATCTTTTGATGCAAACACAACAAAATAATATGCAAAGTAACCAAAATATTTTGTTCCAACTAAATTCAATTTGCTCTTTAAACAATGAATGAATCAGACATTTTAACTCCAGATTTCTCTCAGACAGATCAGATGGAAAATGCTACTGGAACTTTACCTAAATGTTTTTTTTTTCTGTAAACTACATTATAAACTGGTTTTTAAAGATTTTTTTTTATTTATTTATTTTTATCCCCAGTAGAAATTAGGAGCACAGAAAATAATCTAGCAAGCTTTGATTGACATGCAGTATGTGGTTAGCAGAACAGCGGCTCTGTAAGCCATAAATGATAGTGAGGCAGTGGAAATCTTTTTAAAAATAAATCTAAAGTTATTATATGCTGTCTCACAGACTTGTACATGAACAAATAAAATACATCAACCTTTTATTTTCTCTCATCTGCATGATGTAACATTCAGTAAACATTGCTGTAAACCCAATCAGAGTCATGCATTATTACAAAACTGCTAATGACATGATAACATTTCATTTCAGTGTTACATTAAATAAACATTAATGTAATTTAAGCAGACTGTGGAGAATTTACATTTACTTTGGTGTTTGCTGGTGGTTATCCTGCAGGCCGTGCAATGTAGTCAATGTTGTCTCATCTGTTATCTGCAACTTTTAATGTCAGACTTTACAGGCTAGCAAGCATCCTCCACAAAAGTATCTTGTTTTTTGTTTTGTTTTTTTATGTTTTTGGGTTTTTTTATCTTGAATTAAAACAAAACTGTCAAGGACATTGCAACCACACTGTCCCACTGAGGCAGCTGAGACAGGCCCATAACAAATACAAGAGGATGTTGTAAAACTTTATTGCACTGAGCTGATGTTATTTTTCAGGCATAACCTTTTATGGAAAGAAACAATTTTGAGGTACTTGTAAGATTAGTTAATATGAATGTTTGATAATTGAATTAATTATGGAGTTAAGTAATTCTGACAAAACTGAATATTGCAAGACTTTTTTTTTTTTTTTTAAATCTCATGTTAAATAATATCAATAGTTCAAGCTTCCAGGCACATAGATAACAATGTTCTTCCTCCAGGTGCATGTCACTGTCAGCTGATGGACCGCGCCTTTTCTGGATCTGTTGACATGACTCAGGTGAAATTTGATGCTCAAAATGAAGATGACTGTAAACACAACTTCCGTCTTCTCCGTGAGGCTTTCATAAAAAAGGGCATTACACGGGTATGTACATCATTTGGGAAGGTTTTATTGAGGATAGGGGCCTGATATCACACAGGTGTGTGGCATTATTTATAAAATATTATTTATTAAACAATGAAATGACCTTACGCAATCTTACTAAATGGTGACTTCCATGTGCCAGCTGTTTTATCCTGTGCACTATCAAGGTGTTAGTGATGGTGTTGAGCTGCTTTTGTTGTTTTGAAGTGGAGTAATGGCCTACCAGAGGTAGGTTTGGGTCTGAAGGATGTGGGTCTGTGTCTGGCAACAGAGGTGAACCACTAAGCACAGCCCTTAGTGTTGGTGCTCCGTGTATATGTGTGTATATATGCTGTTTTGTATAGTTAATTTTGGTAATAAACTCCTTTACTGTAAGGTGCAATCTACTGTAACTAAACGTTGGCATTTGCTCTTTGTTTTAATGCAGGACATCCCGGTCGAGGCGCTCTTAAAAGGGGATTTTAAAAGCAGCTTTGAGTTCCTGAAGTGGTTCAAGGTTCTCTACACATCAAATGTGAAAGGCAAAGACAATGACAGTCCAACCTCAACATCTCCCCAATCATGTAAGTTTAACCTAACCTTCCTTCTTTCTTTCTTTCATGACGGAATAAAAAGGTGCTACATATTTGATCCTCACATTTACAGAGCTTTTTCACTCATATTTTTCTTCTCTCACTTTGTCAGGTAGTTCTAGATCGGATTCAGACACGGAGAAGAACGGAAATGTGACGTCTAAAAAAACATTTCCTTACACTGAAAAGTGGAAGGAAACCTTTAATTGGGCAGATCGTAGTATTCTCGGAGAGGAATATACCTACTGCTCCTCTTGTCGTACTAAACTTCACACCTTTTATAAAGGCAATTTGGAACTTAAGCGACACGAGGAGACACGTAAACACAAGAAGAGGGCTAAGATCTTCAAGAGCAATGGCTTTCAAGGCCAAGTGTCCAAGCCACTGCCTTGTAGCGAAGCAGCTGTTAGCTTCATTCACACTCACTCTTACAATGGATCCGCTAACGGTGATCAGGTGTCGAGGCAGTTTTTACGTCATAAGCTGGGTTTGCAGTACCCCAAAGACATCACGTCTGTTTGTCAGCAAACTCCTTACTGTGTTTACATATATGTAGGCGTAACAGTCGGGAAGGAGGACAATGTCACTGTGGTCCTCGTAGGTTTTTTCGATGTCGAATCCTCCGGTCATTCTATCCGGTTTTTGGATGCTCTGCAGCCGACTTCTGGTTCAGATGATCACACAGCAGCAGCAGTGGTGCAAACTTTGAGGAAGTTTGGGTTACCAGCAGATAATCTTGCTGCTGTTTATTGTAGTGAAGCCTCCGAGCAGATCTGCTCACACCTCAAGCAGCTCAACCCAAACATTATAGCCTTAGGAGGCCTGTACAGCGTCGCTGATGCTGCTTGTCAAGCTGGGGTTAAGGAGCTCTCCAATCAGACTCAGAGGTTGATGATGGATATTCATGCACACTACTTGTCCTGCTCTACAAAAAATGACAACCTGAAAGCTCTTTTTAGCTCAGATGAAAGTGAAAACGGCACACCGTTTTACCCTAACACCAGCTGCCTTCGATTTTGCCGGTTAGTTACGAGAAGTTTGGAAATGTGGACAGATCTCATCTTTTACTTCAAGTCTTGTGACGAAGACGATGCACAAGCCAAGTTAATCTGCTCGCAGTTGAAGGATCCCAAAGTCAAGGCAACATTTCTGTTCCTGAAAGAGGCCTTAAAGCCGCTGCAGAATTTTCAGAGGCAAACACAGGAAGCTTCCTGGGCTAACATGCTGCATATCCTAGAAGAAGCCAGTACGCTGCTTTGCACGTACGCCTCGTACTTCCTTCAGCCGCGCGCTGCTGCTCACTACCTCAACGAACATGACATTAGTATTCTTAAAAACAAAATATCTCATCTTCAAGGTGAAGATCTCAGTTTGGGTGGGAAAGCTGTAGAAGATTGTCTGAAAACATCTGATGCTGCAGACTTACTGCCACAGTTGCAAGAAGAAGCGCTGTTGTTCTACATTGCAGTCACAAGTTCTATTGCAGAGGAGCTGCCTTTAAGCGACAGGCTGCTAAGAAGCATCGCCCAGCTGCTAAACCCTGAAAAAAAGCTGAAAGTGAATAAGGATGTGATAGAAGAGCTAGCAACCAAGCTGGGAGTCTGCGGCTCCCCTGAGGAAGTCGATCAGCTCATGCAGGAATTCACAGAGAATCAGCCAGCTGAGGAGAAAGAAGATACAGAAGACAACAAGACAGCACCAGTTCCACTGGAAATGTACTGGGGCAGATTACTGAGAGCCACTCAGCCCACCTCTGTCTTCAGGAAGCTTGTTTTGACCCTGCTGTCCTTTCCATGTCCTCCTCTTGATGCCAAGCAAGTTTTTACTCGGGTATGTGAAAGTAAGAGCTGTGTCACTCTGTATTTACCCTTTCATGCACGAATTAATAAAAAACAATGCAGCATTTTTTTAAATACTGTATTTGACCTTCTACAAACAAATTCAATGATTCTTTTTTTGTTTATTAGTTAGAATGTATCATGATTTATTGTTTATTTTAATGTATTCTATCAAATCTAACTGTATCATTTTCTTTTCCTATTTATCACAATGGCAAACTTGCGTAATTACATTATGTTCAGTTATATCATATATTTATTTCTTCTCCAGTGAGTGGAAACATACTGGATGACTCACTAACATCCACTGAAGTGGTTTCTTTACAAAAATACCATCTTCATTCATCAATATGCAAGAAAAAAGCGTGTAAATAGGTGTCCACTACGGGGCCGCAATGCATGAAAGGGTTAATTAGGTTAAGCAGTTGGGAGGTAAACTAATTTTATCCGTGTGGTGTTTGTTTTTACCATCAAAGGCCTTGGGGAAAGATGTTGTCCCTTTGTTATCGGAAAGTGAAGCGGAAACAGAAAGCAAGTGTGATGTGATGTCTGACAACAGTCTGTCTGATGGAGCCAACAAGAAGGATTTCCAGGTTCATGTTCAAGGTACAAAAATGTATTTCATATGACAAAATGTTAAAATGTAATCAGATTCATATTAAAATGATAAACACGTCATCATGATATGAAAGTAATTTTATCTCTTTTATCCCATTTTTTAGGACTAAACGGTTTGAAAATTAGACCTTGTGAAGTCCGCCTTATCAAGATAAACGGTAAGACTCTTTTAATTTTACTGTATTTCTCTTTTATAGAGATTTAATGATTGAGTCAAACAATTATTTCATGAATTACGAACATCTTAATGAGGGTTTGAAAGTTAGAAAACTACTTTGTAATGGATATTGTGTTTGAGAAATTGCCACCTTACACACTTTTAATTTGAACACACCTGAGAGAAGGTATCTTGTCTCTGAACTTAATGCTAAATAATATTTTTCTTCCAAAGACCTACCTGATGATATATATGGATTGAATGGCATGTCAACAAAAGAGGTAACAGTTATCCTCATATGTTTGTCTCCTGCTTCTTGGCTTTATGTATCTACAAAGTGAATACCCACAGTATGTGATTGTATTGATTTTAGATGCAAATTTAATTATTTGATTACGAATATTATGAACTCCTATGGAAGCTCAAAGCACATCAGCAAAAAAAGACACAAGTGTGTATTTTGGCACAAATCCCAACTTTAGTTTCATCCACAAGAAACCCGTTTTTCCTATATTTACTTACCTCACATGTAATGCTGATGTAGTCACTGATGTGATCAAGTGTAATTTGCCAACCAGAAGCCGTGTGTTTTGTATAAATTTGCAAGTGCATGATATTTGGGTGTGCCATCTCTCAGGGGACCTGTAGAGGAGGTTGTGGCTGGGAGAGCAGCTTACGCCAGAAGCCACAAGCCCGTACAGTGTTTCAGGCTGGTGCTAACACCTGGTCCAAACCCATAGGTCTTGATACGACCAGCACAAATGGTCTGGAGTCCAAAGATGAGGTGGTAGGTATACTCATGTAAAGTCTTGTGAAAAAGAAAGTACATCTTCTTGCAATTATTAAAAGGGATTATATAAAATAGTAATTGTATGAGTAAAATATCATCTGGTCTTTCCTAGATTTTAACATTAGTGTTGTTTGCGGAAAATTTCCAGAAACACAATGTGACCAGCAGGTCAGCATTTAAACTTGCCGGTATTCAGAATCCAGTGGCCTCCAGTATTGACCGTTTTGACCGCATCTTGCTTCCGCTTTTTGCAGCAAATAGCAGAACGTTGCAACGGACACTGCGAATGAATCTCAGCCTATAAACTCATCGATGCGTCCCGGGAAGGCCTTGCACATTTCCCATTAAAACGACGTATTATGAACAACAACGCTTATTAAAATCAGAGTTACTAGCAAAAGAAATTTTGACATTAGCAGACCAAACAAGCACGGTGTCAATCCTGTGTGTATCTTCAAGATGCCCAAACATTACTGTCTTTACCATTGACCGTATATCAAAGAGGTCTTTACACACATCGCAACATGCTAGTTTAGTCGTTACCAAAACAACTAGCTTGTCATCGTAGATCTTATTTAAACAACTAGTAACAAACTTCATAGTATGTAAACTCACGTTTCCACAATTAGTGCATGTTGTGGAAACTTTTAGGCGACGTGTTGTAATGAAATAAATAACTCCCGTGGTGGTGATTTAAATACTGAAAATACTCATTTTGTTACGCTCAGACTGCATCTGAGTTGGTTAACTGTGACACTGCCACTGCTCACAACAATGTCATTTAGGGTACTTCACAGACACATCAATTCAAGGCATGTCATAATAAATAGCCTAATTAAAGAAATCCATCAGATTGTATGGAATCATGACTTCGATTTAATCCCGAGCATACACGAGGTGACAGTGGGAAGGCAAAAAAACAGCTCCCTTTTAACAGGAAGGACATAACACTCAGTCGTAGCCAGCTTAGGAAGTAATGGTTGTTAGTGACCTGAAAAGTATTGGTCCACGGAACCATGAGAAACTCCATGACTTATTTTGGTGTTTGAGGAAAACTCATCATTTACATAAACTGAAATCTATCAGATAAATATGACTTTAACCAGCCTAATACAGTTCCTGTAATCTCAATAATGTGTTCAAGCCTCCATAACAGAATGTTGCGATCAATGGTGTCGAATGCAGCACAAAGATCTAACAAGATAAGTACAGGCAGAAGTCCTTTATCGGAAGCCATGAGAAGATCGTTAGTAACTTTCACCGGTGCTTTCTCTGTGCTACGATGAGCTCTAAATAGGAAAAAGGCGCTTCGATTTTCCAGGGATCCACTCATTTAGTGGCTCCCAGGTATTCAGTACACTGAAAACCAATCACTGCACAACATTGTTTTGTTCACTTTACATTTGATCTTGGTCCTGCCTCTGTTTCCAAAATGCAGTAATATCAAAGAAAAAATCAACTAAACATAAATTCACTTATTTTTGTGCTAAATTTAGTTATTTTAAAGAGATGTTCCTACTTGCTATTATGTGTATTTTCTGGATTTGAGACCTGATCACAACCAGGTGATATTCAATAAATCCTGATTGATATTACCTCATCCGTGAAAGAGGATGTACTTTCTTTATCACATGACTGTATACTACCAGAATAATAATGGCAGAATAAAAATCAGTTTCCAGACTGGAAAACAGAAATATTACAAGCTAAAGGACACAACCTCATCATAAAAATGTGCTTGAATTTATATTAATTACCATATAAAGTTTTATATTACTTGTGAGAATTAAAACTCCTTGATACTGAAGTATAAAACTATCTACAGATATTTATGTTGTATCTACTGCCATGAAAATCCTCAGCAAGTGTTACAAAATATTGTTGTATTATGTTCCTTAGATGATGATTTCTAATTCATGTGTTTTTCCAGCAGTTTGGAGATGCTATAAACCTCAAGATTTACAGACTGGTTTTACAGATATGAAGGGAAACTTGTAATTTGACTGAGTGATTGGCATCATACGCTCTTTCCATGCTGATTTTTACTATTACTCTAATTAAAAACACAAATTGTGTGAAAAATTGAACTAAATACAATCTTACTTTCCACACTTTTCACATACTAAGTTCATGCAATAGATCAGACACAAGCAAAGATGGCTGATCTTACAGTAATTTTGTGCCTCTGATGCCCAAATTTCAAAAACATGTCATGAAATTAAAGCTCCAAATCATTCATACTGCACATTCCCAGTGTCAAAATGATCCAGTGTATTGTTCCCCGTTTGAACTAAATGAATGGCTGTGATACTGCAGCTCATCAAAGGCTTTTTTATTTCTATTTCATACATTTTATTAACAAAGATATAAGCATTTTCTCACCTAAATGGTGTTTTGTGTTCTTTGATGTTCCAAATATTGTTTACTTTTAGATGGAAGATAATTCTGGTAAACCCACACCAACCAGAGCACGGCGCAGAAATCTCTACCAGGTGACGTTAGTCCACCATCATGTCATAGTAGATACCTGGGCCACATGTTCATGCGTGATTCCTTGCAGCTGATCCGCTTTTCTTCTCCATCTCCACAGGATGGAAAAGGGTTTCTGAATGGAGAGCTGGTGTGGGGCAAAATAAAGGGCTTTTCCTGGTGGCCGGGGATGGTGATGCCTTGGAAAAGTAAGTCTTGTCCTCCAGGCCTGCGAAGGGTTGAGTGGTTCGGAGATGGGATGTTCTCAGAGGTAAAATGCAAAGCGTATTTTTTATATACTTATTTGTTCAAGTTACAGAATTGCTTGACAGAGTTTTTACATCATCATTGGTGTCTGTTGCAGATCTATGTTGACAAACTGCTTACATTTGGTGCCTTCAGTCGGTGCTTCTGCAAAAATTCTTTTGCCGGCTTGCCCTTGTACAAGGAAGCCATCTACCAAATCATTGAGGTAATTTAAATGTTTCTGTTCACGTGAGGTGACTGATTTGCATCTTCAGATCTCAAACAGGCTTGTCTGTGCAGCGCTTCTCAGTTTTTATCCACACTACTCTGTATTTTCTGAGTTCTGAGTGAAAAGGTGCGAAGCTTTCTGCAGATTCGTTTGATTAAAAAAAACATCAATACATTAAAATTTACCCCTGTCGTTTACACACAGGGAAAAAAAAATTATTAGGAAAATTGTTTGTTTTTTTTCATCTTTGCTTTTTGGTTGATCAGATTTTTGCATGTTTAGAACATAGACTGTATATATAAAGATAGACGTGGCCTCCGTGACGTCACTCATAGGTTTCTGAAGAGCTGAATTGAAGCTCGGTGGGTGGTTCCTACCATCCCCATCTTGGCAGGGGCAGGCACGTTGTCTCGCCCGGAAAATACAAATATGGGCAAAGAGGTGGAGCTGAGAGGGGGGCTGTGAGCGTCATGGTGGGTGATTGACATCGAGCAAACTCCGAGCTGCCTGTAGCCATAGACATCATCTGTAGCTAAGAGCTAACCTAGCTAACCCAGAGATAACAGGAGATAACCAGCTAACGGAGGTAAGCGGACTAAAGCTAAGTCACGTTGTTAACCGGCTAAAAACCGCAATTGTTCTACATTCGTCTGACTTGAAATGGGAGATCAGGTACCTGTCAATCAAAAGGACACGCCCCTAAATATGCCAAATTTCGAGATTAAATTACTTTTAAAAGGGGGAGTTAGAAATAAATTCACTCCCCCCACAGTTGTCATGACGGTAAATATGACCTTTTAAACTGAAAATGGATTTTTGAACCAGGCTGTAAACATGTTTATTTCTGCCGTGAAGTCGGTCTTTTTAATATGGGAGTCTATGGAGATTCGCTCTGTTTTTCAGCCCCTAGTGGATGATCGGGGAACTGCAGTTTTATGCACTTCAGCATCGGCTTCACCTTTAACCGCCGAAGGCTCCTTCCATCTTGCATATACGGTCTATGGTTTAGACTCAAATAAATCATGCTGTTCATGCTGTTGTTTATGTAGTATTGTCATCCAAAAAAAAATTTAAAACTCTTTAATGTCGAGGATTTATGCTTTTAAACAATAAAAAAAGCCTTTCAAATACAGCAGCAACATTTTTATTGGCCCATATTTAGCAAATAGAAATAAGAAATGAATCCAGTTTCCTTTGCAGTTTTCAAACAGAAGAATGACCAACTTGTCAGGATATTTAATGTATCATAAGGTTGAGCTAATCTGGTGCCATAGCTACAGAATTTATTTACACTTTCCTTTCTGTCTGTAGTTGGCAAGTGAGCGATGTGGGAAGTCTTTCACTGAAGCAGGGGGTAATCGAGAAACAGAGCTGAAGATGATGGTGGATTGGGCTTTTGAAGGATTTCTGCCTCATGGTCCTGAAGGATTTGCACCTCCTGGTTTGTAAATCTTTTCAAATCTTTCCAAAATGACATGTTTAAATCCTGAGTGATTTATTAGTTTAATCGTCATCGGGTTTGAGTTTACATGTAGTTTATTATTGTAATCATCTTCATTGCTCAGTTGGTTCGAGACCAGTTTAAAAAATGTTTTCCTTTATTATCTGGATTTATTTATTTACTAAGACATGTTTAATAGCCTGATAATTGTTTTCTTTCTTGCATCCGTATTTCTTGGTCTTTAAGAGTCCATTGCGTATCAAGAATTATCTGACACCTCGCTGTCTGACTATCAGCCCCCGACAAAAAGAAAATATGTCTTAAAAAGCAAGGCAAATGCTCTCGCCATCACCTACAACAGAGGTTTGTTTTGCTGTTTTTAATGTATGGACTTTTACATTTTGGAGAAATAAGCAAGACGACTACATTAAAACTTTCATTGTCGTTATTTATTTTTCAGAATTAATCATTGAGAAGATCCGAGAGCAAGGCAGACCAATTGAGGGTAAGTTTTTTATTTAAAATTATATGTATGAATTAAAAGATTAATGCTTAGCTTATTTTTTTGTTGTTTTTTTCAGATTTCTGCTTGTGTTGTGGGTCAACTGAGATTGACGTGCTTCATCCACTGTTTGAAGGCGGTCTTTGTGCAAAATGCAAGGTAAACTATCTATTAACACGGCTCTCCCAGGCATGCCCCTCTATGTTAAACCTTCATCTGAAACGTAGCTGCCATCAACATTTGTTGCTATCGACCTGTTGCAGGACAACTTCACTGAGACGCTGTATCGCTACGACGACGATGGCTACCAGTCGTACTGCACTGTGTGCTGTGCAGGCTCAGAGGTCATCCTGTGTGGCAACGCCAGCTGCTGCAGGTAAACAAGTTGTTGCTCACTATTTAGTAAAACGGTCTGTACTGCTTATCTCTGAATTCATCAAAGTAAGGAAATTATCGAAGATTACACGTGATGTCACTGCAACTTTGTCCACCATTTTGGCAGAACCTGATACATGACGAACGTGACGTTGTCACATACCGGCTTCTCACTTTGTTAAAAACATGTTGAAAATCTGCTGGTTAGTTTACTTTTTAGAAAAATAAGCTGTTTGATACCAAAGCTGCAGCTGCAGTCAAATACACAACTCAGTGAAAATAAAAATTAGATGAAATATTTGTCAGAAATTTTGAATAAGACGGAGATTAAAAAGACGGGAGACACTGCTGAACAGGTGTAAACAGAACGCAGGTTCCCCGAAAATGGCAAATCAATCTCACAGTTCTCTATCAATCTTTTTCTGAAATATTTCATGTTTGGATCACTATTTGCAGGCAGACTTGTGTTTGATGTTTTGTCCAGTCAGAATCAACGATCTTCAAAGTCTGCTTTAGCTTTTTATTGACAGTTAATCCCCGTTTCCACCAGCAGGTCCAGTTGATTGTTTTAGCAGAAAAAGGGTTCTCATCACCTAAACAAAAATCTTCAGGTTGTCTTTTTTTTTTTTTTTTTTTTGAAGCATTTTTGTTTTACAAACAAACTATAAAAAAAAACACACAATACATGATTGACATGTATACAGGCAGCTGAAATGAGTTTCTTCCGCAGGGTGGCCGGGCTCTCCCTTAGAGATAGGGTGAGGAGCTCGGTCATCCGGGAGGAGATCAGAGTAGAGCCGATGCTCCTCCGCATCGAGAGGAACCAGTTGAGGTGGCTCGGGCATCTGGTCAATATGCCCTCAGGATGCCTCCCTGGTGAGGTGTTCCGGGCATGTCCCTCTGGGAGGAGACCCTGATGAAGACCCAGGACACGCTGGAGGGATTATGTCTCTCGGCTTGCCTGGGAACGCCTTGGTATCCATCGCGCAGAGTTGGACAATGTGTCTGGGATTGTGTCTGCTTAGGCTACTGCTCGCCACCCGACCCTGGATAAGCGGCGGGGGATGAATGGATGGATGGACACTACCGAAGAATCAAAGAAAGAGAGCAAAACAGAAAGGAAAAAATATCATTTCTGCTTTACAAA
The DNA here is from genome assembly GCF_933228915.1 of Telmatherina bonti. Lineage (NCBI taxonomy): Eukaryota > Metazoa > Chordata > Actinopteri > Atheriniformes > Telmatherinidae > Telmatherina > Telmatherina bonti. Next base: position 31,977,282 of record NC_136622.1, read on the forward strand.
CAAATTTGATCTGACTTTGTTTTAAGGTAGTGGGTCCATTTTTCCCATTGGTTTTCACATTTTTCCAATGATTGTCTGAGGGAGAAAGTTATTCGCTCCATAAGATAGATTCCTTATTTTTATCCTTCCTTTCCAAGATAGTTGGAGGTTCTTCTTGTAGGTATTTCTGTGTGATGGCCTTTTTTACAGGCTGCTTGCGGTATTTGGAGTGGATATTGGTCTTTTTTTCAGTGCAGTTGGTATATTACCCAATTAAAAGACGCTAAAACGTTTTTCCAGTTGTTGCCCCATCATCAGTTAAATAGTCTTAACCACATCTGACCAATAGGGGAGATTTTAGGGCATTGCCAAAAGATATGAAGATAATCGGCAGAGGTACACCCACATTTCCTCAAACATTTACCAGGTTGTCTTTAAGTTAGATTTGTCCACATTCTAATATAAATATTGATTATTTTAATCAATAAACAGGTGGAAACTGGTCACCTCCCATTATGTTCCCCCATCTAATTTGGTCTACCCTCTTCCTCTCTCTGGTGTTTCCTGCAGATGTTTCTGTAAAGACTGTCTGGACATCCTGGTGGGTGCAGGAACCTTTGACAAACTAAAAGATGTTGATCCTTGGAGCTGTTACATGTGCCTGCCATCTCAATGTGAAGGAAACCTGAAACTCAGACCAGACTGGAGTGTTAAGGTTCAAGACCTTTTTGCCAACAACAGTGCAATGGAGTTTGTAAGTACCACGCTTATATTATTAAGTTTAATGTATGTTTTGTATCAATCTTGTTCAACAGTAACTTGAGCAGTTTAATAGATATTGTCCTCCAAAAACCTGCACTATTGTATTTGTTTGACTTTCAGGCTGGTTGTGTCACAAGTGACTTCCCGGTGAAGTTTTTATTAATGAAGGAAGATTGTTAAAGGTCTAAATTTACAGATGCTGTTGCCGTTTATTGCCAGTAAAAACAAATTAGGAACAAACACCATGACGAGATAGCTGAAAATCAGATATTAGCAGAGTCGGCAAGCTAGTAGTATATGCTGTATGCGAACTACACCAAACTTGTTACATAATCTGAAAAAACAGAGAAATCTTATTGTTATCAGAATGGCAAGAACAAGAGCAAAGTTTTTTTTTTTACCTTTTCACCTCCACAAGGAACAGATGGGTTTTCCATGTCACGCCGAGTTTTGATGTTTGTACTTCCTCATCTTGTCAAGCAGCTGTTTCTTAACACATTAATACTAGAATCCTGTGAGCTGGATGTGACAAATAAAGATATATTTTATTTAGTCTCCTTTCCAAGTACTTACACGTTATATACCATTGGAAACTTAAGATTCTTAGCTTATGTGTGCTATTTCATGTTGCAATCATAACTGTTATTCACTTATATATACTTATATTCAGTCGTGACCAGTCGCCAGTACAATTTACCTTTGAAGCTGTATGGTACTCTAGTATCAGATGATACTGCAACAAAAGCAGTCCTGTTACATCAGCAAGGTGCCAGTAAAAGTAAACTATTTGGTCCATTACAAGTCTTTTATCCATAAAAACCCATTTTGGGTGAAAATAGAATGATTTTAGGGGTTCAAAACTATTGTTCAGTCTTGTTGAATCTTTCTAATCAGCGGAAAGTCTCAAGTGATAACTCTCCACGCGACAATTTTCAACATTAACCACATTCACTTCAAATTTCTGGGCAATCACACAGTCGTCTCAGGGCAGCATAAAGAAAGTGGCGCAAATCTAGTTGGTATATTACTCAAGTAAAAGACGCTAAATACTTTTTTCCAGTTGTTGCCTCATCATCAGTTAAAGAATGAGTACCGACTTCAGCTGTCACTCTTAACATCCAGCCTAAAGGCTGCCAAGATAGACTTCTTTTAGAACAAGATCCGCAAGGCTAACGCACAACAGCTATTCATGGCATTTAACTCTCTTCTCTCTCCACCACCTGCTTAGCCACCAGCCACGCTGACCGCAGAAAGGTTTGCTTCCTTTTTTACCGGAAAGGTTGCTACCATCAGTAATCAGTTCTCTGAGCCTGACCAGCTCAGTCCACCACATCCAGCTAGTGGTGCTTCATTTTACTCCTTCCTCACTCTGAATGAGAATGAAGTCCTAAAGCTTCTACAAAACTCTAAACCCACTACGTGTGCACTTGATCCGGTCCATACTGATATCCTGCAGAGCATTTCTCCTACAATCAAAGCTGCAGTGACCCATATTATGAACTCCTTGTCACAAAAGATAATGAACCCACGGAATAGGTTAACAGTTTAACTGTTTAATTGAGTAATCACCAAGAAGACCAGATGGCTGATGTCCCAGGATCTTGGCAGAATCCGGGAAGGCAAGGAATTGACCCAGGCACGCAGACAGGACTGGCTGGGTAGGACGTCAGATGGTCTGAAAATGCAAGGCAGGGCTGTGGTTTGTCTCAGCTTAGTTTGACACCTAGAAGAGGCAACGATCCAGCGTCGAATGGTGAACAGCCTGGGGTTTTTAAGCAGGTGAGGAGCATGATCGTGATTCTGCTCAGCTGTGCTGCCTTAACCACAGGCCACACCTCCGCCAGACACCACAGAGAGCTACACACAGCTTGGAGATCAATGACACTCCTCTCTTGAATCTTTCCCTTTGTCTTCAAGCAAGCTCGGGTCACCCCCCTGCTGAAAAAACCCACACTCAACCCAGCCCAGGTTGAAAACTACTGGCCAGTCTCACTGGTGCCATTCTTATCTAAACTACTAGAGCGTGCAGTCTTCAGCCAAGTCTTGCAGTTCCTCCAGGATGAAAACCTTTTTGGTCCATATCAGTCTGGCTTTAGGCAAGGCCATTCCACTGAAACTGCTCTCCTGTCTGTTACCGATTCCCTCTGGCTTGCCATATCCACTGGTCAATCCCCAATCCTGATACTTCTAGACCTGTCTGCTGCTTTTGACACAGTGAACCAACAAATTCTCCTCTCCACACTCTGAGCTTGGCATCTCTGGATCTGTGCTCTCCTGGTTCTTGTCCTACCTATCAGGAAGATCCTTCAGAGTATCCTGGCGAGGAGAAGTGTCCAGTTCACATGAGTTGAAAATAGGGGTGCCTCAAGAATCGGTGCTCAACCCTCTTCTCTTCTCACTATACACCTCCTCACTTGGGGCAGTCATAAGCTCTCATGACTTCTCCTATCACTGTTACACTGATGACACTCAGCTTTTCCTCTCCTTTCCTCTGGATGACACAACTGTCTTGAGAATATCAGCTTGCCTTGCTGATATGTCTGCATGGATGAAGGCTTAAATGGTAAATGGACTTGTACTTCTATAGCGCTTTTCTAGTCATAGGCTCATCGGGGGGCAGTTTGGGGTTCAGTGTCTTGCCCTAGGACACTTTGGCATTTCAGCCTGGAATTGATCCCTCAACTTACCTGTTGAAGGACAACTGCTCTTCCTCCTGAGCTACAGCCACCCCAGATTGCCACCTTCAGCTCAATCTGTCCAAGACAGAGCTTATTGTCTGTCCAGCCAATCTCTCCTTACATCCGCAATTAAGTGTGAAGCTTGACTCTATCACACACATCTATTGTTCCTACGACTGCTGCCCGGAATCTTGGGGTCATGGTGGATGACCAGCTGACCTTTAAGGTCCATGTTGCCTCGGTTGCCCGTACCTGCCGATATGCTCTCTACAACATCAAGAGAATCAGACCGTACCTGACAGAACACACAACTCAGCTTTTGGTTCAGGCTCTGGTCATCTCACGCATCGATTACTGCAATTTCCTACTGGTAGGTCTGCCTGCATGCTCTGTTAAACCTCTGAAGATGATCCAGAATGTCGCAGCGTGTCTGGTCTTCAACCAACCCAAACGAGCTCATGTCGCTCCGCTGCTAATCGCTCTTCACTAGCTTCCGGTCGCCATACGCATCAAATTTAAAGCTTTGCTTCTGGCTTACAAAACAATAACTCAAACGGCTCCCGTCTACCTTCACTCCCTAATCTAGACCTACACTCCCTCTTGACAGCTACGTTCCAACAGTAAAAGACGCCTCATGTTACCACCAATAAGTGGGACTAAATCACTAGCCAGACTCTTTTCCTCTGTTGTGCCACGATGGTGGAATGATCTCCCAAAGTCTGTCCACTCTGCAGAGTCCCTGTTTACTTTTAAGTAGACAGGGGCAAGCTGAAGACTCAGCTCTTCAAGGAGCATTTCAACACTTAGTATAGCTATATTTGTTGGAAAGTTGGAGAACTTAGCCCAGTTCTTTGCAACAAACTTAATGGTATTAATTCTTTGGGAAGGGAGTTAACAAAAAAAAACAAAAAAAAGGCCTGTAGCACTTCATGGAAGGACCTGTGTCCAACTGGACAGTCCACTAGCACCTTCCTACGATTTCCTCTACTTATCCATATTTCATGCTTGTGTTGTTCTCACTCATATGTAAGTCGCTTTGGATAAAACCGTCTGCTAAATGACTGTAGAATAGAATAGTCATTGAATCCCGAACAAGAACAAAATTCTACACTGATGATGTGCAAGAAAATATGCAATAACTCCCAAACTTAAGACTGCCAGAACAAAATGACATTATTTGTTCTCAATATCTTGGACCAAGAGCAGATTTCCCTGTTTTTGTTCAGTGTGTAACAACCATTTAAGTTTCTGCAGTTTACCACTGATTATTTGTGTAAGTGATTCAGATATAAGAAGAATTGAGCAAAATGTTTACAATCTTATACTGCTTTTTTTTTTTACTTAATACACATTTAACAACAGGAAGTAAGGGGTGGTGTTGATTGTAATCAAGTGGCAACCTCTGGCGGTTAAAAGTGAAGCCTATGCGAACTGCATAAAACTGCAGTTCTCCCTTTATCCACTAGGGGCTGCAAAACAGAGCGAATCCCCATAGACTCCCATGTTAAAAAGACCAACTTCACACCAGAAATGAACATGTTTACAGCCAGGTTCAAAAATCCATTTTAGGTTTAATGGGTCAGGTTTACCTTCAGGACAATTGCGGGGGGAGTGAATTTATTTCTAACTCGCCCATTCACAAGTAATTCAATCTCAATATTCAGCATATTTAGGGGCGTGTCCTTTTGATTGACAGGTACCTGATCTCCCGCTTCAATATGAGAGGAACGTAGAACAACCGTGGTTTTTAGCCGGTTAACGTGACTTAGCTTTAGCCCGCTTACCCCCGTCAGCTGGTTAGCTCCTGTTAGCTCTGTGTTAGCGCTTAACTACAGGCAGCTCGGAGTTCGCTCGATGTCAATCATCCACCATGACGCTTGCAGCCCCTAGACCAAATTAATAAGAATTTGGTTTTTTTGCCATAACACTGATTGTTCATGGTATAGATAATGGAGATGTTTCCTCTGCTGTGTGGAGCTCTGTCACTTTGTAATTCTATCAGAAGTGCTTTTATATTTTTAGTATTAACTTCTAGAACAGGGCTGCACGGTGGCGCAGTGGTTAGCACTGTGGCCTCACAGCAAGAAGGTCACTGGTTCGATCCTTGGCTGGTTTGGTCAGTGGTCTTTCTGTGTGGAGTTTGCATGTTCTCCCCGTGTATGCGTGGGTTCTCTCCAGGTACTCTGGCTTCCTCCCACCATCCAAAGACATGCATGATAGGTTAATTGGTTACTCTAAATTGCCCCTAGGAGTGAGTGTGAGCATGAGTGTGGTTGTTCATCTCTTTGTGTGGCCCTGCAATGGACTGGCAAGCAGGGTGTACCCTGCCTGTCGCCCAAAGCCAGCTGGGATAGGCTCCAGCTTCCCCGCGACCCTGAATTGGAATAAGCAGTTCAGAAAATGAATGAACTTCTAGAACAGGTTTAAGTTAGAAGCACATGTTTGATCTATCCCCCCCCATCTTTTTTTTTTTTTTTTAATTACAGGAGCCTCACAGAGTTTATCCGTCCATCCCTGCTGACCAACGCAAGCCATTGAGGGTGTTGTCGCTTTTTGACGGCATCGCAACAGGTAGGTCAATGTTGTTAATTAGTCAAGTAAAGCATTGCTTCCTAACCTAATTTCCTTGATCAAGCAGTAGACTCCCTGCCCCCCCCACCCATGGTTTCTTGATGAAACCATGCTTGGTTTTATGTTTTCACCAGCGATCTTTTCACCATAAATGCTATGTTCTGGCTGACTCCTGTCTGTCGATAGAGCCAACGTTATTTAACAACAAAAGGGAAAATCGTCTGCTCTGTGGTGTTTCTCAGATATGTTTTAATTGAATTTTGCAGTAAAAAGCAAGCTTACCAGTGTGGACATGAAGTGCTCCACTACCGTACCTCCACCATCCCACAAACCTCACTAAACGACACTATATGAAGTTTTAAAAAAACTATTTTATTTATTTATTGTTTTTGGTGACTAAGGCTACATGTGTATAGCCTATATGTTTAACCCTTTCATGTATGAATTTAAAAAAAAACAAAAAAAAAACAATGCAACATTTTTTTTACATTATAGTATTTTACCTCTACAGACATATGCAATGATACTTTTTTGTTGAGTAATGATATTTAGAATTTATCATGATTTATTATTTATTTGAATGTATTCTATTAAATATAAATAAAACAATATATAATCCTAATTATATTATGTAAATCTTCAATAAAATATAGCTGTATCATTTTCTTTTCCTATTTATTGCAAAGGCAAACTTGTGTAATTACATCATGTTCAAATATATCATATATTTATTTATTCTCCAGTGAGTGGAAACGTATTGGATGACTCACTAACATCCACTTAAGTTGTTTAGTTACAAAAATACCATTCATTCATGAATATGCAAGAAAATAGCTTGTAAATAGGCGTTCACTATAGGGCCACAATGCATGAATGGGTTAATAGCAGATTGTGATGTCCCACATTGACCCACTTTGGGATCTGATTTAAGAAGTTTGTGTTTTCAGGCTCATAAAACGCCACTTCCATGTAAACAAAATGTAAAAAAATTTTTTTTTTTTAAACTTGGGTGAATAGACATTGCTGTTTGGACGTTTGTCAAAATGGCTATAAAGGTTCAAAACCTCAGTGACCACCAAGGGTCTTTGAGGAAACCCCTTGGGGGGGGGGGGGGGGGGGGGGGTCTTCATCCCAGTTTAGGAATGACTGTAAAGACTATTTTTTTAAACTAAACTCTGTCTGGACAAATGACTATTCAGTTAAAATACTAATAACACTTATCTGACTCAAAAATGCAAATGAAAAGAGTATTAGGAGTCTAAATGTCACACGGTTTGTTTGGTTTTTTTTTTATTAATAATAACCTGCCTCTGTCTTGCATCTTGGCAGGATATCTGGTGCTCAGAGACCTGGGTTTCAAGATCGAGCGATACATCGCTTCAGAGATTTGTGATGATTCCATCGCAGTGGGGATGATAAAGCACGAAGGAAAGATTGAATATGTCAATGATGTTCGTGCCATTACAAGGAAGCATGTGAGTGCAGGCTGCAGAAGCATCACTTTGATGACAGATCTCAAAACTTTGTGAGCTGCAATCAAGATTTGTGTCTTTTAGCTGGCTGAATGGGGTCCTTTTGATCTTCTGATTGGAGGCAGTCCATGCAATGACCTGTCCATGGTGAACCCCCTTCGAAAAGGTTTATTTGGTATGAAACTTTTACCCTTTTTGTAAGGCCTTTTTTAGTTTTGCATAGTAATGACTCTCCCTGATTGTCCGTAAATTTCCTGCAGAGGGCACTGGAAGACTCTTCTTTGAGTTCTACCGCATTCTGACCTTGTTGAAGCCGAGGGAGGAAGACAACCGTCCGTTCTTCTGGTTGTTTGAGAATGTGGTTTTCATGAATGCACATGATAAATCAGACATTTGCAGATTTCTTGAGGTGATTTTCTTTATTCTCATGGAAGCAAACAAATTGCTGGATGTTTGAAAGCTTATTTACATTATTTTTTATTTTTGTTTGTTTGTTTTTTTACAGTGTAATCCAGTACTTATTGATGCGGTGAAAGTCAGTCCTGCTCACAGAGCGCGCTACTTTTGGGGAAACATACCTGGAATGAGCAGGTACATAAAAACACTGACTGATCCGAAGATAATTCTGTCTTTGTATCTCGATAACACTGACTTTCCACTTCTGCCTGTTGTCCTTTAGGCCTGTGGCTACATCTGTGGATAACAAAGTGACTCTTCAGGACTGTTTGGAAGTTGGGCGGATGGCAAAGGTAAGAAGCATTTATTTTATTGATTTTTATCTTTTTTTTTTTTAATGATTTGTTGGGCATTTTGTAACATTTATTCTTATTTATGGTACATCTGTTCATCCAAAAGAGTGTAAATCCCTCTTCTAGTGGTTGAATTATGTGATTTTTAATACATGTCATTTTTACCTGCAGTTTGACAAAGTTCGCACAATCACCACAAAGTCTAACTCCATCAGGCAAGGGAAGACAGGGCCACTACCTGTCAGCATGAACGGCAAAGAGGACTACTTATGGTGCACTGAAATGGAGCAGTAAGCAAAAATAAGCACAGAAAAATCCTTTATAAGATAATGTTGTTACATAAATATAAATCAACGAAGACAGGTAAGGGTGTCAGGATTCGGTATAAAAAGAGCACTCTTCAGAGTCTCATGTTTTTAAATAAAGTGTCAAACTCTGCCAAATAATCAGCAATAAATTAATGAAAAACAATAAGAATCATTTGCAAGATTACAAGGATCTTTAATATTTAAATGTTTACAGTGAGCAATCTCGGTGTACAAAGGCCAAAAAGCAGAAACAACTTTCAGTTCTGTGGTACTACACACCACAATGCATTATGCCTGTGGAGAGTGTGAACCGTGGGAAACTTTCCTCACTCAAAATGGCCGCTGCATTCTGACATGTTACTTGAAAGTGTGTTATAATGCCGGGCGGTACATGTAGTACACGTCAATACCAATGTCAGTTTTATTTATTTATTTATATATATATATATATATATATATATATATATATATATATATATATATATATATATATATATATATATATATATATGTGTATATGTATATATATATATATATATATATATATATACATATATATATATATATATATACATATATATATATATATATATATATATATATATATATATGTAATGTGTGTGTTTGTGCAGTAAAATAACTACAAGACAATCTGTAACAATAATAGAATAAAATCAGAAAAACAATATTAAAAAAACTGACAAAAAAACCCCTAAATAATTAACTCTGTTCAGTCAAAGCCAGACCAGACCGTCCATACAGGGGTAATGACTTCCATAATGTGGGACCCACAACTGCAAAAGCTTGGTCTCTTGTTGTCAGCAGGGATCGGTTAATGTCCAAGACCATCTGGTCAGCTGATGGTAGAAACAATATAAATTTGGCCCAACGTGGAGATTTGTGCTCTACCATTATATCGTCTGTTATGTAATCGCACCGTTTTCAATGTGGCTGCAAGCATAGAGATAGTTAAGCAGGAGGAGGCGGTTTAGAAAAATGATGCGACGTTCGTGATGTGGACTTGGTTTGGGTTCAAGTATAAACTACATCGCTTTGCATAGTCGCTTTGGATAAAAGCGTCTGCTAAATGACTGTAGAATTGTTCAGAATAGAATAGAATAAATAAAGCATTTATGCCTTTTTTTTATTTTGCACCATATTAGCTCCCACATTTAGACCATTGGCACCATCAAAGCTGTCTGTCACCACCTTCATGCTCTGAAAGAGATCTGATAACCAGCTGGAAAATGAAGGACAGGATTGTTCTAATATTATATCTTAGAAGTGCATATATACGCGTCAGATCGTAGTATAATTATCTGATTACTCCCAGATGATTGTCATGTAGACAGGTCGCGTTAAAACATATTCTGTGGACTCGTTTAGCTCCTCAAGTGTAGTAGTTTCCTTTGTCTTTTTTTGTTGATAAATCCTTCATTCTTTATTTAAAGGTATTTAAAGAAAAATTATTAAATTAACATAATCTTGGGATCGCTCAAGGTCATTCTGGTCCACAAATCAGAAAGTTAGCCAGATGTTTCAGTACATACACCCATTTACAAAATTATTTGTGACTTAATTTCCTGTTTGGTTTGTTCTTAAAGGGTCTTTGGCTTCCCCAAACACTACACGGATGTCAACAACATGGGCCGAACGCAAAGGCAGAGAGTCCTAGGTCGCTCCTGGAGCGTCCCTGTGATCCGCCACCTCTTCGCCCCACTGAAGGACTATTTTGAATGTGAAGAGGCAGTGAAGTGAATCTTCACATCAGAGCAGCCGTGGTAAACCTGATGCCTTACTCTCCTCTGCTTTAATAGTTCAGCTCTTTCTCTAAGAAAAAAGAAAAAAATTGTACTTTGGCTTTTAGCTCTTTTAATCTCCTGATTTGTCGGTCATCCATCCTCATCTGTGAACAGCAAGCACAGACACTTTTTAGGCTATTTTCCTCCCTTTCTTTTTTTAAACTTTCTTTTCAGAAATGATGTTGATGTGATCAGACTAAATGTTACACAAACCGCAGGCCTGCATTGCAAAGTGAGACGAGACAGTGCACCATCTTCAGGTCTTACTCAGGTGTGTTTTTTATTATCACATCTCAAACCTTAATCACAGTTAGAATAGCACCTTCTACACTGCCAAATAAAGGTGGTGCTGATGCACCTTGGTTATTAAACAAGACACTGTTGTAAGTACAGAGGATGAATGTAGACTGACAGTTGGTGGCCTGCTGAGTTTGTAGTGGAAATCATCGCAGAAATAAACTGGTTTATTGATGGTGCTCTTGTTAGCTGCTGCTGCTGCTACATGGTGCCGATCCACTTCTCATCTGATAAATGCCTTTTCTGAGCCAATATGGAGCAACCACTGTTTGAAAAGGGCTTTTTTTATTGTGCAGCAGAGATGGTTTTATACGTCATAACTCTCTGCTTTTTATCATCATGATGAAAAAAAAGGTTTTTTATTACAATGTCTTAGACTTGTTTTATTCACATATGAATGCAGCATCTTTGTCAGGACATTAAATGGTTACAACGTTTTTAACTCAATCTAATAGGAATTGTTTCTCATTGGAGCATTTTAGCATCTGTAAGCTGTGTGTTTTAGTTTTTCTGCCTGTAATAAGTAGGTGCTGGACTTAAGTTAACTCTTTAGCTGAAATAAGAACTGATTGAGTTCATAGTAATTTTTTGATGTATAAATATGCAGCAAATCTGTTGACTAACTTAATACAGTAATATGTCAGATGTATGTTTACAGCATTTTTTTACTGGTTGTATTTATTCGCTTTGTGATTTTATTTTTGTCTTGTACTCATCATAAAAAGGTGATTAGGTTGAAAATGTGACTGTTCCTCCACTGACATGGTGCTATGTAACCTGAAGAGCCACTGATCTCACTTTGTGGTGCAGGTCCTGCTCTCTACCTCAACACTCATTCATTGGGTTGATTTGCAGGTTTTTTTTTCCCTTAATATGTTGACTTCATGTTTTTCTGAGTGATCTAAAGCTTTTACTGCAACCCTTACAAGGGAATTTGAGCCTAATCTAATCCCGTTCCTTCTGATTATATCATGACTTGTGATAAATATGTATATTTTTTTAAATCCCACTGTGATAATTGACAAAACAATGTTTTAATCTAATTTTTTATGCTTTCAGTTGGTGCTACAATTACTTTATCTACAGTAGCCTCACTGGGTTAGCATTTTTGCAAACTTTTCAGTGGTTTTTAAGGATTGTCAATTATAGAAAATCAAAAATATTTTTAAATAACTTACTGAAAACAAACAGTATCTTTTAATCCTGGTTGACCTGGAGTATTGTGCAGCTACAATGGCTTTGCACATTTATGTTTTGTTCTCTCTAGCTCTATGAATAAATACGTGCTCTATAGATGGAACATGGTAAATCACTTTGACAGAGTGAAGCCAAAAAGACGTTAATATCCACCAAACGTTTTAGAAAAACATGACAGCTTCAACAACAACAAGCTAGATGGAGTTTAAAAATGTGCACGGTCCAAACCAGCCCTTTATGCTGTTTTTAAAGCATCATCTGGTACATTTAAGAAAAAAAAAAAGAATTAGCACAGAATAGCAGAAGAATAAATTAAAGGTTAATTAGGATTCATTCAAATTATTGAATAGGAAAAAATATTTTTCAGATCAGTTACAAAAGTGAGACTGGGTTATATTCAGTTTTTACTTGTTGGTGCTGAATAAACAACATGGTTAACATTAAGTCTGCAGTGTTTTTAGTAAAGTTAAATTTTACAGCAATCATGTGTAAACTGCCTCAGAAATGACGAGATAACTGGACAAAATCCATGAAATTATAAAATAATTCAAAACAAGACTGGTTAAATACAAACAACTCATTTTATTTATTATACAGTGATTTTAAATATTGGATTTGTTTGATTTAAAAACCAAAACCACTGAACTACTTTCACTGTTGTGATTCTCTGATAAAACAACCGATTGTCTTGTGGGAGATAAAGGTGGGATCATACAGACCACACAGACAAAAACACCTGTTGCAACCACCATCATTAAAGATGGAGCGAGTGTAACATCCAGTCAAAGACAAAGTGAGCTTCAGTCTGGATGTGAATCTGTTCCATCAGGTCAGTTTTCTCCCAGTTTCCTGCTGTTTAATAGTTTGACATCATTCATGCTTATGGAAGCAGCCACAAATATTTACAGCTTTGTTTGTAAACAGAGATGTTTACAATCACCAGCCAGCGTTTGTAAACCAGGCTGGTGATGTTGAGCTTTTATTTTACAGAATGAGACGCGGCACTGATCTGTGATGACAAATGTTCTCCCTCCACGGTGGTCTTCATTCTGGGTAAACTAGAGAGAAGCTCAGATATTGAGGCGCTTCTTGGTGGTTGTCAGCAGGACTCACCAGTCCTGAACCAGCACTGAAACCACTCTGAGACTTTAGATAAACAAGGTTATATTTTAACGGGTTTTTTTTCTTCTATTTTCTGTTTTTAAGACTCGTCAAGAGGTAAACGATGTGGTTCTTGAGTCTTTGAATAATGAATTTACGCACAATTGTGTTTTTTATTGCTCACCTGTACCACAGCCTTCCCTGAAGGATCGAGGTGCTGCCTTTTTAGATGTGAGTCCACGTTACGTTAGTATTTTTGTGTTTGAGCGCAGATTTATTTCCTTGTCTGTTCTAGATGTTTGTAAAAATAAAAAAACAAGGGAATCAGGTAAAATCTTCTGACCTCATTGGTTTTTGTGTGTTATGGTGCTGCATTAATGAAGCTTTCTTTAGGTTTGTGCTGCTTTGTTTTTTTTGTGTGTGTGTTTTTTTTAACTATTGACTGCAGTGTGATAAACAAATTGTGCATGTTTTTTCTGAAAAAAAAATGTAGAAGAACTGTTTCTTGGTGAAAGACCTGGTTGTATTCAATAAAAATGTGATTGACAGGTTTTTTTCTTGGTCTTAATTATATCTTTAATTGTTGATATCGGTGTGCTTCTTCAGTTTGTCTCCAGAAGTTGTAATTACAGTCTAGTTTGATAATCTCCCAGTTTCATCATTTTAGACACTCACTGGCCACTTTATTAGGTAGAAAAGTTCAATTATATAATACAAATATCTAATCAGCCAATCACATGGCAGCGACTTGATGCATTTGGTCATGTAGACATGGTGAAAACAGCTTGATGAAGTTCAAAATGAGCATCAGAATGACGGGAAAAAAAAGGGGTTTAAGTGACTTTACATGTGGCACAGTGGTTGGCTACAGACAGGTTGGTCTCAGTATTTCAGAAAGTTGAGATTTTCACCCACAGCTATCGCTATGGGTTACAGAGAATGATCTAGAAAGAAAAATACCAAGTGAAGTGTCTGAGTTGAATCAGCAACTGGTTAGAGGCAACAATAACTCAAGTAGCTCCTCATTAAAGACCAGATATGAAGAACATCATCTCTGATCACACACCACGTCCAGCTTTGAAGCAGATGGTCTCCAGCAGCAGAAGACCACAGCGGGTTCCCTCCTGTCAGTAAGAACAGGAAACTGAGGCTACAATTCACACAGACTCACCAGAACTGGACAATAGAAGATGGAGAAACGTTGCTGGTCTGATGAGTCTCCAGTTCAGCTCCACATTCACATGGTAGGATCAGAATCTGCTGGAAACATCATGACAACATGGATCCATCCTGCCTTGGGTCACCGCTTCAGGCTGGTGGTGAAATGTTACATTTTCTCAGCACATTTTGGTCCCCTTAGTACCAACATGACATGGTTTAACCACCACAGCCTGCCTGAGTGCTGCTGCTGACCATGTCTATCCCTTTATGAGCACAGTGGAGCCTCTTCTGATGGAAACTTCCAGCAGGATGATGCACCATGTCACAAAGCTCACTTCTTCATCATGGCGATGAGTTTACTGTACTTCAACAGCCTCCTTAGTCACCAGATCTCAGTCCAATTTAGCAACTTTGAGACGTGGTGGAACAAGAGATTTTCATCATGGATGTGCAGCAACTGTCACGTTAATATGGAGCAAAATCTATGAGGAAGGTTTCCAGGGAATGAAGGGAAGTGCATCAGACAAAAACAGATGTGTATGAAATCGGACAAACTAAGACTTAAATATCTGCTCCTCCTTTTGTTTTTTAATTTTTTTTTTTAAATTATTTAACCTTTATTTCACCAGGAAAGTCCCATTGAGGTTAAGAACCGCTTTCTCAAGGGAGTCCTGGCCAAGAGGCAGCAAGAGTTACAGGCAATTGACATGTTACCACTTAAACAGAACAAATAATAAAAAGCAATTACAACTAAATGAGGACATCTCAAAATCTCTCACTCTGGACTAAAAACCGTTCAAAGAAACAAGTTAGGACAATTTCCAGTCTCTGCAATGAGTTCCACGTACACGGAGCGGAGTGGAGAAAGGCCCTTTTTTCCCAGTTCTGTGCGTGCAAATGGAACAAAGAGCATCAAATGATCATTCGATCGCAAAAAATAAGAATCAACACATCTCTGTGTGATTAAATCACAGATATAGGATGGCAGCAGCCCAAGCATGGCCTTATCAGTAAAAGTATACCAATGCCCCGTTCTCCTGATGGACAATGAAGGCCATCCTACTCTAGAATACAATTCACAATGATGGGTCATGCTTTTACGATTTGTAATAAACCTCAGATTTGTAATAATTTCCAGAAAATTATCTATTCACTTTCTTTTTTTAATAAGTGTATTAACTTGTTGAGAGACTTTATAAACACTCTGCATTTTTATTTTTGTGCCCTTTTTTCTCCAAACACAAATTTTGTTTCAAATTTAGCATCCAAGCTTAAATATTAAACCAACTCAAATTTTAATGGCAGTATTCCAGTTAAATCTACTGGTTGCAAAAATGTTCAAAACCCCAGACTGGAGGTCTTTTTTTTTCCACTGGGTCTTCTGGCTGCACATACTGTTATCGAGAAAAAAAAATTCCCTTACTGTCTATTTTCTTTAAATGTAATAACAGTTTTTTTTTTATTTTATACAATTTATTACAAAATATGGATGTTTATCTACACAGTGTAGCAAGAAATAAGGTCTCTTAAAATGGCAAAGTTTCCCAGGGTTTTAGGGGCCGTTCCATCTGAGAAGGGGTTGGACTCTCATTGCTTGGTTGTATGTCCAGTTTTGAAACCCCCGGCATTTCCTTTCCCTCCTGGACCAGTTTCATCACCTCTGCAAAGGAAAGCTGCTTGGTCTCTTTGTGTGTGCATGTTTCGGAAGTTTTGCTCTCTGAGGTATCAGAATCTGAATGTGAAAGTGTCCTCTGGTCCTGCTGCTCAACAATGAAACCCGGTGCAGCCACATGATGAGAAGAGGAGCTCCATTGCTTGTAGCTACTGCGGTCTATTGGCTCAACAAACCTACATACAGACAGGAGAGGAATATAAGGGAAATTCATTACTATAACTCAGTGTTTTTCAACCACTGTGAAAAAAGTGTGCCTTGCCTCAAAAAAGGTTGAAAAACACCGCTATAACTATTAGAATCTGAACAAACAAACACACATGACTTGCATTTTAGTAGATTTGTTGTTTACCTTTCACTCTTTAGGAGTAAAACAGTTTTCTACCCACCATGCTTTTTCTAATTACTAATTTAAAAATAAAGAGGAAGGGGGAAAAGAAGCTAATCAAGTGCAAGATGCAAACCATTTACTTTTTCCATCTTTTGCATGTAGCCAGTCTTTGTCTTTAACAGTGTTTTATTATTCAGAGCTGTAATACAGTTTACAGTTGGGCTGCTTTTGAGTGTAAATACACCTCCCTGATGATTGTTTGTTACATTACTGACTAAAAAAGCAGGTATGATTGTTTGTTACATTACTGACTAAAAAGCACGTATGATTGCTTGTTATATTACTGACTAAAAAGCAGATGTGATTGTTTGTTATATTACTGACTAAAAAGCAAGTATGATTGTTATAGTACTGACTAAAAAGCAGATGTGATTGTTTGTTATATTACTGACTAAAAAGCAGGTGTGATTGTTTGTTATATTACTGATTAAAAGCAAGTATGATTGTTTGTTACATAACTGACTAAAAAGCAGGTATGATTGTATGTTACATTATTGACTAATAAGCAGGTTCAACTTGTGATTTTTACATGAAAAGAAAGTGAACATGTTCATACATCAGAGCTACTCATGCAAGTGTCTCGTGCATAATAGTTGCGTTTAATATGTAAGAAGAAGAAAGTATAATGGCTAAAATATCTAGTAATATTTATAATAAAGCAGAGTTGTTTTTACCTGTTATAAAAGAAGAGTTTCAGGTTCAGCAGCTCGGTTTCGTCTCGACTGCTGTCGAACTTACTGAAAGTTTTCAAGCCGTCAACAAACCGCTGGTCAGCATCAAAGTTGTAAGAATTAAACCGGGAGAAAACTGACTCCATATTATATTATAGATCTGTTTTTTTTAATCAGAAAAATTAATATCGATAAGCTGAATTTAAACATTCCCACTTCCGGGACGGCTGACGTTTGGGATCAACAACACGGAACAAAGAAGGTTCAAAGCTGTGTGGAGCCGCTGACGTAAATGTGCAGCGCCCCCCGCAGGCAGCGCTTGGTACTACAGCTTCACAAAGACGCTTGGTAAAACGAGTACTTCACTGTCTACCTCGACCAAGTAGCTAACTCCCATCCAGATAGGAATTTACAACCTTTTATAGTCCTACATTCATTATACACACACACACACATATATATATATATATATATATATATATATATATATATATATATATATATATATATATATATATATATATATATATATATATATATATATATATATATATATATATATATATATATATATATATATACACACATATATTGATGTATTGGAGCATGTTCACCAGAAAGACTGTAATAAACTATCTAATGAGGAATAAGGTCAGTCTTTTTGGAATAAATGCAGCACAGTGGCTTCATAATAAAAATCATCACGTCAGTGTCTTCTGATCCTACCACCAGTCCACACATGCATCTTTTCTGCCATGCAACTGGCAGCCATGCTGCCTTCAACACTTTCAAGCCTTTAAAAGTTCAACAGAAAATTTAAAATGTGATACGTGAGCTGCTTCAACACATTATATTAAACAATCATCACTATCTGTGACCTGAGGTCAGAGTACAGATATGGGCAAGAAAGTTAACATGTTAAACGTTTTCATTAAGTAGATGTAAATCGAGTAGTTGCTTTGTGTAACCTGGCTCTCCGCTAGCAGGTCGCCCACATTGTTAAGTGTTTTGTGTGTAACAGTAGAGGTTGAACACGTGTGGTGAGCAGAAATGTGACCCCGTGTGATTGTGTGTCTCAGTCCCTCTGCCCTTGACAACAGCTGCCAAGTCAGGAGCCAAGTGTTTCAGCTGATCTGCTCCCAGAAAACCCTGACTTATGTCTGAGGGAAAGTTCAAAACCAGTGTTCTTTATCATTCCAGAGACATTCGCAACAAACAAGTTGGTTTTTTTTTTTTCCTTATTCATGAAAATAAAAAGTTAAAGGATTAAAAGAGGTAGGAAGGGAGAGGGGCTCCTGCTCCTACCAGGAGAGAAAATCTTATCCTATTATCTACTTAGCAGCTACTCTTCTTTTCTTTGAGTATGGAACGTAACCACTAGCAACTGTACGCTGAAGGGGATCAAGTACTGAAAAGTAAACAAGTTTCTGAGCTTAAAGAAAGTCATGTGGAGGCTGAAAGTGCGGCTGTAAAGCTGAAACATATGTGGACATCATAAAATTCTGGACAAAATGTTTGATTATATTATGTTTATTAGTTATTCTTTCCAAAACACATTTAAAATAGTACAAAATGAATGATAAGCAAAAGAAATTAACATCACACACATCTGTTAAAGGACTTTTAATCAAGTTGAGTCTGAGTTTAAAGAAAATCTGTACACGACCGACTGAAATCCTCTTTTCTCTCTCTGATTTTACTTCCGGTATGAATAAAAGTGTGAAAGCTGCTGTTTTTCCTCCATTTCAGCCACAGTTGGAGTCTGCAGCTGTGCTGACTGGAGGTGAGTATCTGTGCCGGGGGAGTTTTCCAGGGATGGACGTTTGTCTCTGGTTGGAACGAGACGGACGAGCGAAGCAGAAGGTCAAAGTGCTGCTGGAGCTGCAGTCGTAGTTTCCATCCTGCTCAGAGGGAAAAAGACACTGATTTACAGAACGTACATGCTCACCTTTGCTTCATGAAATAATTTGCTAACTTTTAAATTGTTCCTAAAGTTTTAAGAAAACATATTGATAAAGATGATTAAATGATTGTTGGTGGCAAACTTAGAGTTACTACAAGGATTGTAAGGATTAATCGTAATATTGTCACCTCCATGTCACATGAAAGATCGTGTCTGAATCACGAAGGTAGATCAGCGTGACTGGCACACAGAACGCCTTCTAAATGTAAGACGTACAAACTCTCTGAATCTTCATATATAAAGAAGAATTCGTGTTTTTTTTTTTTAAGTTCAAATTTTATTTTCATATTCAGATTTTTTTTATATAGGAAAGGGTAATAACCTTGTTGTTCATACCATAACCCCTTAAAACCCAAGAACAAATGAAGAGAATAGTCCACTTTTTTAAACTGAAGTCTTTGTCTAACCATGTAACAAAATCTAAAAATAGATTGACAATTCATTTTTTGGTATTTTTACCATTTATTACCACACACTATAACTTATTTTAATTGCGGACCCTTTGTCAGAGCACATTTTCTGGTACACCGGCTACACTGATGCACATGTTGCCTCCGCTAACTACTTAGCTGCATTGGTGCTATATTTAGCAATGTTTCAGTGAGGCTATTTAAAGACAAAGTAAGCATGAACAGGTCGAGAGTCTTTTTCTGGTGGTATAGAGGACTTTTGGAGAGTAACATTTTAAAACGTGTAGTTTTCTCGTTAGCAACACCTCCCTCCTAAAGAACTCGAGTAGCTCGGTCCTCATGCAGCTCCACGCTTTAGTCAGAGCAGGAGGTGATCACCTCTGCTGCATGATCAGACTGAAGTTGCCACTAAGTGATCCTGTCCTGGTTTCCTGTCACGTATTAATGTTTATTAATGTGGATGAAAACTTTTAAAAGTTAAAATAACCTAAACATGTGTTGTAGACTCATAATTGGAGAATTACAGGAGCTGGAGCTGTTAAAATGTTTGAAACGGCACTTTAACTTTGGGTCTGTTCAGTTCCTGGCCAGGGATGTTTTCTATTTCTTTTTTTACTGTTTTAAAAGTGAAATAAATTTTTCCAGACATTAATAGAGTTTGATTTCACAATATTAATCTTTTTTTCGATTATTTGATTGAGTCATCCCTTAAAATCTTTTATCTTCTCTAGACTGGACTACTGCAACTCACTATACTGGGATTAACCAGTCTCTCCTCCACCGCCTACAGCTGGTCCAGAACTCAGCTGCCCGCCTGTTAATGGGGAAAAGACGGTGCAAGCACATTACCCCCATGCTGCGATCTCTTCACTGGCTGCCTGTCTCATTTAGAATAGTTTTTAAAGTTTTAGTTCAGGCTTTTCAATGTTTAAATGGTCACCTCTGTACCTTTCTGAGCTACTGCAGCATCATCGTCCTGTTAGAGCTCTTAGATCAGAAGACCAGATGCTTCTCGTAGTCCCGAGGACTCGACTCGTGACTCGTGGAGACAGAGCCTTTTCTGCAGTAGTCCCCAAACTCTGGAACAGTCTCCTTCTTTCGGTGAGGTCTGCTGAGACTTTAAATGGTTTTAAATCTCTTTTGAAAACTCATCTTTTTATGTCGGCTTTTAACTCTGGAGAGCAGGAGCACTCGGTCTTTTCTCTTATTTTGTCTTTTAACTATTATGTTGTCTTTACTTTAGTGCTTTTAATGGTGATTTATTTTATTTTACCTGTACAGCACTTTGGTTACTTTGAGGTATGTGAAAGTGCTCTACAAATAAAGTTTGATTGATTGATTGATTGATTGCGTTATTGATTAAAATCCATTTAAATGGCTTGTGGGACTCTGGAGGTGGCTGAGAGGTACCAATGGGCTAAGCGGCATGCGGCATGCGGCATGCGGCATGCGGCATGCGGCTTCGGCGGTCGCCAAGGCAAACACTCGAGCATTGGAGGAGTTCGGCGAGGCCATGGAGGAAGACTTCCGGATGGTTTTGAGGCAATACTGGTCCACCATCCAGAGACTCAGGAGGGAGAAGTAGTGATACGTCAACACTGTGTACAGTGGAGATGGGGAGCTGCTGACCTCAACAAGGGACGTTGTGGGTCGGTGGAGGGAATACTTCGAAGACCTCCTCAATCCTACCAACACGTCTTCTGGTGAGGAAGCAGAGCTGGGGGACTCAGGGGTGGACTCTCCTATCTCTGGGGCTGAAGTCGCTGAGGAGGTTACAAAGCTCCTTTGTGGCAAGGCCCCGGGGGTGGATGAGATCCGCCCGGAGTTCCTTAAGGCTCTGAAGGCTGTGGGGCTGTCCTGGCTGACAGGCCTCTGCAGCATCGCGTGGACATCGGGGGCAGTGCCGCTGGATTGGCAGACTGGGGTGGCGGTCCCCCTTTTTAAGTAGGGGTACCGGAGGGCATGTTCCAATTACAGGGGAATCACACTCCTCAGCCTCCCTGGTAAGGTCTATTCAGGGGTCCTGGAGAGGAGGGTCCGCCGGATAGTCGAATCCCGGATTGAGGAGGAGCAGTGTGGTTTTCGTCCTGGTCGCGGAACAGTGGACCAGCTCTATACCCTCTCTGGGGTCCTGGAGGGGGCATGGGAGTTTGCCCAACCATTCTACATGTGTTTTGTGGACCTGGAGAAGGCATTCGACCGTGTCCCCCGGGGGCTCCTGTTGGGGGTACTCCGGGAGTATGGGGTACCGGACCCCCTTGTACTGTCCGGTCCCTGTACGACAGGTGTCAGAGCTTGGTTTGCATTGCCGGTAGTAAGTCGGATTTGTTTCCGCTGAGGGTTGGACTCCGCCAAGGCTGCCCTTTATCACCGATTCTGTTCATAACTTATATGGACAGAATTTCTAGGCGCAGCCGAGGTGTTGAGGGGATCCGACTTGGTGGCCTCAGGATTGGGTTAGGGTTACCAGATTTACCAGTCGATCTACGTTCCTGCCCTCACCTATGGTCATGAGCTGTGGGCCGTGACCAAAAAAACGAGATCTCGTATACAGGCGGCTGAAATGAATTTCCTCTGCAGGGTGGCCGGGCTGTCCTTTAGAGATAGGATGAGGAGCTCAGTCATCCGGGAGGAGATCAGAGTAGAGCCGCTGCTTCTCCCCATCGAGAGGAACCAGTTGAGGTGGCTCGGGTATCTGGTCAGGATGCCTCCTGGACCTCCCTGATGAGGTGTTCCAGGTATGTCCCTCTGGGAGGAGACCCCAGGGAAGACCCAGGACATACTGGAGGGATTATATCTCTCGACTGGCTTGGGAACACCTTGGGATTCCCCCCCCCCCCCCCACCCCGCAGAGTTAGCAAAGGTGTCTGGGGAGAGGGAAGTCTTCCCTACTTAGGCTGCTGCCCCCGCGACCCGACCCCAGATAAGCGGTAGCAGATGGAGAGATGGATCATCCCTTAAAATCCATTGAAATTACATAAATAAATAAATGTTGCTTTTTGGGCAAATTTTATTATGTGATTAAAATTTGTCTAATCAAGTTTTATTAATTACAAACCTGCAATTAATTGGATTTGTTTTTATAGAGGCCCAACCTATATAACTTATTGCAGGCCTGTGGGTGTGAACTCGGAGTCTGTGACATCAAATGGACTCTTGTTGTTCTCATTCGCTGTATTTGATCTGATAAACAGTCAGACATGTTCATGCATGACACGGTGGTTTATGTCCACTCACCTCTGTCGTGGTGGTACTCTGGCTGTGTCGGACCCTCTGGTTCAGGCTGCACCCCTTCTCCTCCCTCTGGGCTCGACTGACCTCCTCTCTCTGCTTCATGAACCTCTGGTTGACGATCTTGGTCACACTGTCGTTCCTGTGCAACGGAACGGCTTGAGGCCTCGCTGGAACACGTTCCAGGTTCTTCAGGTTGCTCTTCGTCTTCTGCACGGACCCTGGTGCTGCTTTGTCTGCTCGGCCGCTCACCCTGCGCAGGAAGTCCGACACCAAGCCACAACGGTTGGTGGTGGGAGCTTTGCTGGACAGCTTGGTGGAGCTACTAGAGGAGCTGTGGTTGTGTCCTGCAGCTGATCTGGGACTTTTCTGTCGAGTCCACATGAGACCAGAATAACTTTGATGCGCTGTGTTCCATAGAGCTCGATCTCTGGAGGCGGATGTAGAGGAGGAGGAAGAGCTCAAACTGGTGGATGAGGGGAGAGAAGAATGCCTGCGGTACAGTTTCGGGGAGGAGGTGGAGGCTCTGGACCTCTCCACTCGACCTGCGATTCCATCTAGTGAGGTGGAGATGTGTTGAGAGCGCGCAGCGACCAGAGAGGAGCTCGGGACTCTGGAGGGACTGGTTCTCACCATCCCATCTGTCTGCTGACCAACACTCACCATCTGTGGCTTGATGTGGGTCTGAGTGCCCGAGCAGGCCACGTCCACCCAGCGACCTGCTAATCTCCCTCTCTTCTCCTGTGAACCGATGTGAACCGTGTGCCTCCAGCTGGCCGTCATCTCCTTCATGTCGTCGCTCAGGTTGGCTGATGAGCCCAGGCAGAGCTGAGAGAAGGAGGTCGGCGGCGTGCACCAAGGGGAGGAGGTGTCGACAGACTCTCTGTCTGCGACGGGGCTGTGCCTCAGCTGAGCCAGCTGGACCCTCCGGGCTGAGGGGGGGCTGTAGTAGATGCGGAAGGTGGACTTTTCTGGTGCTGTATGGCTTCTCTGCATGGAAATCTGCTCAAAATCCAGATCAGGGAAGCTAAGCGGCATGATTAGATGGTCCCATGTCTTAATGGGGTCTTCTCGGTCCAGCTGGGCAGCCTCCTGACTCAAATAGCACCAGTTCTTCCTTCGGAGGCCGTGTGGAGAAAACAAACGGCTCAGTCTGTTTTCTTTTGAGCTGCAGATTCAGAGGAAAGCCAGAGAGTTAAACATCTTGCAGCTTATTTGACGCCAGCAGCAAGGTGCAAAGCTTTGTGCAACACACTGACCTGAGAGTTTCACAGTGTTGCCCATCATGATGAAAACCGCTGCCGGCACACTGAGCCAGGAGAGAAACAACATTTTAGCCCAAATGACCACGACTCTCTCCTAAATGTTGAAGAGGCAGCGATGGGATGGAGCGGTATGTTCATGACAAGCATTCACAGAGTCAAAAAGTCACAGTTAAGCTCAGAAATATGTGGACAGTAACACAGTTTTTGCCATTTGGGGTCTTCACGCCACCACGGTGGCTTCAATGACTGAACTAAGAAGCAGACTTTCTTATTTAGTTCACAGGTTTGTGCTAAACTACCCAATAAAACATTTAGGAATTTCAACCATTCTTAGACAATTTCCTTTATTTTGGAGGTTCAGAAGTATTATCGACAGTTAACGTTAGCTCAACCAAAACGTTTATTTCATGCATTAAATAATAAATAAAGACAGTATTTTACCTCTACAGGCATGTGCAACGATACTTTATTTGTTTATTATCATGATCTATGATTTATTTTAACGTATTGAAGTGGTTTCTTTACAAAAATACCATCCTTGTAAATAAGTGTCCACTCTGTGGCCACTATATGAAAGGGTTCATACTTTTACAGGCTGACTGCATGACGGCTGGGCCCCCCATAAACATCCCTAAATGCTGGCTTTCGGCCTTTGTGGCTCCTTCTGTCCTGCGTTTTGTCTTGATTAGGTGGAATTCATGTTGACCAGGTTGCAGTCGAAGTGTGCTTTGGCTCATTTGTACTGCGAAGCACTGTCCAGTCAGCTTTGCCCCACTTGGCTGAATCTGAGCAGAAGGTATATCTTCCACACACACCAGTGACCCAGAGAGACTGGGAGCCATGATGTCCCCCGTGCTCCACAGATGATGTGTTGCACTTTGGCTCATCAGGCGTTTCAACTCTACGCTTTACTGTCTTCTTCCATCACTCTGTTACAGGTTGATCTTAGTTCCTTCTGTCCATAACAGAGCTGCCTTCTTCAGATAAAGTCTAATCTGGCCTTCCCATTTTTGAGAATGACTGGTTTCCACTTAGTGGTGAAGCCTCTGTAGCTGCTATAAGTCTTTCTTTCTGGAAGACTCGGATACGGATGCACCAACGACTTGGTGTTATCCAGTTGGGTGGATGTCGAGAAGGGATTTTTCTCCACCATGAAAAGGATCTAGCAATCACCCACTTCTCTTGGGTTCCATGGACCTCCAGTTTACCAGTAAGCTCTTTTTATTCCTTAAAAATCTACCAAACTGTTGATTTGGCCGATTCTCACAATTTTTAATGTCTTTCTGTTGGATTTCTTTGTATTTTCAGACAGTTGGTATGTTTTACTTTTGTTGAGAGCTCCAACTCTTTACGTTAACCAGCTTGAACGTTGATAAATCAACAAGGGGATAGTTGGTGCAGCCTATGAACTGTCTTCAGTCAACTGTCCAATCACCTTTGGTCTCGTGCAAACGGACCAATGGAGAGCTGTGATTCCTAAACCCTTTCTCCAGTTTGGATGTGAATACTCCCAAATTAAAGTTGAGAGTCTGCCCTTTGAGCCCATATTGATTATACAACTGTGTCTTTGGTAAACAGTTGAAGTAACTAAACTTGTGTTAGTATCCAAATACTTATGACCTTATTACCAAACATCAACATGAGGTTTATCATACATCAACACACTAACTATACAACTGAGTTTCATTACAATTACAGGTGATTAAGACGCTTTGGCACTTTTATCTGTTTAGCGTTTTGTTATTCAGCGTCACCAGTGCAACCAGTAACTGGGAAAGGGACTTGAATCATTCGAATGTATCATTTAGCGTCGCTAAAGCTGAAGTACTGCCTCACAAACAGCTGGCGTGACTGTAGAGTCTTGTTTATTGCATCAAACTAAATGCTCCTCTGAGGAAAAGAAGGATTACTGTCTGTTTTTTTGGGGTAAGAAGGAAAAACAATTTAAATGAATAAATCCAGGAATTCCAAGTTGATTTTGAGTCATGCAGAAGCTGCACCAAAGCTGTTTGTATTTGCAAGATTGGGTAGAAACATCTGTGCAGGAGACGTCAAACTGAAAACCTGGGTATGAATGATGGGGAGAATGGTTTAAGTGAACTCGTGCAATAGATTTGAGCACGGCAGGCCTGTTTGGCTGCAGCCCCTATCAGAGATTAGCCTAAATCTGCTGTCATGAGTTTTTCTCATGATGCTTGTTGAACTGGCAGGACTTGTGGCC
This sequence comes from Telmatherina bonti, assembly GCF_933228915.1. Taxonomy (NCBI): domain Eukaryota; kingdom Metazoa; phylum Chordata; class Actinopteri; order Atheriniformes; family Telmatherinidae; genus Telmatherina; species Telmatherina bonti. Next base: position 32,003,183 of record NC_136622.1, read on the forward strand.
AAGAAGGGAGATCATCTGCAGGGCTTTCCACTGTGTCACACAGCAGGGGACACGAGCCTGAAGGGTCACCAGCATCCTTACCTCGGCTGCCTCACGGCGAGCGGCCGGGACCTCGTCGTCCTCTTGCAGCTCCGCACTGAGCTCCTGCAGCAGACCCAGCAGAACGGACAGGGTTTTGTCTCTGCCCTGGAATAAAAAACATTTTTTTTCCATGTTTAACACTTTGATCAACATGTTTAGCTTGTTAACAGTGAGATAATTAGTCGTACCTCTTTCCCCTCCAGGTCAGGGCTTTTAATTTTACACCACTGATGGAGAACCCAGAGAATCTGCAGAGGAAGTTGCGTTTTCGGATCCCTGCTGCTGTCCGTGGTATCGCCTTGCCTCGCATGTTTGGCTTTCTGCTTCACCTCTGTGGCGCAGAGCTCTTCAGTTCGCTCCTGTTTAATCTTCGACTCCTTCATATTTTTGTGATTTGCACAGAGAAAAGAGGAAATGTACGAATCCCAAGCACGCCTCTCACTGTGAAGAGCGTTTCTGCAGTCGTCTTCTCCTCTTAGCAGTGACTCTATCCTCCCAATGAAGGCCAGCAGCATGGCCTGCAAAAGCTCCAAAGCCTCACATAAAGACCCCTGGGCTTTCCCGTTTGAGCTGGGGTCTGTTGGAGAGGCGAACGCACATGATGGAGGTGAGCCGTGGCCATTTCTGGGTGCTGCCGCCAGAAGCTGAATGGCTGAAGTCAAGATGCAGGAATGATCTCTGAGAGCAAGAAGAGTTTCATAGTCTTTGACTGTCAGAGCTTTCAGTCCTTGGTCAGGTTTTTTGTTGCCGTCACTCTCACGGATATCTGAAGGGTCCCACTCACCACCCACAGGACCTTCTCGAGTTATGTCACATGCTTTAACCATCCCGCCAGTCTGTGATTGGCTGCAGGGCAACCATCTCTCAGCATCAGCCTGTCTGTCTTCAGCCTCTTCGCTCCCACTCTGCGGGCAAACTGTTGGTCCCATTTTCAAACTTTTCTTCTCGTCCTTCATCGCCTTAGTCGCTGACAAATCCACGGCTTCTTCCTCTTCTACTCCTCCTCCTACTTTCTCTCTGAGGTCGCTCATTTCAGCTCGCAGCCCGCGGTTCTCCACCTCCAGCTCAACGATGCGCCGGCTCAGAAGCGTGGCCTCCTCTTCCACCAGCTTCAGATGAACTTTGACCTCCATCTCCCTGGAATAGGGAGAGTTTTGTTTGCCTTCCGGCGATTGGGCGCCGTCTATGTCGCCGTACACAACCTGGTATTTGACCAGCTCCTCACGCATCGCCTCGCTATCAGAAACTAACTTGGCAAGCTTCTTGCACATGAGCGCTAATTCCTCTTTGGCAAAGTGGAGCTGACACTTGAGATCAGCGTTGTCATCCTTAAATGAAACAAACAATGGATGCAGTCATGAGCAAAAGAGATGAGAAGATATGTCCCACACGTAGACATGAAGTCATTCATACCTCCATCTGCTGAGAAAGCCTCTTCTCTGCCTTACTGGTTGTAGATCTCACACTTCTCTTCTTTAAAGAGTTCTGGAATAAAATCAAGGCCTTCATAAATCAAACAACGCATACACACTCTTTTCTTTAGTTGTGTGTGTGTGTGTGTGTAAAAGAAAGCATTGCATTCCAGCATGAACAGGCCTCACAGAACAACTTGTTTGCAAAGTTTGAGCTGTCTGACTAGAAAAACACAAAATTTCCACACATTTAAGTTCCAAAGTAAGAAAATGGCCTTCGAACAGCACAGAAATGAGAACGGGAGCTACTTTTCACAAGCTTCTTGCTGTGAGTAACAGATAGTTATTACTATATTATTATTATATATTATATATTATGACTATTTTATTATGTAGTATAAATATCAGTGTTGAAAATATGTTGTTATGTAATAGTACTGTACTTTACAGCATCACGTTTTGTGGTTTGGGGTGGAATTTAAAGTTGCTGAATATTATTATTATTATTATTATCAGTATCATCATCATAACTGCTTATTATTACTGTATAGTTCAGTAGAATGTGATGTGTAGTATTATGGTACTACATCATAATTATGACTAATAATAATGGGGCTACGATATACATGGTGACTATGATCATTTTAATAATTATACAGATTATCATCATTGTGTGTATCATTGCTTTATTACTAATGAATAGTTGCAATATAATATGTTTATTAATGATAATGGGCTGCATGGTGGTGTAGTGGTTAGCACACAGATCTCACAGCTGGTTCAAGCCTCAGCTGGTGTGTGCATGTTCTCCCCAGGCTTCCTCCCACCAGCCAAAGACATGCATGTTAGGCTAACTTGTTACTCTAAAAGTGTGTGTGAGTGTGAATGGTTGTTTTTGTCTCTGTGTGGCGCTGTGATGGACTGGCGACCTGTCCAGGGTCTACACTTCCTTTCGCCCAATGATTGCTGTGACAGACTCCAGCTTCCAGCGACCCTTAATCGGACTAAGCGGTTAATAAAATGGATAGATGGACAGTATTAATACAGTTAATCTTAACTATAATAACGATGGTATTTGTTGTAATTCATTGGAGTAGGATTAAATAAGTGTTTGCTCCTTTCTAACTTGGACATGTTTCCTTATTTTCCTTTTTTTCTTCATTTCTTTGTCTTTTGCTTTTATGTTAAAATAAACTCTCAAATCAAACCAAATCAACTTAAAAATCATTTTTAAAAAAGCACCTTAAGAGATGCAAAAAAGCATTTTCTCGGCACTTAAGTTCCTTCTTTCTCTGCAGAACTTTATTTGTAAGTCTGAGCATGAGAGGAAAGTCAGCTTCTGTGTCGTTGCATCGTCTCCCTCTCAAACACTAAACAGGATGTCACAGTGTTAATAATAGAGGTCTGAGAAACAGGCTTGAAGGTGAAAAAACACAAGGAGGGGTTGCTTTTCAGTGTCAGTTGGCTGGGAGCTCAGCAGAAACTGTAAACTGTGAGCTGACGTGCAGTTTCTGACAAATAAGGAGAGGCTTTAATGCGTTGGCTTCTTCAGTTGAGTGTTTACTGTAGTTATGTTCATCTTTTCGTCTGCCAGATTGTGTTGCTGTTCAGGTCTGCTCGGCTCCTCTTTGATGTGACCGGATCCTGTTTCCAGTTTGACTCTGAAATGTTCGTTCTCCTTCACATCTTTCTGCACCATGTTGTTGTTCTGCTAGATTAGGTAATCTAAGTGGATTTCCCTGTTGGGATCAAAGGGACCAGCAGCTGCTTCAGATGAGTGGACCAGACTGAGCTCAAGCCAAAGCACTGAATCCTGGATTAAACTAAAACATGTCCACGATGGCTCACCCGGGTGGCCGAAGGCGTCACAAGAGTAAAAAGTAGGCTGGAAGGTCAGAAAGTGTTGGGGAGATTTGGCCTTTAAAGAAAAAAAAAACGGCAAACTTCAGTGATGCTTGTAGGTCAGTATGTTGTTGTCGTTTTGAAGGCCATAATACGAGCTGATCCAGATTTAGCAGAGCTTAATGCAAGCAGAAAGACAGAAAGTGACTGTCTATTTTTGTAATCTCTTGCACTCTCTGCCTTTTTTTTCTCCCTGTCCGCTCAGCCGACGACATCAGCTGTGCCTGGAGTTCAGGCCTCGGCATACCAAGCTGCTTCACCCAGCCCCGGCACCAAGCAGCTGCCGGTCGAGCCCTCCTCTGATATCACACATCCACATCGGGGGTCGTGTGACGCCTGACGTCGAGGTGACACAGGGATGAGGGGGACAGCTGGTGGGATGGGTGCAGCTGTGTGGGGGAATGGAGAGCAGGATGCCTGAGCAGAGGGATGGACGTTTATGAAGGTTGTCTGGTGGAAGCTAATGTTTCTGTCGAGGTTCAGGCTGCGTATCTGGATCCGATACACTGATTTATTACTAACACTTTCCAGACATTTACGATACACTCTCTTCTGAGAGGATCTGCAGCTGTAGAGTATTTAAAAGCACTGAACTGTGTTGATGAGAATAAAACAAACATTCATTAAATCATAGCAATGACTAAGCTTAAAGCAAAGCCTGGATTGGTTGATCAAGTCGGACATTTTTCTGTTTATTCATCCTTATGTCACATTAATGTTATTTCCAAGCCTGGAAAACAGTCAGCAGCAGGGCAAGTAAATAATAAAGCCACACATGATGGTGCTGGAAACAGTTGAAAGAAAACCTAGTTAAAGAAATGAGACAAAAAAAAGACTTAACTTGGTTATTAATCTTCAGAGGGATGGAAGTGAATGTTAGAGACAAAAGTATGTAAACAAGCAGATAATCTGAATCTGAACCAGCTCTTCAGATGAGAGGTGTAACAGAGGATCCATGACAGGATGGGTTGTTAACTTGTTTCATTTAAAGACCTTAAAAGCAGGTTTGTTGAAGGGATTTCTGTGTTGAACTGAGACCATCTGCATGTTAATGTAGAGGCGCCACCTATCGACATCCAGCTTGCATCCTAGTCGTACTGGGAACCACCAGTAAATAAAACAGTCTCATCTTGATGTTTCTCTTTCTTTTCTCCTCTTTCTCTGATTATGTCACCTTGTGTTTCTTTGCTGAATCAGCCATGATGTGCATTCATAGCAGCTGGTGGGCTTATATCCGCACATGCAATGTCGTGCGTAAAATGAAACTTGGCTGCAACGTCCCGCGGCATCCCAGAAGGAAAAGTTGTATAATTGGGTTTCTCAGCTTTGGGAAGCGATGGCTCCAGAAATGTGCAATATAGATGTTCCTGTCCCATCAACCGAGTCTGGAACATGTAGTTTTAACGTTGGAAAGTGCATCTTTCAGAACAAAAGTGTGCACAGAAAGAGAAATACAGGTCAGTTAGAGTCTAAATTGTTTTAGTTTAACAAAAAATTATTGTGTGAGGAAAAGAAAGCATTGCTTTCCAGCACAAAATCGTATCCCATCTGTGAAGCACGGTGGTAGTGGTATCATGGTTTGAGCCTTCCGTGCTGTAACTAGGCCAGGACAAATGAATTCTGATTTATTCCTGCAAACTCTAAAGGGAAATATCAGGACATTTGTACGTGAATCTCAACAGAAACAGAAGAAGAAAAGTGGTTGTTTTGGGACAACTGACTTAAATCCAGCCAATCAGAAGCTAAGATCCCATCCTTATATTAGTCTGCAGGAAAAAATTGTCTAAATACATTTATTCAAGCCGTTTAACAGTTACTGTAAACATGAGGGAGTTTACACCAGATATAAAGCAGCAAAGCTTCACTTTTACCTCAGTGATACTGGGACATTTTCTTCAAGCATTACATTTTTCTCTTTTCTTCACAATCAGGCTCTTTTCATTTACTTTTAGGGACTATATAAATCTGATCATGTTTTTAGGTCATATTTACGGAAAATTTTAGAATATTTTAAAAGGTCAATCGTCCAAACACCACCGTGGTTAAAAAGTATTTATAGAATAACTTGAAATCCATGACATGCGACTATTTTAAGTCACAAGATGTTTCTGTAATGCAGGAGTGTCCAAAGTCGGTTGTCGAGGACCGCTGTCCTTCAGCTCTTGGATGTTTCCAGCTGCAGCACACCTGCATCAGATTGATGGGTCAACATGATTGGGAAGAGCTAGATAATAAGCTGTTAATTAGAACCAGGTGTTGCTTCAGGGAAACATCTAAAACCTGCAGGACTGTGGCCTCCAAGGACCGGAGCTGGATACTCCTGCTGTAAATAAACTAACTAACTAACTAATGAATCAAAACCTGCTGATGTGTAAAACTCAAAGTGCCTTTGTGTGGCTTAAACTATAAACTGCTGTTTGACGGATGGAGGCTTTAATGTAAAATCGTCACCTCTCTGGTTTTCTCCACCTCAGTCTGCAAGACCTGATTGGCCACCTCCAGCTGCTGCGTCTTCTCCTGCAAAGCTTCATTTTCCCACTCCAGCTGAGAATTCTTCTTCTGCACCGCCTCCAGCTCGTTGTACAGGTGAAGGGAAACACTCTTTGCAACCTGTCGGCAGAGCACGGACAAAATAAAAGTTTGTTGCTCCAGTGGAGAAAAGAAATGTTTCCACTCATGAGGGTTTTTGTCCTCTGCAGCGGTTGGTTCGGCGGCTGATGAGAGATTTTTACAAGGAAATTCTTGTGACAGGAATTTACCATATGAGTGGAGGGAAGCGGGTGAAAATGAGGTTGTCGGGAATCCCACACCACACACACACTCTGCCCAGATTCAGAGAAACAGTCTGGATGCCCGCATTCATTAACAGTGACTGAGCTGCCATGTTTCTGATAAACATTTCTCCTTCGATACTCACCATGAATAAGTCGCCGCATAATAAAGCTACAGTATGTTAAAAAATATAAACAGGATGTGTGATGAAGACATTTCAGCGTAATGATGCGTTTGTGGTTCTTCCAAACAGCAGGGAGCACTTTCAAGAGCCATGACTCAGCATAAAGTCAACTGATTACAGTGTTGTGTTTTTTATGAGCAAGACGTTTGCTATTCATTGCATTGAGAGGAGAGTCGGTTTGCAGCGCTGCAGCAAATCTTTACTCTGACTGGAATAAAAGTGATTCATTCAGAAGGGAAAGTCAGAAGTTTTGACCTTGATGTCGTGTTCCAGGCTCCGGACCAGCTCCCCGTCCACCTGGCCAGTCTTAGCCACTCGGATGCTGCGGCGCTCTGCCTTGCGGAGGCGGTACTGGAGGATGCGGCACGTCTTGTTGGCCTGCTCCAGCTGCAGCCGCAGCTTTTGCACCTGGTACACCTCCTCCTCCTGGAACAAGTCGCGCATTTCCAGCATCTCACAACGGAGCTCCTCCATTTCATCCTGGCACAGGATGAAAGCGTGAATATTAAAACCGGGAAAGGAAATGTTCTTGTTTGGGAGAAAATCTGGGAAAATATTGTTTTGTACATAAAGCTGCACCTATTGGGGGGGGGGGGGGGGGGGGGGGGACTTGCATGTGATGTCACAAATCAATCTGACATGAATTAAAACCCCCTTTTCAGTCGTAAGGATTTATGCATGAAGAAATAATTTTCAAATAACTGGAAATATATGTTCAGATGAAGAACAATCTTGTGCAAAAACTGACCTACAAGCAGGAGTTGCCTGATAAAACCCTTACTTTACCAAATAGGGGAGTAGGCAGCATCAGCCGGGTGCTGCCAATCAAATTGTTAGCTGATCATCAGTGAGTGTGTTTATTTGGACAAAGGCTGTTGGCTGGTCTGGAGCATTCAGTTGAGTCTTTAAGAAGCATTGTTGTGTTAAAAGGACATTTTCAAACTATTTGGAGTCATTTATTCAACAGTGAAAAAGATTTTTCTCAAATGGAAAACATTCAAACATTTCCAGAAGTGGTTTTCCAAGTTCACCCCAAAGTCCGACTCTGCCATGATGAGAGACCCTGTTCACATGCAAACAGCTGAATCTCAGACCTGCAGGTTTAAGTTTGCATGATCATTTATAAAGTTAATGGCAGAAAAACTCTGAACAAGTGTGTCTTTTTTGTTTTTTTCCTGGAAGTGTTGCAGGAGAAAGCCTCTTGTCATGGTAAGTTTTCAAGAGTGAAATGTGAAGCCATCTGTCTGACAGCTTGTCACAAATTGGATCATGCTGCAGGACAATGATCTTAAGTTGACCAGTGTCATTTGTCCTATGCTGTTGTTCATTTCGAAGTTGAATTAACCTCATTTTAAAAGATCAGGTGGTTGTTTCATAATGTTCTAATAAATAAAGACTTAGATATAAAAGAACTTCCTGCTAGAACTGCATTTCATCTTCTGTAAAATCACTATTCCTATTTGACATTCTGTGTTTTAGTCTAAAGGAGAATCAAACTCAAACAGGGCGAAGTCTCGTGGAATAAATTTGAAAGTTACTTATGTTACAAGATCATTCCTTTCCTTTTAAACCCAGAAATTAAGACTTTGCAGTGCGTATTTACTGATCTAATAATCCATTCAGACAAAGGTTAGTCCGTGTCAGCACTTTGAACAAGAGGTGGGTTTGTTCCGTAGGTTTTTTTTTAAATCATTTATAATAATTCACTCGTGACTTTTGACTCTTGCAGGAGCGTCTTCTCGCCGCCCAGCAACAGGAAACCAATGAAGGTTTAAAGGTCTAAGCATGTAGAAAATCGTCTCTAGTCTTTAAAGTCAGTGGACTTTTACATGCCCTGAAAGATCAGAACATGCCAGACCAACGCAGAAGAGGAAATCCAAACGCATTCCTCCTGGATTCCACGCAAAATGAATCAAATGGCGAATAAATTCAGTGAACTTACTTTCAGATACTCGTTCTCTGACCTCATGTCCTCCAGTTCTCTGACAAGATCCTCGGTTGTCCCCCCCATCGTGAAATCCATGAGCTGCCCCGCGGAGTTGTGCAGACTGGGGGCTCCTGCTGCAGCAGCAGCAGCATCCGGCTGGAGCGCGCAGGTCTCCGTCGCTGCTTTGGCGCACAGCTCGCCCGCGCCTGTCTCCTCGCTGTCCGGTCTCACATAAGCTCTGCCTTCTATCCAGCTTAAGTCGTTATCGCTGCTTGGTGAGTCGCGCTTGTTGCCCTCTGAGGCGCAGTCGGATATTTCCGAGCTGCTGTCCGAGGAGGAGAGTTTTCCTGACAAGCAGCCGGAGTCTTTGCTCAGGTCCTCAGATGCGTTGCTGGCGTCCGAGAGTTTCCTCTGCGTGCCGGGGAACTCTGCACCAGCACCGGAGGACGCTTTCTCCGCCCGGTTTCCTTGCAGTCCCGCTGGTTTGACCTCCACCTCCGGCTCTTCTAGACACGTCTCTTTTATATCAGAGCCAATCTGGACATCTTTTGAAGACGGATCCCTTTTCTTCTTCTTCTGGACCAAAATCTGCTGGTGCGTCCTGGGTTGCTTTTGGCTCCGGAGCGCAATCTTTGCGCTCTTATCACCGTCTCTGTTCATTCTTTTTTTCTCCTTATTATTTCTATCTGTTTTCTATCTGTCCGCCTTGTAATAATTCAAGATTATCAAAATATAGCACACTTATAAATAAAATCCAAGCAGTTCGCCGCTCACTAACTGGGGAGGTCCGACAGACTGCTCTTCATCCTGAACACTGAAGTTTTCGTGGAGCAGAAATCAGTGTCCCACTGACGCAGCTGACTTCCGGTCACTGTGACCAAAAAAGGACTTTTACACTAATAATCTGTTTTGCTGTTTGTTCTTCTCACGAAAACGGATTTTTTTATGCAAATGATACCTACAAAAAATCTGTAAGAAGGCCAAAAATCTTAATTACATTTTTTTAAAATGAGCCAATGAGATGATTTATTCTGTTCTTTTAAAGAATAATCCAAAATCCTCCCAGTTTCTTATGACATATCCTCTCCGACAACATCTTCACTGTAAAAAAACATCATTTCTCTTTGTTGGTTACTGGGGATACACACACACAAACACACACACACACAAACACAAATGATTTTTCCATGCTTACTGGAGGTTAAGTTCTCCAGTAAAACTGTTCCATTCTTTAAAAAGTTATTTCTGGTGTTCAGATCGTAACTTCCATCCATTGTCTACATCCACTTATTCCAGTGCAGGGTGATAGGAGGACTGGAGTCTATCCCAGTAGTTCAGAGAGAGGGTACACCTTGGATATGTCACATTTCCTTCTGAATGAGACTTCCAAACCTTTAATGTCAGACCTATGCAATTATAAGGAGTCAATGAAGCCATGTTTTCCATGTTTGACTGTTGTTCTCCATCATATTTGTCAAAGTGTCTAAAAATGCAAAAGCTTTAACTTATTTCAACACTTTAATGATCATTTTGTTTCTGAAACACACCTAAAAATGATCATTATAATGATCATTATAATGATCATTTTTAGTCGAAACAAAAATAGGAAAATGTCTCCTATAATGTAAATTCCTGAAGTTATTGACAAGTTGTTTTTTTTTACATTTATTGTGACATCATTTCCACAAAGTCAGTGTTTTTAGTCAAATGATAAACAAACAAACAAATAAATGAATAAATAACTTGGATCATGCTAAATATATACTAAAATATCTATTGACTTGATTATTTAAGGTCAGAGAATAAATGCACTAAAGTTAAAGCATCCCACATTAATTAAGCACATGTGTAAAGCTGCCACCTTGTGGATTTTTTTTACTAAGCTGCGATCTGAAGGACCACACACAGACATTCACAGCTTCTCATGTGTCAGGCCAGAGCTTTCTTTCTTCAGTAACCACAATCAGGACATTCATCAGCCAACATACGGCTGTATTACAGGAGACTGCACTTATACCGTCACTACAACAGTAGGAATGATGCCCATGTTACTCAGCTTTAAATCAAACCTGAATCATTTTGCTCCACAGCCATCATCCCATCCGACTGTATGAGTCATCACACTAATCTGCTCCGTTATTGGACACCAGAGGAGTTGTGTGGAGATGCACTTGGGCAGTGATTGCTCAACATGCTGTCCATTTTAGGAAAAGAAGAAAGAGAAGAAGAAGAAGAAGAAGAAGAAGAAGAAGAAGAAGAAGAAAAAGAAGAACAAGAACAAGAACGCCCAAAAAGACCAGGGAGGATGTTACTGTCAGAATACCACCAGGACATGTTGTTTTCTTTTAAAACTTAATTATTAAAGACAAAAAAAAAAGAAAAAAATCTATTGAGCTTTACAGTGTTTCCACTGTAAATAAATGCTGTTTAAAGCTTTACATTCTTTAATGCATATTTCTAACAGAAAACCATTTGGTTTATCCTTTTGTCAGGAATTTGTTCCCCCACTTCTCTCCTGGCTTGCTCCTATAGCTAATCAGATATAAACTATTATATCTTCTGTGTAAAAACCTTTCATAACATCATAACTGCAGGTTTATTAATTAAAAACACATTATATGCATTATTCATATTAAAGACAATTACATCACACAATGATGTACAGCATTATTATGGGTCATTATGCTTATAAATCAAATTAAATGAGAGCTGTAGCTGTAGAGTCTTTGCATGTCAGAGTGTGATCTCTTTATCCACCAGCTTACTGGAGGAAAATCACTTAATGTTCCACAAATAAATGCATCAATTCATAATTATTTAATTATGTGGAACAATCAGTGAATTAGTCTTCGACTAGCTGAAAGATATTAGAATATTTCTAAATGATTGCATAATTTAAGGGGTTTAGTTATTAAATAGATTGTGTTTATCCTTTGAAACACATAACTTGACGTTTTAAGGGCTTCCTAAAGGGCCATAACATGAGCAGCTTGTAATCTAATAAAGTTAATTATAAGTCATAATTAACAGTTACTTCCACTACTACGCCCCAGTTATGAGAAGTCACGTCCAACCAGCCGAGGGTGAAGTGATGTGTTGCCTTTTAAATGCCACATTATTGAATGTGTGTTGAAAATAGCTCAACATCTGCTCTTTACTGTCCATTTCTAGACCTCTCCTGGCTGCGATCTGATTGGCTGACTTGCCTGTCAATCACTGTGTCCTTGCCGCCCACTTCCGCCAGGCTTCAGAGACGCTTCACTTTCCGATTGTTTATGTCATCTGTGGTGAATTTTGACGTAAATTCATAGGTATATTTAATATTTAATCGCGTATCATTGTTTATGTAAGTGTCCGTGTTTTGTCTGCTACAGATTGGGTTAATGTCATTAGCTAATCTCTGCTGCAGCGGACGTTTTAACTCACTGCAGCAGCGATGCTAACGGCTAGTTAGACACACAGGGAGCTAACAGATAGCTGAGGTTGCATGAGGAGCTACAGACAGACAGACAGACAGTCAGTCAGTCAGTCAGTCTTTCTGTTTCAGTCATAGCATGCTGTCTGTGTCTAACGAGCTGTCCGTGTTGCAGGTGGTGTCTTTGCCTGTCTGGGATGCATGAAGAGCTGCTGGGCTGCAGAGACAGGCCCACGGTGGAAACATGACTGCTGAGTAACCATTAGTTACTTTCTTCTCAGTATGAACAGTGAGGAGGAATTTTTCGACGCTGAAACAGGCAAGTCTGGCTAAAAGAGAGAAAAGAAATAGCTTGTATAGATAAAGATGCTTGCTCCTGATGCAATGGGAATGCACTTGTTTTGTTTATCTCACCTTCTTGTCATCCTGATCAGGGCTGGAGTCAGATGATTCCTGTGAGGTCAGTTTTAAAGATGCCCTGGTGTTTGACAGCAAGCAGGTGACTGATGGCAGGGCCACGCAGGAGAATGGAGTGTGGGAGCGCAGGTGAGAGGATGGGATCAGGCACAGACCTGGTCCTTTGCGTTGCTTTTCCACTTGCTGGCTATAAAACAACAAACATGAATACTTATTGGACTGGAACTAACAGGGCTGGGACAATATGCTTTTACCCTAACTCGATTCCGATTTTTTTGGGTGCCTATTCGATTTAAATTGCGAATCTCACAATCCTACAATATTGCTGATTTTTGTTGATGAAAAACAAAATAAATGTATAAAACTTTTTTTTGCAGGTCATTTTTCTTGATTTCAATTAGGAAAAAACAACACAGCAGCCAGACCATCATTCTGCTGCTAAAATGCCCAAGAAGACAAGTAAAAAGATTTTAAAAAATGACAAAAAATTTTATAATGGATTATTTTTATTTATTTGGAAAATAAATTGTGAAGCACAAAAATCCAGATTTACGATTTTTCGATTCGATTTTCCCACCCCTAGTAAATAATATTTATGAGCAGGGTGAACTCAGGTGTGGTTTGTACTGGTCTTATTTTATGCCGTGCACAAATGTTTCTCTGGTAAATGAGCCAAAAAATAGGAGATAAAATTATTGCTGAACATTTAAAATGATTCCACATGGTTGCAACATGTTTGAAATAATGCTGCGGCTATATCATTTTTCTTATTTTATTTACTGTTTTCTACATATTTGTTAATTGTCAAGTGTGCAGTTTAAAGCAAATATAAATAACAAACTGAGGAACAGTAAGTAAGAAAAATATGGAGTGATGTGTTGGTTGAAAATTCCATTTCAAGCTGCCAGTTTTTGAAAAATTACCACAAACCAGCGGTGTAGTGGTCCCTCAAGAAGTGGATATACTCTCAATTTTTTTACGTTTTTTTTTTTTTTTTTTTTGAAAAAAAAAAAAAAAAGTAGCTCAGAAAAACGCTGTTTCAGAAAAAGTTACATGTAAGACTACTCTATTTAGTCTATGCCAAAAACCCATCAGTATATTTGCTCATTGTCATATAATTTCTACTCTTTGGTTTCATGGAGAAAGGATTATGAAATGACTAAACCAATACTGGCACACAGACCAGTGAGAGATAGAGTCATAGACATGTAGTTGTGCTCATATTTATTCATACCCTTTCATTAAAGAAGGAAAAAAACAGCTGCCTGTAAAATAAGCTGAAATTGACTAAAGTAGTAATAAATAAAAGTTCTATGAAAATCATGACATTATTTTCTAATTCTGGTTCAATAGAAATGTTTTTTTTAAAAAAACAAATAAATAAGATAATTTGTTACATATTACATCACTCATAAACTAATATTTTGTTGAACAATCCTTTAATGTTTCCGCTACAGTCAGGTGTTTTCTGTTCCTCTTTACAGGTATTTTGTCCCACTGTTCAACAGAAAAGTGCTCTAATTTGTCCAGGACCAACTTGTTTGTTTGTTTTTTCTTTCTTCAACTCAATTAAATAAAAAAACGGTGTCTTATATTACTAAATTATATTTATGCAAATTTTTTAGTTATTGTTCCTTTTTTTAAGTCTCCAGTTATTTGAGTGACTGTTGTAAATTCAGCCTTTTCTATAATGAAAGGTGATGAATACATATGAGCACAACTGAATATCCATGTATCTTTATTATGTCTATGTTCAGGCTGAAGTTAACGCAGCTGATGGCTAACTGCACTAGTGTCGTACAGCTAACCTTAGCTGAGCTGCTGGGCTACATGTGTAGGGATGTTTGTAACTGTAAAAGCAGTGTCACAGGGGGATTAGAAGTGTGCATACTCGCTGCTGACTGAAAAAAAAGTGTCTATACTCTGTATACCCTGGACTACACCACTGCCAGAAACAATAGTAGAATTAGTCTGCAAGCATTTAAAAAAAGGTTAAACTAGAGCCTTGTGGTGTGGCCTACAACTAATATTACATTAATTTTTGGGGCAATAAAAGGCAAGATAAGTACAAGTGTACTATGAACTGGCCGTCAAGGAACAGGCACAGCTGAACAATCAATCTCTTCGCCATTGTAGTCATTTCTGAGGCCTATTTATGGCTTAAAATCCACTTCTCACATCCGGCTTCCACCTCTTAACGATCGTAAACGAGCTGGATGCATGTACTCTCATTTCTCCGTGTTGCTTTCCAGTCTCTACTTAACAAGAAGTGTTTTCTGGATGCGCGAGGAAGTGTTCCCTCTTCCTGCTGATTGACAGAGGCCAAACTACAAAGAAAATCACATGCAGAAGGGTTAAAACCTCCTTAATGTTCGTAATATAGCCATTTTAAATATCGCACTAAAACTTCTCAGCATACATGAAGTATAATCGATATTTCCCACCCAATATAGTACTTTTATGTACATGTTTGAGGATTGTTGCGGCTTCTTACTGAGCCATAATAATCATTGATTTTGGATGTACTCGTAATACTAACAGATGAGTAAAAAGCAACTCGCGGTCAAACAGAAGCAGCATCGAAGTGATGACTTTCTGACTGTAACTCTCCTTAGAGATATCCGCTGCATTCACACATGAATTCACCTTCATTTGATGATGAATAAGAAAAATTCAATCAAGGATGTACCAATACCAATATTGGTATCGGCTCAATGCCAAGCGTGTGTGTACTCGTACTTGGTAATAATAATGTACCAATACCACAACCGATAGCCAGCGTAGATGTGTTTGATTAGACGCTTTGGACGTGTTTTTAGAAGAAATAAAAGCCTTGAATGTTAAAATGTGACATTTTTTGTTACACTAAAAGCTGCATCTTTGTTTTAAAACCACACATTTATAGTTGTATTTCGGTAAAATGTGCCAAATCAAAATAAAACTTGTTGAAATAGTTAGATCTGTAATGTTATTATATCTGTATTGGTGAGGTAAATTCAGAAAGGTTGGGTCATTTATTACAACCTAATAAAATCTTACACAGTTATAACAGCAATAATAACCATAGTCACAATAATGTTCACATAAACAGATTTGGTATCGGCAGATATCGGTATCGGCAGATATTCAGATTTCAGATATCGGTATTGGATCAGAACTCCCAAAAAGTGGATCAGTGCATCCCTGAACTCAATGCGTCTCATACAGATATTTTCTTACACCTGGAGAATGTCTGTAAGATATCAGGGAAAACGGCTTCTGATTGATCTCCATCCTCTACTTTTCCTCCATATTTACAATGAAGGAAGACAATGCATTTCTATGAGTATTACAGCATTTTTTAAAGACACTTTATGAGGAAAACAGGAGAAAATCTTTATATTTTAACAGCCCTAATAAAGCAGCATGCCCAGTAACTTTCCAGTACCTTCACACTTGTAGATTCCTCCATCAGAGAACTCGATTGAACATTCAGATTTGAAGTTATGTAACATCTTTGTGTTGAAGAGCATCACATTTCTTCGGCAATAAAAGATGTTTTAAAGGGAATGCAGTTTACATCATAGTGGCGCATGTTCTGTACAGTGTGTACGCATGTCTCTGTTCTTCTCAATGCATTTTGTCTTTGGGCGAGAGTCGGAAGCAGTCGTCATGCACGTGTTTCCAGGCATTGTCTGAGGAAGAAAACAAGCATTTTTAAGTTGTCATTTGTAAAGTGTTTGCAGCTCCTGTGACTGCAGCAAGTCAGTCATCTTTAAAACTTAGCCAAAAATTTGTTTCCGGTCTAATCTTTGCTGTAATTATGTCCCAGGAAAACCCTGCCTGCTGAAACCATTTCCAGGAACAATTTCAGTGTGTGGAGTATACTGAAGAAATGCATCGGCATGGTGAGTCCAACCAGCTTCCAAACGGATCAGTGAGTCCAGAACATTAACATGCACAGCAAACAGAAGGGATGCAGTAAAGTTTAGTTTAGAAACTGATGACTCTGCATCCAGCATGTGTGATTGGTGCTCCTGTAAAGGAACATTTAGTGTTTTAACTTCTTCTGTTGCATTGATGTTTTTATCCAAAGTGACTAAAAGTGAGGAGTGTGGAGGAGAGCAGTTAGTTTGTTCAGAGGAAATTAAAAATCGACCAGCATCGATCATAAGAACTGAGCTGCAGAGCTCTGCTCCTTTACAGCAAAAAGTCTGATCTGTAAACCCAAACTTGGAGTCAATAAATATTCTCGTGTTTGTGTTTGTCCTGCACACACCATGTGATCCAAGAGCTTAAAACCTGAATTAAGCCCAAAAAAGGAAAAACAGCAGCTTCCTTTAGTTCCAACACAATTACAGTGTAATTCATAGAAGAGGTGAGGAAACGAGCCTGTCCAAGCAGTTTTTATGGTATTGCTCGTATCACAGTTTCCTAATAGGTTGTCTTAATGTCTTACATTAATAATAATAATAATAATAATGCATTTTCTTTATACAGCACTTTTCAGGTGGTCAAAGATGTTTTACAAAATAAAAGACAAGGTAAAAACAGGGCAAAAATGCAACAAGCACATAAAAACATGAGGAGATAAAGCACAGAATATAGAAATATAACAATTAAAAAGTTCGGTGTTAAAAGCAAAATGAAAAGGGTGAGTTTTTAGTTCAGATTTATAATCTAAGAGAATTGTAAATCGTTGCTCTTATTTTTACACAGATTTTATGTTAGAAAAAAATGGTGTCATATTATTTTCTTTTATTTAAAATAATAGAATAATTAGCAAAACTATTGTTTACTTCCCTTTATTAACCTTTTAATGCTTAAAATTGTATAAAAATAAAATATCCCTGCGTCAGCAGTGTTGCTGACGCTGCATCAGGCTGTTGCTTGTGGTGGAAATAATTTCACTGTGTTTTTATACGAAGATTACGCTGGAATTTATTAGAAATATTCTGCAGAAACATCTTGCAGGGTTACACAAGATGGGAGAAGGTGTGAGGTCGGGAGAGTCGAAGCTGCTCTGCCTGAGCTCGCTGTTGTGCAAAGCCCGTGTTGTCTCAACTTTTCATTACAGATGTGTGAGAACCATTTATCAACCTGCAGAAATCATTTCACTGGCAAATAAGTCAAAATTTGTTTTTCTAAGTTTAAAGATGAGAGTTTTAGCAAGTCTTTAAACACGTGGAGCTTCTTACCACAAAACGTTTTGCATTCAGACGTCTGAACTTAGTGTTCTGACGGAAGTTTCCGCTACGTGTGCTGAAGAGTCAGCTGAACCCAAAAAGCGAAGCTCTCGATCCACTTTCCTGTCCTCGTCTGTGATCACAAGCAGTAGGTTGTGACTGACAGGACAAGATCGCAAATACAAGCAACCGAAATGACTTTCTTCATCCCTTCGGAGGCCCTGAGGAAGACCTAGGATGTCCTGGAGGGTCTTCATCCCCTGGCTGGCCTGGGAATGCCTCGGGATCCCCGCAGACGAGTTTATAAATGTGTTGGGGGGGGGGGGGGGGGGGGGGGAAGGGAAGTCGAGGCTTCACTGCTGAGGCAGCTTCACCCGCGAACGGACTCTGGATACGTAGCAAGAAGGTGGATGGATGGACTTCTGGGTGGATGAATAAAAGCAAAATAAATACAGTAAAAATAAGAAGAAAGCAATAAAGACAGAAATAAAACAATTACGGGTAAAAAGTTTTTTTTAAAAATTACAGTTAAGTAACATGAAATAAATATAAAATAGATAATAATATTACATAAATTAAAATGAATTGGATCAATAAATTAAAATAAAAAAACAGGCAATAAAGTTCATCTTGTGCATTTTTATTCTTTTTTTATTCCTCAGGCTCTTTTATGTGTAAAAGATATTTTGTCGTCGTCCAGGAATAATTCGATCCATTCTTCTTTGTTGGTGTTTACAGGAGCTGTCTAAAATCGCCATGCCAGTTGTGTTTAACGAGCCGCTGAGTTTTCTCCAGAGAATCTCGGAGTACATGGAACACACTCACCTCATCCACAAAGCCTGCAGCCTGTCCGACTCCATAGAGCGCATGCAGGTAGAGCCGACACACACATCCCACGTCTAGTTTCTCTGTTCACACACACACAGCCAGGTGTGTGTGATCGGGTGTACAGCTTCAGCCTGGAGCTACTTTTACTGCTGGTTCGTTTAAGTTTTACTGAAAATGTTGAGTATTTTCCTCAAGAACGAATGGAAACGAGCAGAAATCCAGTTGTATTTGATGAGACCAAGAAAAGATGGCAACCCTCTGATTCTCGTCTCTCTGGCAGGTTGTTGCTGCTTTTGCCGTTTCTGCTGTAGCATCTCAGTGGGAAAGGACTGGAAAGCCATTTAATCCTTTACTAGGGGAAACTTATGAACTTATAAGGTAGCGAGAAGACTGGCGAATTTCTTGCTAGATTTTAATGAGCTTTTCAGATGGTTTTTTTTTTTTTTTTCTTTATTCTTTTTTTTCTTCTTCAAGAGAGGACGAAGGATACAGATTGATCTCAGAGCAGGTGAGCCACCACCCCCCCATCAGTGCCTTCCACGCCCAGTCTCTGAAGCATGAGTTCGAGTTTCACGGCTCCATCTACCCAAAACTTAAGTTCTGGGGCAAAAGTGTGGAGGCTGAGCCTAAAGGCACGATGACGTTGGAGTTATTAAAGTGAGTATTTAACTCCCTCTCAGTTCTGCCTTTCACCAGACCTGCTTTCTGGTTGGTTTGTAGCAAACATCCCACAGCCACGTTCAGAAATCAGCCAGGGCGTTTTGTAGCATGACGTGAAACTCTGCTGCAACGTCCCGAATGAAAACATTGTATAGTTCTGTTTCTCAGGCCCGGAAATACACTTTCTAGAAGCCACTGTGTCATCGAACCAGTCCAGGACACAGAGTATTAATGTCAGAAAGTTACATAATATGTCTTTAAATATCACAGAAACATGTTTTTTTCCTTTTAGGATTTACTCATTAAGATGTAGCGTGTCAGTTTGGCCTAAAAGTGTGTCATGCATGGTCTTGTTTTTAACCTTTTCCTGCTGAGAGTCCCCTGTAGCATGGGGTGCATGCAGTAAAGAAGATATTTGCACACACTAGCAGGCTCCAATCCTAACATTTAGCACATGAAGATGGCGGGGATAAACTCAGCCAAAGGACTCCACCACGCATCAAGATCCACATAAAACATTATGTAAACACAAAGCAGGAATGTAAGAACATGAGATGGACATGCTTCTGCTAGTTTCTCCACTTTCAGTAAACCACACAAAGTGTGGTGTTGCAAAAAAAAACATAAATTATGCCAGATTTTTCTGTTTAATGGTTAAAAGTTTTGTTCCACCTCAGAAAAAAACATATTCTATATATATTTGCATTTGTTTGAAATGAATCATGAAGGTCCTGGCAGCTTCTATGATGATGAAAGAGGTTTTATAGTGAAGAGTTCACTCTTCATCTGATATACTATGTTGTTTACTTCTTTCTGGATCATCGAGGTGTTTCTAAGCTGAATTTGTCCTTCAGTTCTCCTGAGCGATGATTGATAGAGGTGTTGATCATCAGCATCAGCTGATGGCCTCCTGGGATATTGATCTGTGTAGCACCTCTACTAAAACATCTATCAAAGCTCTAGTTGGTAATCTTGCTCCGAGACTTTTTTTTTTTTTTTTTTTACTCTGGTTGAAGTGGTTCCTCATCCTGATAGTAGTCTGTTCATTTTGTAATCATGAACAATAAGAAATATAGTTAGACCCTTCAGTTTACTGTAAGTCTGTAAAATCTCAGACCAATCCAAACATTCGGACCGAAATGAAGTCGTTCATTTCTTATATTTCGTAAGCTTCTACACAGCTGAGAAAATGCAGGAAGGATTTCCCCGACCCGGCTCGGTTTATTTACCTCCTCCTGCTAAACAGCCGAGAGAGAAAAAAAATTGTTGGTGGTTTCAAACAGATTATTGATTGGAGTGGGAGGAGCCAAGACAGGGCGCCACTTTTAAATCTTGCTAGCTCCCCAACATTACCTACCCCAGCTTTAAACATCTATAAAGCTGCTCAGATTCACTTTTTAAGCTTCTCCGTTTGCCCAGTTCTTCATCAGACATTACTCTACCAGTTCCTAGAATAATTGGGCTTCTATGCTGAAAGTGAGGTGGTTGTCTTAGAGCAGGAGACAACCATTTACATTTTCTACTGTGTTCCAGGTGCATTTACTCCAACACGGTAACAGATACTCTGATTCTGACACTTCTGGAGTCATCTCACGTGTCTCAGCTTTCTTTTAAGAGCAAGATTATAGATTGAGCCCCTGTAGTTGTGAAGATTTACTTCTTTGTTTTTGGTTTTTGAGGTATGTATTTCAGACAGGAGGTAAAATAATGGGCCTCATCTTGAAGAGTTTAATAGAAAGATAGGAATAGTTTTATCATTCATACATAGATGTTTGCACTTGGAAACAGTAATCCATGCCTTCGTTACATCTCGGCTGGATTACTGTAATGCCCTTTATTGTGGGGTGAACCAGTCCAGTTGGTGCAAAACGCAGCTGCACGCCTCCTAACTGGAATACATAAGAGGGAGGACGTAACACCTATTCTGGCCTCCCTCCACTGGCTGCCAGTGACATACAGGTTTCATTTTAAGATTCTTTTATTTGTTTTTAAATCTTTAAATGGTCTGGTCCCTCCTTACCTCTCTGAGCTCCTCCACCACCACACTCCTGCCTGGTGCCTCAGGTTCAGCTGACCTGCTGCTCCTGGACGCACCGAGGTCCAAGCAGAAGCTCAGAAGGGACAGAGCTTTTTCTGTTGCTGGTCCAAAACTGTGGAATGAGCTTTCCCTCCACATTAGACAAGACTCCTCACTGTCCATTTTTAAAACTCATCTTAAAACCCATTTTTATTCCTTGGCTTTCAACCCAACTTAAGACAGTTTCCGGTCAGTGTGCCTTATTTTTATTATCGGTTTTACTTACTATATATTCAGTTTGTTTTATTGTTTTAATGTCGTATTCCTTGTATGACCTCTTGTTTTATTGTGTTATTTATTTGCATTTGAACTGTTAAGGTCTGTTTTTATTTTACAGCACTTTGTTTCAACTCTGGTTGTTTTAAAGGGCTTTATGAATAAAGTTGAGTTGAGTGTGTTTCCCAGCTTGTCAGAATATCCCTTTATGATGCTGTGATTTCATCGCAGACACAAAGAAGCGTACACGTGGACAAATCCGATGTGCTGTGTGCATAACATCATCTTGGGGAAACTGTGGATTGAGCAGTATGGAACAGTGGAGATTGTCAACCACAGGTACGGTTAGCAATAATTAACGGGAACATGAAAGCTCTCTGGGCCTTGTGAATGTTGTTGATTCTCCCTTAAATTCCTCAGCACGGGAGACAAGTGCATTTTGAACTTTAAACCATGTGGGATGTTTGGAAAAGACCTTGCCAAAGTGGAGGGACATATCCAGGACAAAAGGTGAGACGGCGACAGCGTCGCATCTGAAACAGCGATGACCGAGTTTCTCTAAGCTGACTCTGTGTGTGAACAGTAAGAGGAAACGGCAGGTGATCTACGGGAAGTGGACGGAGTGCGTGTACAGCATCGACCCTAAGCTTTACGAAGCTTACAAGAAGTCGGACAAGAAGACAGGAGGCGACTCGAAGAAGCTGAAACAGGTGAGAAACGTTTCAGACGACTCTGCTTTGAGTCGCATGTGATCTTCTGCTGAGATGAAATGCAGCTAATGACACTTCAACATGTTTTACTTGTGACTGAAATTCTTGTCTCAAACGGTATCTTTTCCTCTCACAATAACATGCAGTGGCATGAGTAGCAGGTAAGGTAAAAGCGTATTTGCTCTCTGTAGTGTGCTACTGCTGTTGTCTAGTTATGTTGGAGGTGTAGTGTATGATTAGATCATTGCCAGCACTGATCCATGATGTCTTGCAATGACATGCGTTGTTGCTTGAGAGACGTGTTGAATTTGTGGCAACTGTAGTTCTGTGGATCACCTGTTTGCACTGGACTGTTTGTGCAGTTAGCATGAGCTCACATGTGTCGTTACTGTGTTGTTTATAAGGATGTGTGTGTGTGTAGGAACATAGCTGTGAAGGGGAGGAGACAGATGAGATGCCAGAGGTTCAAGAGACCGTGACTGTGATCCCAGGAAGTGCCTTACTGTGGAGGATTACGCCGCGTCCCGCACACTCAGCCCAGGTCGGTGCTCCCAAACCTTCACCAGGGTGTGTTCAAACCAGCGCTTCACATTCAAATCCTAGTTTGCTGCTGGGAAAGTCCAGTTTGTCCAGGGAGGTGTGAATGTGCAGAACTCAGATGTGGGTTGAAGAAATGTGCATAAATTGGTAGATAGACAGAAATAACTTTGTCACCTTTCAGCTGAAGGTCAGGCTGAAATAATAGTTCCTCAATCAGGAGTAAAAAAAAAAAAAAAAAAAAAAAAAAAAATCAGGGATGTTGTGTTAAACCTGAGAGAACAGTGTAAGAGTTAGTGATAGACTGGCGTTGGAAATACTTCACATGTCAAGCACAGTTATGGAAATAATGCCAAAATTACATCGATTTGAGTTTGTTTTTCAAGCTACAGTGTTGCTGCAGCAACAGCCAGGAAGGAATGCCGACTCTGTTAAAGCAATAATTCGGTATGTTATTAAAAAATGAATTTATTGGACATAATTAATCCTGATGTTTCAGGCCAAGCTTTCCTCGGTTATATCCTGTCCTTTTATTTATTTTATTTTGAATACGCATTATGTAACTTTTTCACCATAAAACTCTGCGTACCAGACTTGCTCGATGACACGATGACATCTATCATGTGCGTTTCTGGATCCGCTGCGCTGCAGCAGCGTCCCAAAGCTGAGAAACCGCTTCACGCTAGAAAACACACAGGCTGTTTGTAACACGCAACGTCGCTGATTCAGCAAAGAAACACAAGAAAAGAGAGAACGAGAGAAAACTAGGGTCATCGTAAGATCATCTTCTGCTGACTGGAGAGAGCTAACAGGTCGGGTAGGATCAGAGACTGTTTATAAAAGATGGGCGGAGCCTCCATGACATCACCCGTCACGTAGGTTTCTCGATGGATGGTTCCTACTATCGCCATCTTGGCAGGAGCATGTGTGTGTCGTCTCACCCGGAAGATACAAATATGGGCAAAGAGGCGGAGCTGCAAGGGGAGCTGTGAGCGTCATGGTGGATGATTGACATCGCGCGAACTCCGAGCTTTCTGTAGCTAAAAGCTAACTGAGCTAATTTGGAGATAACAGGAGCTAACCAGTTAACGGAGGTAAGCGGGCTAAAGCTAAGTCACGTTGTTAACCGGCTAAAAACCGCAGGTGTTCTATGTTCTTCTTACTTGAAGCTGGAGATTGGTACCTGTCAATCAAAAGGACACGCCCCTAAATATGCCAAACTTCAAGATTAAATTACTTTGAAACGGGCGAGTTAGAAAAAAAATCACTCCCCCCACAGTTGTCATGAAGGTAAACCTGACCTATAAACCAAAAATGGATTTTTGAACCAGGCTGTAAACATGTTTATTTCTGCTGTGAAGTTGGTCTTTTTGATATGGGAGTCTATGGGGATTTGCTCTGTTTTACAGCCCCTAGTGGATGAAGGGGGAACTGCAGTTTTATGCACTTCCGCACAGGCTTCACTTTTAACCGCCGGAGGCTCCGTCCATCTTTCATATATGGTCTATGGGTAGGATGCAAGATGGATGCTGGATTAGCCATCTAGGGGGGCGCATGATGGGAAAATGGCTAAAGTTCTGCAGCGTGTCTTTAAGCCCTCGTGTGAATTTAAGTGTGTTTTTTTTAAGCTGGAATATTCAACCATAGAATAAGAGTAATTTTGTCGTATCAGGAATTTAATCAAATGAAAACAATAAATAAATAAACATTAAATATCTTCCATGAGAGATGATTCTGCATTTTTCCTTTAATGAGCCTCACTGAACTGAGTTCCTTCTAAGTAAACAC
This sequence comes from Telmatherina bonti, assembly GCF_933228915.1. Lineage (NCBI taxonomy): Eukaryota > Metazoa > Chordata > Actinopteri > Atheriniformes > Telmatherinidae > Telmatherina > Telmatherina bonti. The sequence continues at coordinate 32,027,274 of NC_136622.1, forward strand.
ACATAGCAGATGCACACTGTTTATATTCCAGCTGTGTGCTTTCCCAGATGAAGCACACAGCACAACCATCACCAGCTGTCAGGTTAGGGATCGACGGAGTCAGTTTTGCCAAATGCAACTATAACCTGTTAATCCCAGCAGCCGGATGAACGTCTGTAATCCTGCAGGTGTAAAACGTTCTCTGTAGCAGGTGCTGATGGAGTCTTTGTTATCACTGCGCTGCGTTATGTAATGCAACATTCTTACGCATCACATGATGATCCTGACTTGTGTGTGTTACTTTGCAGATGTATAACTTCACCAGCTTCGCCGTGACTCTGAACGAGCTGGAGCCCGGCATGGAGAGGCTGCTGGCGCCAACAGACTGCCGGCTGAGGCCGGACATCAGAGCCATGGAGAACGGAGACATAGGTATCAGCAGCTTCGCATAAACACAAAGAAGGTTTTTAGTATCCAGATCGACGTGCGCTCCTCCAACAACGTTCCGTCTGCTTGGTTTGTTTGCTTTGTTTTTTAGATTTAGCGAGTGCAGAGAAAGAGCGGTTAGAGGAGAAACAAAGAGCTGCACGAAGGGAGCGCTCCAAGGATGAGGTGTGGTCAACCAGGTCAGTGTTCAGAGAGCTTCATGAATAATCAACAGTTATGTGTTGTATAAGTTTAAAACGATCTCACCAGAGACCTGAACGACAAAGCGTGATTAACATCCCCGGATATCTTTCTATTACCTGGGTGACTTACCCAGACATCCTGGATCGGGATACATGGTGCTACGGAGCTGGTTAGAAACTCGATAATTCGATGGCTTCATCCTCCCGCAGGGGGGACGCAACTCCAATGTGTATAGGTGTATGTTTTTGTGTATATATAAGTAGGTGTGCTTATGTATCTGCATACGTATGTAGGTTGTTCTCTGTCTCCTTCTTTCTTCTTCTTTCTCTCTCTCTTTTTCTCTCTACGGGGTGTTTTTCTGTTTTTTCTTCTTTATTCTCTTTCTGTCCCTCTTCTGTCTTCTCCGGTCCGGTCCAACAGTACGGACTTTGTAATGCAAAAAAAATCATGCAATCATTATGCACATCAGTAAAAGCTCCTCTCGTTTGTCTCCTCAGGTGGTTCCAGCTGGCAACAAACCCTCACACAGGAGCTGAGGATTGGCTATACACAGGTGGATACTTTGACAGGAATTTCACTGACTGTCCCAACATTTTTTGACACAGAAGACACTTGGAGCGTCCGACTGGATTCGCTTTACTTCTCAGCATCTCAGATTTGTGACTTTGTGATGGCCAGGTTTTCAGTGGTACTGTTGTCGTTTGACTCGATGAAAAGTGATGTCTGTTAATCAGATTATCTGCAACTGACTGTGAACACGCAGGAGAGCTGTAATATTGTGAATTCTAGAGGTTAATGACTATAAATGTTGTCGTCAAAATATCTCCACAGTTACACACCCCGAACATGTACGGTACTCATCATTTAAGGGTTTTAAACGTGCCACCAGTGCGATCGCTGCTGCAGGACACAAAAGATAGATACTCAGACTTAGTTCAGATAGACAAACCACACACTTCTGTCAAGTTGCATTCAAATACCAGGGGTTATTTTAACACATCCGCTACTTTTATATAACCAACTTGGAAATTAGATGTTTATTTTAATTAGCACCTAACATCTATAAAATTATCACAAGTGTTCCTGTGACTAGAGACTCGTGTTAGAAATTAAAGCTGCTTATCACGTTTACTGCCACAGTAAACAGATTGTCAGAACATTTTGCTGCTGTCTGCTGTAATATAGATGATGTGTGGAACAACTGGTGCATGCATGCTCGCCAGGATGTTAATTTACACAAGTTAAAGCCATAAAAAGCTTTTCTGCACTGAGTATAAAAGTGTTTGTGTAAAAAAAAAAAAAAAAAGAAAAGAAAAACACTACAACAAATGAATAGAGAGGAGTTGCTACAGGAGATTTCAGTGGCTTCTTTCCACCCGCCCTTCGCTTTTTTACACCGTCATAGAGAAGTTCGGGAAGGTTTCAGGAGTCCAGTTATTATGTTTTAACAAGTGACAGCATTAGTTATATGTAAATTCATCTTATTTAACGGGAAAGACAAACCATTAACTGCTTTCTTTTCTTCTTTTTTGGGCTTCTGAGCCTTTAAACACAAAACATAAGGTTGACATTGGGTTTCTTTTGTAAACTTTGAGCTAAAACTTGAGACACTGACATTTTAGCAAATTTATAAATAAATTATTCTGATGTTAAGAGGTTTTTCAGGAGTGTGCTCACAGATTTATTCACAGCTGTCGTGAAAATAAATAACAAAAGGGAAAAAAAAGTTTAAAAAGTTCGTTATTCTGAAGTTGAGCATCCTCTGGAGATGCAAGGAAAAAGTGTGTGTCATGTCTGTGTTGACATTAAATGAGTGAATTTTAATGTTAACTATGGATCCTGAAAGCCCGCCTCCCCATCCAGGGAGGTGTGTCCAGACTGACTCCTGGTAGCCTCCTCTCTTCACACACGAACATATGTGATGCGTTTGTAAGTTTCCAGTTCGAGAGTCATCTTAAGGATGACATCCCAAACCTATGCAAGCTGATCCATCGAGACAGCTCTCCTGTAATGTGAAAAATCAAACCCCCGGTTCTACTTTAGCAACAAGCCAGCGTGCACTGCAGAGGCAGTCGTTGTCGAGCGCTGTGCTAGCAATGTAACACTACATACCGCATGTAGAAACTGCAGCACGTTTAGGATCAGTTCAGTTTTCTTTTGTTGTTTTCAAGCTCTAAAAACTGCACATTTGAACGCTCACAGTCCTATGCACATATATGTACAGTGAAATCTGTGTCAACCCCCCCCCCCCCCCCCCCCCTTCCATAACTGCTCCACCCTTTACTGTGGATTTAAAGCACTTTGTGAGGCCTGCAGCCGTTTGGAGGTGCAGGTTCAATCGGATGCTTCTTCTCATCTCTTTACCTCCCTTCGTCTTTTTTTCGAGCATCCATTTGGAAATGTTTACATTGTATGTTTGTTGATCTCATCTTCCCCTTCATGCTGTTCCGTAAATAACCATGTGCATACAGAGCATATTTAAAAAATAAATTATGGACTTCTAAATTAACCTCTTTGTATTTGGATAGTGTGTCGTCAACCGTAACAAGAAGAGGCCACTGAATGTTTACTGTAAATCAAAAGGAAAAGCCTCCTAAAAAGTATGACTGCAGATTGTAAATTAATAAATGTTCACTTTGCTGAATGCACTCCCTGAAGGCAGCATCATATGTGACTAAAGTGTAAAAACATTACCAGGTCTCACCTCACCAGTCTGCCCATTCTCCTCTGACCTCTCAGCAAGGCCGGACAACTGCTGCTCTCTGGATATTTTCTCTTTCTGGCATTATTCTCTGTAAATCCTGGAGATGGTTATGTGGGAGAATTACAGTCGGAGATTTCAGTTTCTGAAATACTCGCACCAACAACTAAGCTACCACATTCAAAGTCACAAAGTTAATCCTTTTTCTTCATTCTGATGCTGAGTTTGAACTTCAGCAAACTGGCTTGACTTCATGCTTAAATGCATCTTGCTGCCTTGTAACTGACTGGTTAGCTATTTTTTAATATAAAAAAAAACAAAAAAACGAACAGGTGTATGTAATAAAGTATCCAGTGATTTTCCACATTATCCTAAAACAAATAGATTGTCAAAACTAAGATAAATTTAAAAGGTATTTATATTGTTTATTATATTATATTTTTTATATTATTTTTATTATTATTTATTGAGATTTATTTGTTATAAATGTTTTTATTATTTATATTTATTTTAGATTTATTATATTATTTTATTATTATAGTATTTATATTGAATTTCCCTTTGGGGATTAATGAAGTATTTTTCATTTCATATTAAAGGCTGCTGTCATAATGAAACATTCATCTATAAATACTTGACAAATAAAGCAAAATATTATATACATTTTTTTAAATTACCATTTACTTAATTGCTTTGTTTTCCGTGTATTTTATTATGTATTCCTTTTTTCTTTTTTTAAAATACCATGAGATTTTTTTTATATTAATTGTTGTGTGTCACCTCTACCGAACATGCACAGCGATTTAAAGCCCTCATGAGTGACGCACCATTCGACCAATCACAACAAAGCACCAGTACCGGACAGCCAATCGCAGAAAACGTTTCTGTGTTTGATCCTCCTGCGAGACGAGTCCAAATTCACAGAGAATTGTGAGTATAAACATATCATTTTTAACTTGTTTTCAGCCGTGAAGATAAGCACGGGGTATATATTTGGTTCGTGGGTGTGAAATGAAAATCTGCAGGTCAGTCGTGACGGCGCAGAGCTAGAACCGGATTGATGGCTGCGGGATGCAGTCATCTGGTGCGCCTGAACTATGCTACAGTTAATGTGTTACAATGGAAGCTGGGGGGACGAGTCTTGTTCTGGTTACACTGCCTCTTTCAGATTAATTTTCTATATGATTGTGTGATTTAATATCAGGCTTTAAGAGCTTCATTATTCTGTGCTTGTAGCAGAGCGTTATCATTGAACATGTGGGGGTGGGGGGGGATCTGCAGGATAAGACACGTGCTTAGTTTGATATATTTTTAATATCAAAGCGGTTTTTATTCTACATCATGATCACACAGTCAGCTTCTGTCTCGATCAGATGACATAGTCTGAAAGAAAGACAAAGAATCACCAACTTATCCATTAATCCATCAGACCATGTCTCAAACATGGACTGTGGTTGTTTCAACAGACTAAAAATATTTGTCACTTCTTACCACTTTATTATTTTTTATATATACATTTGTTCTTCCATACAGATACAAAACAAAGTTAGTTTTTCATGTGCTAAATGAAATGCATCCTAAATCAGCTGTAGTATTTATGTGATTCATGTTTTAGGGTCGTATTGTGATCCTTCCTCCTCTGCAGCAGTCCCTCCTCCTCTTCATCATCATGGCTTCTGGAGCTCTGTTCCCCAGCTTGGTGTCTGGCTCCCGAGGCTCCTCCAGCAAGTACTTGGTGGAGTTTCGTGCTGGGAAGATGACCATGAAGGGCAGCACGGTGACTCCTGACAAGCGTAAAGGTCAGGTCTACATTCAGCAGACCGACGACTCCCTCATCCACTTCTGCTGGAAGGACCGGACAACTGGAAACGTGGATGATGTGGGTGATGCAGTCTGGTTTTCTCCTGATAGCAGCTGACCTGCAGTGGGATTTCTAACATCACATTTCATGTCCCCATTTAGGACCTGATCATCTTCCCTGATGACTGTGAGTTCAAGCGGGTGAACCAGTGCACCACTGGTCGTGTTTATGTGCTGAAGTTTAAAGCTGGCTCTAAAAGGCTCTTCTTCTGGATGCAGGTACGCAGCATCTCCTCACTCTGCTGTAATTTAATCAGGTCTTTTTTTTAAGCAATAAAAGGACATTTAGTTTAATTAAAAATTCATATATATTTTACACCACATTGTGATGTTAGATGCTTTTATCTGTAAAATAAATGGATTCAAAATGAGGTTGGTTTTCCTGCTCTCAGGAGCCAAAGAGCGACAAAGATGACGAGTACTGTCGTAAAGTGAATGAGTACCTGAATAACCCGCCTATGCCTGGCGCTCTGGGCAGCGGCGGCAGTGGAGGACACGATCTCTCTGCATTAGGAGGTAACCGCCTCGGCGTGCATCCTTTAAACCTGTCGCAAAGAGACTTTAACATCTCAACCTGCTGTGTATGCTTGCATGTGCAGGGGAGGGCGGTCTGCAGAGCCTTCTGGGTAATATGAGCCACAACCAGCTCATGCAGCTCATTGGACCGACAGGACTTGGGGGAATTGGTATGTAAATTATTAACCAAGCCCTCAAGCTGAAAGGCTGAAGACATGAACAGATCAAATCTTGATGCTTCCGAATGATAATGTGTTGTTGTTTCTGAATGTCAGGAGGACTCGGAGCGCTGGCCGGTCCAGGCTTGACCAACCTTCTGGGGGGCAGCACCAGTGTTTCTGCTGCCAGTAACTCCACCACAAGGTGCCTATTAAATAGTTTTACTGTTAGAAAAACATCAACTGTAACAGTTTTTTCATAAAAGTGAAGAAAATCTCTTTTCAATCAAAGATTTTATGTTCCTGATAAATAAAAACTGACATTAGGTTTTATTTGAGGTTGCATTTTACAACTTTTAAGGGAACAAATGATTTAGTTTTTCCAATTATGTCCTGATGTTAAAATAGAAAGGGGGCATGATTGTAATGCTATTTTTTTTATATAAGATTTGCAGTAATTTTCATGCTTTTATTGGTGCCAGATGAACAGTGTGCAGAACAGAACATCATTTCACAAATATGTATTAACACACGCTGTGTCCAAATGTCCACCCTATTCCCTAAACCCTCATTCACTGCATAGGGCTACACTATATAGTGCACTCATTCTGTTGGCCATTTGGACACGAAGTGGACTATTTTTGCCTCCTCACAGATCAGGTGACTACCAACTGTCACCACGGCAACCACCACGTGTAGTTCCAAATTTAATACAAACTCATATGAAAAAATGTTCTTATATTGTATTTTATTCTTTCTTTGTTGCATATTTATTCAACAAATAAGGTTGTAAAATTAATTATCTATAGTTTTTTCTTAACCAGCTTTGACATTCGTGTCACTTGCACCACTTTGACCTCCTGCCCACAGTGCATTGTGGTCTATATTGACCCGTCTAGTGGCCATTGATGTTCACTACTTTTCAAGATGCATTGTGGGTAATTTTGAGTGTACTACTTTTTTCTCTCTGGACATTCAGACATCCCTAGAAAATGGTGTGACCACTATTAGGGCTGTGACAATATGCATTTGTCCCGATTCGATTTTATTACAATTTTTTGGGTGCAGATTTGATTTAAATTGCAATTCTCACAATTCTTTGACATTGCTGATTTTTTTGTTGATTAAAAATAAAAAAATGTCCAAAACTTTTTTTTGATAGTTATTTTTCTTGATTTCAATTAGAAAAAAACACAGTAGCCAGACCATCTGCTGCTATAATGCCCAAGAAAACAAGTAAAAATTTTAATAAAAAGCTATAAAAATTACAAAAATTTTATGATGGATTATTTTTAATTAAAAAATAAAAATTTATTTTAACAAAAAAAATATATACTTTAAAATTGTCAGGCAAAATATCCCGATATTTGATTTTTCAATTCAATTTTCCCTCCCCATACCACTATATAGGGTACTATGAAAGGAATAGGGTGGACATTTGGACACAGCCACAGTCTCCCTTCCCAGTACCTACATCTAATGCATGTTTGGAAAGCTACGATTCATCAGATTTTAATGATGTATACCATCAAAGCTGCAATCATAACTGTACATTCAGTAAACAATCATTTAGGACCAGCTGTAAATGTGCAATTATAGTCAGTGTATCTTTGAAGCCATACAGTACTCTATAAGGACATGATTCTGTATTGAAAACAATCCCGTTAACATAAAAAAAATGATCACTAGTCCAGTTAGTTTGTCCACAATCTAAAAAATTCAACTAAAGCCAAAGTAAACCTCTGTCTTCTATCAACTGAGACAAAGAACAGAGACGATACTTTTTAATGAGTTTTTAAGAAGCAGAATGGCTGAGGATGAAGGCTAATCTTTGCATCTCTTCTCAGTCCATCCACAGCCGTCACACCGACCTCCACCAATGCTGCCAGCCGCCTCGGCTCCTCACAGGTGCCCACCACTCCCATCACTTCCACTGCCACCTCAGTGGCCTCCCCTACAGCCACCACCCCGTCCACGCCTGCAGCGTCCTCTCTGGCGGCGGCGGCAGCAGCAAACCCCACACAGCCCATCCAGCTTAGAGACCTGCAGAGCATCCTGGCCACCATGAACGTACCTGCCAGCAGCCAGGGAGGTGAGGTGGAGACTATACAAACTCTTAAATAACTTCAGAGGAGAGAACATATAATTTGGCCAAATTAGTGTCATTTCTACGAATTACAGCACGATTGTGTCTGTTATACTGTTATTTTAACATAATATGGTTTGTTTGTAACAGAATCACAGCCATGTGTCGCTGTTTTTTCATTTTCCTGCAGTATAAGAGCACAGATTACTGCAAAATTAGACACAGCAGGAAAAAAAAAAAGAGAAAAATATCAGCGAGTACTTGTACTTGGTTTGAATAATATGTGATATTGGTGCATCCTTGCTCTGAATTCAAAGGCTGTCAAATGAACTGGAGCAAAGTGAAAAGCACAGTTGCATGTTGAGAGAGAATGAATTATTAGCTGTAAAAACTGTAAAATATCCTTTAAAGCACAGGTGTCAAACTCCAGTCCTTGAGGGCCGCTATCCTGCAGGTTTTTGTTGTCTCCATGCTCCAACACACCTGACCGAAACTGATAAATAGGTTGACAAGAAACTGCTGGATCGATTTGATTTGAATCAGCTGTGATGGTGCAGGGAAACAACAAAAACCTGCCTGGAGGACTGGACTGGAGTTTGACACCCTGCTTTAAAGGCAGATTTTTCTTTACAACAAGGTGATGCTTGGTGGAGTTTTATATCAAGGTCACTGTGGATGAGTTGTATGATGAAGTTTCTACTCTGAAGGGTTTTTGTTCCTGAAACTACAAGATAAAAGGTGTTTGTTGGGAAGCAGAGATGTTGGAAATGAAAATCATGACAGAAGGTCTCTGAACAGAAAAGAACAGCTTCTACTCATAACATGAAGGACTTCAGGTTGAAAGAAATGTCAAGATTTGTTAAATAACAAAAAAAAAAAAGAAACAGATTAATCCAATGTGAAAGTCTCATTTACTTTAACCAGTGTTTGTTCCCACAGTGGACCTCGCCAGCGCCCTGACGCCTGAGGTCATGGCTCCCATCCTGGCCAACCCTGAGGTACAGCAGAGGCTGATGCCCTACCTGCCGTCTGGAGAGTCCCTGCCTCAGAGCTCAGAGGAGCTTCACAACACGCTCAGCTCGCCTCAGTTTCAGCAGGTGCTCGCCTTCTTCCTGAATGTCTTCCATTAAAACAGGAACCAAGCAGCGAGTCCTGCTTCCTCGTCTGGGAAGCAGGTTTGGTGTTGCAGTGGAGGAAGAGGAGGATTGTAGGAAGCTGTGTTTACCAGGTTGTTGTCCGTGTGAGACGTGTTTACACTCTCTTCACAGGCTATGAGCATGTTCAGCAGCGCTCTGGCGTCTGGGCAGCTGGGGCCTCTAATGAACCAGTTTGGTCTTCCTGCAGAGGCGGTGGACGCAGCCAACAAAGGAGGTCGGTGCTTTTCTCCAGTCGCATGCAAACGTACACTAGTCGCTGGAAATTATTCTCAGCTTTTCATGTTTTCCAACATGAAGCGACTGGATGGTTAAAGTACTTTTTCATAACTCCACTTGTTTTGGTACAAATAATTATTTCTCCTTATTAAACTATTTATTTACTGCTATTTAACAGATTCACAGAATAGAAAAAGTTTTAATCAGATGCAGAAAACATGATTTTATATCATTCGTAACTACTAAAGGCAGGGAAATCCACTCCTGCATGAGCCTAAAGCTTAAACGTTGAAGCGTGTATTAACATTATAGTGTAATAATAATGTAACATGGATCGTTTACATCACTTTGATGCTTTCAAGATGTCTGTAAACATTAAGGAAACTCTACTATTTAGTGTGACAAATGGAAACTAATCGTGTGTATCCCTGAGACCTCCCCAAAGCGTGTGATTCTGTCCGGATGGTACGATATGCCTGCTGGTTAGTGGAATAACGTGAACCAAGGAAGAGTAAAGAAAAATGGTTTTATCTTTCAGGGCTTTTCGTCAGGAAGTTTGAGTGATTAAGTGACTCGAGGATAAATTTTTGACGATGCATTCTGTAGTTGGTTGTCCGTCTCTGAACATTCAGCTCAGCTGTCAGCAAATGAGGACGTGTGTGTGTCTGTATTTCCCTGTAGACGTGGAAGCTTTCGCCAAAGCCATGGAAACGGAGACCAAATCGGATCAGGACAGCAACCCCAAAGACAAGAAGGATGACGACGAAGACATGAGTTTAGACTAAACTATTAGTAAAACTTATTTATTTACCTGCTGCTATTTTGTTCCTGCAGCATGAAGGTTACTTGCTCTCAGCTGATTGAGCTTGATTTCTGATTAAAGTCAGTACCTGTGTCCTACCTGCATGTTCGTAAGCAGCCAACTGGTCTTTCCATAAGGGAGGAATAAAGTCATAGAAACAAACTTGTTTACAGTGTCAGCTGATTTACCCATTGAAGAGTTTTTTCTACTTGTGGCGTAAAGAAAAAGAAGAGATCCCATTTCTTTTCCATCTTAAAATATATTTCGAAAACATTTATACAACTGGACAGTATGAGCACACGATATTTACCAGTTTGACACCAACACACAGATGTTTACTTCACTGTACATCAGCTGCAAACAATAATCTGACCTGCGATTGGGATCGCCACTGCTGGGCAAGAACATCTGACAGGAGGTCGTAGTGAAACAGTATCACATTATTCAGTTAGAAACCATTTTACTGCCGCTGGTTTCAGGCACTTTTTCACCCAACTCGCCAAGAATCCAAATCTGAAGCGATGTGTTGCTGTTTGATTGCTGCAGAAGCAACTCGTACATCCATCCGTGCATGTAAAACAAAACAAAACAAAAAAAAAAAAGTCACAGAAATCACTGGGATCAGGGATCGCCCACCGACCGACAGCCCAGCGGCTCTTTGGGTTTAGATTTTATCTGCTACTTAAACAAGAAAGTAAAGTTCCTGAGGAAATGAAAGCTGTGACGACTAGCCAGATTACTGAGATTAACAGCGGAGCGTTTTATAGCTCCTCATCTCAAGATGATGACATGAAACACAAACACACTGCTTCTCCATGATTCCATCTTTTCATGTCAGTAAATCAGCACAAAGTCAGAGCTGCCGTAAGAGTCGGACTTATTTTGTTTTGTCCCAGTCTAAACACTAATCCTGCTGGATTATTGGGATATAAAACATACAGATACCAAGGTAATATAAATAAAAAGGCCACTTCCTTCTCTAAAGTTTTCTACCGATGAGCTACAGCGTTATGTTTCCGTCTAGAAATACGTCGGCGTCACAGTGTGTTGAAAAGGCATTTAAAATTCTACAGTGTGGTTTTTACAATAAATACTATACAGGCTGTACGGCACGCTGACGACAAAGGTGCCGCAGTTTCACACAAATCACAGTGGAAGTTTCATTAAATTACAACACTGTCATAAACATGTAATGAGAAACCCCAAATCAAAGCACAATTAACGTGCTTATTACACATCTCTAACGTAGAGCTCCTGACTGGATCAACATCAGAACGTCACGTGTACAAAAAGACATTCGAGGAAACACACGCCATCAAGTCTACAGTATTTGACAAAGAATGTAAACTGGTTTTTCCCCCTGTCCCATTCATAGTGAAAATAAATAGTACCAGAAATATTTGGAACAGCACAGTTTATAAACGTGTGTGTGCCGCCTCCACTCCGTCCACTCGGCTCGGCTAACCTTGCTGCACCAGTCTGCGGTAGTGCGGCATGACCTTGCTCTCGGGTAGGTACAGTCCCATCTCCAAGGCAACCAGCACCGAGAACTCCAGAGGAATAAGCTCCCGTCTGTTGATACGGAAACGCTCCTCCAGCTTCTGCACACGAGGGAAAAAACAAGAACAAAAGGAACGACTTGATGAGAAGGAATGCATAGAGTGGGCACCGTGAAGTCCCTGCTGGACCCCAGTTTGAGGCTCATGCTATGTGCAACTGGGATGGACGTTTTGTTGTTTAAAACATCAAATTAATTCACAACTAAATTAGTAAATCAAGACCTCAGAAATCGCAAAAACAATGAAATGGACAACTAACTGTGTTCCTGACAGTTTGCTGCTATACAGGCAACTGAATCTGTTGGTTTCCTTACATAGGCTATTGTGAATTTTCTTATATAGGTTCCTTATATAGCCTATTATGAATTTCCTCATATAGATTCCTGCCTCTCGCCTGATGCTTGCTGGGATAGACTCCAGCTTCCAGCAACCCTGAACTGGACTAAGTGCTTAAGAAAACGAATAAATGAATGAACAATTTTACTACATTTGAGAAAAAAAAAAGACTACCGAATTCTCCAGATTTAATCTCAAACACTAAAAATCTTACAATAAATCAAAATATTTCACCCTAAATTCTTTTGGGTTGTTTTTTCACCGATATAGGGTTAATAAATGTACAAAATCTCTAGTTTGCTGACATTAAATGACACCATTTCTATGGTTATGATAGCATGTGGGGAACAAGTGTTGATGCAATGACCAGAGGAGACTGGGACAGTGTTAATGGCATATTCTTTGGAGTCCTAAAAACAAAGTATTTTAAAAGGCCCAAGGCGTCATAAAGAGCAACTGAGAAAAAACTGGAATGGAAAAATGTTATGCTGCTTTACTTCTCGGCATACTTTCAAGAACAAGGCTGCATAATATGAAAGGTACAAAATGTCCTGTTTTCAGTCTTAAATAATGTGAACCAGAGGCTGTTTACTAAATAATGCAAACAGCCTTTGGGTGGAGCTTCACACATTACAGGTTTTTCCACTTTGGGTTCTGTTGTTTTTTTTTTAGTTGCAATAGAAAAGTGTTTACATAATAAATTCTGAGCCTGTACTCACGTCGATGAGCTGTTTGACCTCAGGTTTCCGCAGATCGCTGCTGATCTTTGCAGCCAGCAGCACACACGCAGCTGCCACCAGCTTCCTGTTCTGTTTGTTGAGGCGGCCCTGTAGCACCAGCTTCTCAAAGTACACAAAAGCCATCGCTATGGTAACCGGCTGCAGACCGCACTCTTCGCTCACGGCCCTCATCTCCCTCTTCAGGCTATCAAAGAGGAAAAGTCAGAGTTACTCGCCTGTTTTTCTGAGAAAGGGTGTGTTTGAGAAGTTTTAAAAAGCACAATCACCTTCTTATCTTGCTCAGTGTCAGCTTAATGTGGGGAAACTTCTCCTTGAACACCTCATTCATGTCCTTTTTTAGATCCGATGGTTTCACGTATTCAATAACAGTCGTCTGCAGAGATGAAAAACAAACCAACATAACGCCATCCTGTCAGCGTGACTTAGCCGGGCTTCACGGTTAGCTTTAAAGTGTCCATTCTCACACATACACACACACACACACACACAGAGAATATGGTGCTGTGATCTAATGAGGGGCAATAAAAGTCATGTGAACAGGGCATAAAGGACGTATTTTACTCTCTAGCATGGAGGTTGTTTAGAATAGGACTGGATTCTGTGAAAGGCTGAATGAGAATTTCCAAGTCAAATGAAATGACCCTCCCATGATTTCTGGGACAAAGGACAGTCAGTCATCGGTGTGAGCTTAGAAATAGTCAAACCATGCAGCAGCTCAACAGAACGGTGAAAGACAAGAAGAGCACGACATTTACAGAGGAAACACACTTGCATTTATCAGTCAACCGTTTAGTGATGGGAACACACTTATCAGATGTGTGGAAGGCTTCATGATGTTTCAAGGTTCTGATAAGATCCAACACGTTCATTGTCAAGACATTTTAAAACAAAGTAAGTTTCCCGGCATGCTGAGCGAAATATAACAGAAAACCTGTGGAAACAACTCGAGTCCTCATACTAATGTACCCCAAGCAGAAACAGAGAAACAAAACAACAACAAAACAAAAAGTATAAAAGATATAAACTTCCACCCAGGTGGGAGACCAAAAAACACCAAACCTATACAGCTATATATAGTAGGGCTGTGATGATATGCATTTGTCCCAATTCCATCCAGATTTTTTGGGTGCTGATTCGATTTAAATTGCGATTCTCATAATTCTTTAGTATTGCTGATTTTTGTAGATTAAAAACAAAAATATGTACTAACTTTTTTTTTAACATAAAAAAAACATCACAGTAGCCAGGCCATCATTCTGCTGTCATAATGCCCAAGACGACAAGTAAAAAGACCAATAAAAAACAATATAAATGAAAACATTTTTTAATTAATTATTTTTTATTTGAAAAAAAAAAAAAAAAAAAAAAATTTAACAAAAAAAAAATCTTTTAAAATTGTCAAGCAAAAATTCCCGATATTCGATTTTTAGATTTGATTTTCCCACCCCTAATATATAGACTCCTACACACACACACACACACACACACACACCAGCCTTTTCACACCTAAAACCTCCTGCTTGTCCTCTCCTTCCACACACATTCCCATCTATTACCTTTTCCCTTTACATACCTATAATTAAGGCGACTTATACATCCAAATCCATATACCTCATATTCCCACCTTCCCAAACATACTATAGAAAAGAAATCTTAAAAATATCAACAGTAACTTCTCATAAAAAATTATAATCTCCAGGGTCAAGAAAAGCTGCAGCAAACAGATGGATTCATATAATCTGATGAGCTTGTTAGTCACCTTACACTACTTACAGAAAGTTAGAAATATTTGGCTTTTTGTATGATGTCATACGTGCACATAGTGAAGTAGTAACTGCATCGCATCCTGTTCTGTGACAAGATGATAAACTGCAAAACACAAGAAAAAAAAGCAGTATCCAAACCTTGAACAGATCCCGTAAATGTTCTGGTTCAATGACAGCTTGTCTAGAACAGTCCTCTTCATCATACTGTGCACATGGTGACATCATAAGACCAAGATGGCACATGACAAGTTATGGAGACATTGCTGTTTTAATGTGTGGTATACCCAGCAGTGATGTTAGACACTGCGTGATTCTACTTAAATGTCCTGCACTCAGTGGATCTGCAACAGAAACGAACCTCCAGAACATTTTGTCAGCTGTCTGCAGTATTTTTTCTGACACCAAAAGAAAAGATTTGAGACTTTAAAACATCTGTAAGTTTTATTTTATTCTGATTTCCTTTTACTTTAAAAAAAACATAATTTTGTTTAAAATATGTATATCTAGATAATGTTTGCTTCCCTGAAGACAACAGGGAACCCAGCTGAGCGGAGGCATTACTGACGTAGGTTACCTGTATTAATTTCATCAGCATTTATGAATGCAGGCATTAAACTTGATCTATTGTTGTTCTATTTACCCATGTTTGTTTGCATCCTACCATTTCCGACAACATCACCCACCAAGCCATCCACTCCTCCCGTCATGTAATACAAAACGGAGGAACTCAGTCCAGAATCCTGTGTTTGTATGTGCACGCCCAGTAAATCAGCCATGCTCAGAAACTAAGTAGTTTATCCAATAAGAACTAAATTACTTGTATTTTTTATTTCGCTCTCTGCTGTCACATCTGCATCCCTTGGTTATGCACATCTGATGCAAAGAACCACGGAGGCAATTTATCTTGCATCAAATACTCCCCAACTAGGTCCTGAACGCCACTATGCACCGATTCTAAATATGTAGAAATAGTGTATGATTAACTGAACTGATTTGGGTTTTAAAAATATGTATCAGGGATGTGAATCTAACATCCATCTTTCCATCTTCTGTTGTCTATCCGGGGTCGCATCGCAGGGGCAGCAGCCTCAGCAGGGAAGCCCAGTATTTCCTCTCCCCAGCCACATTTGCCAACTCTACGGGGGGATCCTGAGGCGTTCCCAGGCCAGCCAAGAGATATAATCGCCACCTCAACTGGCTCCTTTCAATGGGGAGGAGCAGCGGCTCTACTCTGAGCCCCTCCCGGATGACCGAGCTCCACTACTTTTTGACTGTATAATAAGTATTTTATTAAAGCAACAATAAGCAGAAATTCATCAGATACGGACTGAAGGAATTTAAAAAAAAACATTTAAAGACCTAGAGGTGTAATTTCACCTGCATTATAGCATGATGTCACAAACTCCAGCGCGTTTCCCAGCCGGTCTGACCATACGTTTATGTGCCTTCATCTACGTTCACTGTGGAAAAATTCTGAGGTAAATGTGGGTATCTGTAATCCCCAAATGTTCAAAGTTAAAATGTAAAGTCCCAAAGCGTTTGGACAGAAATGTGACTGTAAAAATCTGAACTGATTCTGACTAAATCTTCTGTTCTTTTCTTTGTCTAAAATATCTAAACAAACTGGATTTGATTGTAGGGCTGGGCGATTAATCGGATTTTAATCTCAACTACGATCTGGGTTTTCAACGATAATAAAAATAAAAGGGTGTGATTTTCTTTTTTCTTTGCAGTTTCCTCTCCTGCTGTCTCCAGAGCGTCTCTGGCGTTGCAGCGCTGTGCTGTAAACTCCTCCCACAGCCGCTTTGGTTTCTTTCAGACACTGTTGCCAACTTGGCGACTTTCACGCTAAATCTGGTGATTTTTTTTGTTAAAAGCAACAAGTCTAGCAGCTTTTACTGGAGTTATTAGAGACCTTTCTGGTGTTTTGGCGACTGACTTGAAGGCACATATTGTTCTGCAGTTACTGTTAGGAAGGAGCAGCGGGAGTCTCTCCCGTCCTAAAGCACTCCCAGGCGGACAGTCTCAGTGGGCTCCGGCTGCAGGTCAATGTAGAATAACTGCAGTAGGTTGTGGAAGTTCACCTAAACATAGTTTATACCATTGTCAGTGAGAACTGGCTGCATTATTTTCCTATACATAGTTCGGCGAGTTAAACACTGTAATATCCCTCCGTTACGGGGCGTTACCATAGCAACGTGTTAATCAGCTGGTTCAGATCAGCTGTCTTTTAACCGGTGAATGAGAGAAACGCGCTGTAGCCTGACAGTGGTTGTTTGGCATAAAACGTACATCCAGGCCAACGTAAAATAGTTCCTATACATCAGCATATTTAGCAAGTGTTGTAAAAAAGAAATACAAATATGTTATAATAGTTTCCTGTGTGGGACCATGGTATAAGCGGATTAAACAACTCGTAACCGTGTGTTAGACGGCTATAATGCACGTTGCGGAGTCGAGAACACTAAACGTTGTTTAATCCTGACATATTTATCTATTCAGTTCACATCAGTATTCAGTTTACATCAGTATTTGCACTTTGTCAAGACAAAGCTTTATGTTATTTGTTTGTTTAATAAAATTTGTTGAATCCTAAAGACATTGTTTAAAAGCCACAGTTTAATGTTAAATAAATTAATATTGTTAAAGATAATGGATAATCATGTTAAATAATCGAGATCTCAATTTCAGTCAAAATAATCGTGACTATATTTTTTGCCACAATCGAGCGGCTCTATTTGATTATACAGAAAAATGCTCTTAAGGTGATCCTGTTAAACACAGCAGACTGTCTGAACAGGCAGATCTTTGGCTTCCAGGGCATTTTTCAGACATTTCAGACGCTCGATCTGAAAAATGAGCCCCAAGCGAATCAGAAATAAAAAGAATTGCGACAGTTTTGCTCACCATGTACGATGAAAATATAAGGACCCTTTTGTGTCTCCCACAGGGCCACTGGGGGTCGCTGAGCAGGTTCGGGTCGTACTCGGCCACCTCTTCCACATCTGAAACAAGCAGAGTGATGAAGCGCAGAGTTGCAGCAGGAGTAGGTCTGGAAGCTCAGAGTAAAGTCTCACATGGATCTTGTGCTACGTTGTTGTTCGGACGAGCAGGGGTGAAGTTCTTCTGCCCGTTGCCACGGAAACGAGACTGAGCTGCACAGTTGTCCAAGACATTGCTGCTCTTCTGCCTCACCAAGGCATTGGTAGGATAAAGGAACTGTGCGTAAGACACCGTCTGAGGAAGAGGAGGAAGAATGAGGCCTTCTGTGACCTATTTCCAGATACCTTCTTACATCCGTCTCGCAATCACCTTGCCGAAGGCGCCCAGCTCAACACCCTCCAGGGAAGGAAGCAGGTCAGCAGCCACCACAGAGGACAGTCTTTGTCTCTGAGTGTCCGTCTTGGGATCACTGTTCACACAGAGACACATTTCTATCACATCCACAACTAGCTGCACACACACACACACACACACACACACACACACACACACAGCTCTTTCCTGACAATGACATGGATCACACAGATGACAACACAAAAGCGAGGGGGTGAATGCTCCCTGCTTGGGATGGTGTTTCCTGTGTACCTGAGATGAGCACTCTCTCCATACGGCAGCACTGAGAAAGCAGCATATAGCGACCGCTTGGCACAAATCAGCATGATCCTGCAGGACACAGCAAGTACAGGCAGACAAAACAGATGGTGTGTGAGTCTACAGACACAAACTACAGTCACTGCCACTCCACAGCTACTCTCCACGCCACGGCCACCAGCTCAGACACATCTACACTGCTCACTACTCAAAGCTACAACCATCTAATGCTCCAAGCAGGATGAAGGACAGCTGAGACGGACGGGACCCAGTTTGTGGCTCTCATTCGTTATAAGTCAACTCACAGAAGTAACGTAGAGATCTGGGTTAGATGCTCCCAAAAAAATAATCAGTGGCTCGTCAACACAGAACATTTTTCTGTCTTTAAGAATTAATCTTTAGACATTCAGAGAGTCGTCCTCAGATAAGCCTGTGATGAAAATGCTGGTGTGCTGCATCTCTAAAATAATGACTTGTTTTAATTCTGGATCATTGATGGATATTGATGCTTCATGTTTTATACTTTTATAGTAATTCAAGTCCGGTTTTACCATTATGTTTGGTAACAATATTTATATAACTTTATGGGTGGAATATAAAGCTACATTTCTGTGCTGATACTCTTGGAATGTAGTGTGATTACTCTCCCTTCAGCTCTGTGTTGCTGACTCGGCAACTTTATACTTTGACACAATAGACTTTAAATAAACTGGATAATATTAAAAATAAATAAATAATAAAACCTTTCTACCTGAAAGATGGCAAAAATATTACTAAAGACATAAAAGGATTTGTTTATAGAAATATCCATGTTTGTTTTGGTCTGTATTGTGAAAAAAAGCTGCATTCAGGCATTTTTCTTTCCTGTCAGCCATTTATGGCGTTAAGTTTTCTGCGCTCAGAAAGGCTCTTGTTTCACTCAAGAATGAGGCACAATAATAACACCATAGTAACTGAGCTTTAGCTACAATCCTTAACTCACTGCTGATGATTACAACACTCTGCATTGTGAATTGTATGATAAGGTTGGGCAATTCTCTTTATTTGACACATACAGACACTGGGTCTTACTATAGATGCTGTTTTGTTCATTTGTCTGAGCTCGCTGCACCCCATTCATTGACTGGATAACATCACGGGTTTCCATTTCAATAAATAAAACATAAAATAAAATAATTTGATTCTTAAAGCCTAACTTAAAAAAACCTAACCTGAATACTTCTGGATTATCTCATTAATTTCTTCATTTATGGCCGTTTTACAATTTTTTTCCTAGTTTCCAATGCATTTCAAATTTTTTTTTTTTTTTTAATGAATATGTTTTATTTTCATTACGTGGCCAGGTTTTAACAAAGTCGTAGACTTTAAGTTGGCTCAAAGTCTTAGTTGGCTGAATAGAAAACAGAAATATGAGAAAGAGAGCAGCTTTATTGGGAATCCAACCAAGTTAAAATGTCCCTTTTTAACTTTCTGGCCTTGCAAGTGTGTGTCTGATTAGTTTAGATTGCAGACTGACATTTACTATGTACGGTACATGACCAAAGCATCCTGAGGTCAGGAAACTGAATTTTACAACTTTTTTTCAGCTTATGTGACAGCAGCATTTCACGTAACGACACCGTGTCACATGTCAGAAGCTGACATCAATACACTGGCTGTGTTGATCGCGCAACTTGGCTGATTCAGCAACAAAACACCAGAGGACATGATCAGAGGAAGTGAGGAAAGGAAAGAGGGATCGTGACAGAGCAGGAGATAAAGCAAAGGTCAGCACCAGACTGATTTCTACTGGTTGGAGAGAGCTCAGAGTACAGTAAAGACGCAAGATGATATCCTTCGCTAGAAGACACTAAAGTGTGAAAAGGTTCAGTAGCGGTGATTTAATCTGCACTTTTGTTTTTTATAGTGAAAAAAAAAGTAAAAACAGGGAACCATGGATAAACCAGTGTCTGGGCCCATTTTAGTTCGGTTGAGCTTATAAACACTGAGTGGTTTAATTCCTAAATGCATGATCCGGGGTGTTAATCTGATTTGAAGTCCAGATTGGGCCTGAATAACAATGTTTAGTTACTTTCTAATGTCACATAAACATGTATTTTCTTTGTAAAACGGAAGCTAAATATCCTGTTATTACTTATCAACTGGATGTGTTATGCTGAAAAGAAGCATCCATATTAGTGGAAAGCTAATTTTAAACTTAGTTTTTAAAAACTGATTGCAGCAGGAGATATGTGTTATCCTGCCACAATCTTCACTTTGTGTTACCAAAATAACATACAAACCTAATTCCTGTAAAATGAATCTTTTGTCACATAAACAAAAACTGTTCACCATAAAAATCTAAATATATATTATTGATTTTCTGCCAGCTGACTAATGAACTCTAAAAAAATGCATAAATGCAGTGTTTTTTTGTTTGGTTTTTTTTCCCCCAATAAAAATACAGAGCTCTGTGTGACTCAGAGTTTTGGTGATGTACAAGAGGCAGAAACCAGAGCTGGATTAGCTAAAAACACAAGGGACAAGCTACCGACTGCACACACTGACAAGAACGTCTCTATGCTGACAGAGATGTGGACCAACTGGCTCATCACCATTTTCTCAACAACACCACGGCCAGTTAATCTACACAAACACCAGAGCTTCACAAAACATCAATAACATCCAGTCAGCTGCAGTTTCTACCCTGGACACCGAGCAATAAACACCTCAGAGTGGGGAGAGTGGGGGGGTTATCAGATTTCTCTCATGGGGACAACACTGGACATCTACTAGTGTTAATTACCTTAAGTTACACAATCAGGAACAAACAGAACCAGAAAGCCAGCCCTGCAGGACAATTAAGGATCGCTGCATCACTGGTTGAACATGCCAGCAGCAAACACACGTTAGCACATGCATGTATGTGGAAATGAATATGAAGCAGATGTTTGACAAATGACAGATGGTGGGCCAAATAATCATTACAAAGTTCTGTTATACTGTACAGTCAGAATGTTAATACAGTAAAATCCCAGCATGCTTAGCTGCATTCCTGTGATCAAGAAGCTTAATAAGCTGCCGATGGTGTGCTGTTTCAGCCTCCTCTTACTTCAGGGTAACCTTACCGCTGGTGCAATAGGGAGTTCAATTTCCACACTGCACCTCTTTTGGCTTTCAGTAAGCTTCCAAGGGTGATTAAATTCACTGTTGCAATCACCACCCAGCAGCTGTGTATTCCTGTTATTCCTCTGTAGCTTCAGCACCAGAGTTAAGCAGCTTATTACAATACTAGCCGCTGCTGGTGAACACTTACACCACATGAAAACAGTCTTTTTTGTTTGTTTATTTTTTTCCTCATCTGGGTGAAATATTAAGGATGTTAATGTATTTGTAAATGTAGTTTGGAGACTTACCTGCTTCCCCTGGTGTCATACTGCCTCATACTCTTGATGAAGTGGACCTTCTTTGGCACCTTGGTTCCAGGAGAACCAGAGATGTTTCTCAACCTGTACAGAAAAAAAAGATTGATTTTGCAATCAAATAAAAACCTTCCACATTAAATTACTTCATGCAATCGTGTAAATCTCTTTACATCACATGTTCAGCAGTAAAAACAAAAAAAAGCAGCCTTAAGATTTATTATGTCCTTCCCTAAACGCCTTATACAGATCAGAATGGCACTTGGGATGAAAGAACAGTGTTCCACAATCAAGGCCGGATTATCCAAGGATCATTATGGGCACAGGCCCAGGGGCTCACGCCCAGTTGGGGCCCCGGTAGGGAAAATACCAGCAGTTTGGAAGTTAAAATGTATGTAAAAGCCAGATAGTTACACCACAGTTGGTTACACCATTGTGTTGCTATTGGTACCACTGGCTGGGAGATGTTAGAAATGTCCTTTTACAGTGTATCATTCAGAATTTTACATCGTTGTGGTGGGAGAGGGGGCCCCTGGAACACTCTGGACCCAGGAGCCTGTGCACTTTTAATCCGGCCCTGTCCACATTATATTATAGTGAAATTGTCCTGATGTGAATCTATAAGCAGATCAGAAAACGCTGAAACGTGAAAATGGAAGTGAAAGCCTCTTGTGGTACCTGCAAGAGCCATTTCACACGGAAGTAAGAAGCCTGTTTTAAGGCCCACGGTGTCGCATCATGAGACATCGACCACTAACATCCTCACCTTTGCCGTGTATCCAGAGAACTACCGGCCGGGACCGGGCTGAGGGCGGCGGGCGTTGATTTAGCTCTCGAACAGGGCTGGTGAACGGCGGGGACCGGAGACAGTGGGGTGTCCGGGGTCGGCGTCTCGACCGCACCGCCAGCTTCTAAAAATACTTCGTTGGGTCCCAGAGAATTTATGGCGGTAACTCCGGGAGACGTTACCAAGGAAGGTCGGAAGGGACTAAGAACCCCTGGGAAACTGGAGGAGGAGCCGCTGCTGGCCGGAGCGGGGTCTGTCACCTGGGCGAGAGGTCCTTGGCCGTCAGCCGGTAACAGCTCCAGCGCTTCGCCGCCGTCTCCATCCGTGACTCGAGGCTCCTCGGCGGCTTTTTGGTCCACATTTCCAACGCTAACCTGAGCCTGAGGTCGTCCGTCGAGAGAGATATTGCTAAGGAAGAGTAGAGCCGCCTGTCTCCGTCGGGAGTCTTTGACTTTCCTCCGTTGTTCTCGGTGAGTCCTCGCTGAGTTACCGCCGCTGGACTGCAAACCGCAGAGCGCGGTCGCCATTCTAGTCTGAACTGAAGCCGTTCAACACAAAGCCAACGAGTACCGGTAACACAGCATTAGCCACGCCTACTGCACGCTGATTGGCTGGATTGGTAATTATGCATGCGTAACTCTGTGAATCCGCGTAGGTGGTTCGATGTTCTGAGGAAATGCCCTTGGTTCTCGTTGTTGATTGGATGTTGGCGGAAGTGTGAGGCGTGCCGGTAACCAAGGAAATATTTAACGTCATCATGAAATGAAACGTAATGAAAAATACTTTATTAATCCCCAGAGGGAAATTCAATATTGTAGTATATAATTAACTTGAGGAGGTCTTGTTTCGGAGGCTGATGGCTGCTGGCAGGAATGATCTTCTGTATCTTTCAGTCTTACATCGGACCTGAAGAAGCCTCTCATTGAATACACTTTGTTGTTTCATCACTGTGTTGTGGAGAGGGTGTAAAGAATCCTCCATCATCTTCATCAGCTTGTGCAGCATTCTTCTTTGGACAATCAGCTCCAGCAGCTCCAGAGTTACCCCAAGCACAGAACCAGCTTTCTTGATCAGTTTGTTGATTCTTTTCAAGTCTCTGGTTCTGATGCTACTACCCCAGCAGATGGCTGCAAAGCTGACTGCACTCTCCACAACAGACTTATAGAAGATATGCAACATCTCGGTGCAGACATTAAACGATCTCAGCTTCCTTAAGAAGTAGAGTCTGCTCTGACCTTTCTTATAGATGTAATCAGTGTTGCATTTCCAGTCCAGTTTGTTGTCCAGCTGAACTCCAAGATACTTGTATTCCTCCACCACCTCCACCTCCTCTCCCAGGATGGAAACAGTGCTTTTATTATCTTCAATAAAGGGACTTTTGTAGCATTCATTTTAATAAAACCATGACGCAAATACCTTTCCTGCCCTCATTCTTACATAAAGTAATCAACAACTAAACGATAGTAAATTAATGTCAAGGGCAATAATTCTGATTAGCAGCTGATAGCAAAACCTTACTTATGCTCTCTGGATGGCAATCAAATAAGCAGTTTGATTAAATCAATTTAAATTCTCATTGCAAATAGCTACTTGTATCAAACCAAATCATTTGTTCAAGTTTACTACTTCTTAGTATCCATATTAATTAATTCAGTTTGTAAGACCATAAAAAGGTTTTAGAAATGCAGATTGGTTAAGATGCCCTTGTGATTGTTTATTTGAATGTTTTCAAATTGATAACAAAACTGAATTGTCAACTCAAAGATAAAGCACTATAACTACTTAAATCTTTATCATTATGTGTTATCATACACAAGCTCAACATATTTAACAGCTTATTAATCTGCAAGTTAGTAAAAGTGTCCCTGATTCTGTCCTTTTGCCGACTCTTGTGATTGCTTTATTGCAATAGATGTTGTTTACTTCTGTGATTTGGGACTGTGTGTGCTGTTTGATTATTCCTCATTTGATTAAGTCTGTTGAACTGTATAATGTTAAGTGGCATCCAAACAAGTTTACGTGTATGCATCAAAAACCTTGATACCCTTTTTTCTTGGCTGTTTTTGTATGACAATGATGTCATCATTACTTTGTGCTTCTCTTTTTATTTCTCCCTGGCTTTGAGTTATGGCACTCTGTCCTGTCCTCTCCACTCCTAAACTGAAACAGATGGCTGCCCTT
The DNA here is from genome assembly GCF_933228915.1 of Telmatherina bonti. Taxonomy (NCBI): domain Eukaryota; kingdom Metazoa; phylum Chordata; class Actinopteri; order Atheriniformes; family Telmatherinidae; genus Telmatherina; species Telmatherina bonti. The sequence goes on from NC_136622.1 coordinate 32,051,743, forward strand.
TCTTAGTAAGATTCTGCTGGAGGATTTTCCTTCCTGTAAAAGGGAAGTTCTTCTCCATTGTCACCCTGTAAATGCTCAGGTTGAGGGACTGAATCAAAGATACTATTCAATGCAATCCGACAAACATTTCTATGACTCAGCTGTTAACAACACAGTTATTATAAATTACACTAATGTGGATTATATGGTTTATTTGTTTAAAAAAAAAGAACAATTAAAAAGACTATATTAAAATAAACTACAGTAAAATATAAAGTCAATTAATAAGAATAAATAAAAAAGAATGAAAAAACACATCATATCAAAAAAATACACAAATAATAGTAAATAGATTGAATAGTAGATTAGCAAATTAAATAAATCAACAAAATAAGATGGAATGAAATATAAAAAGTAGAACAAAAAACAGTTTATCACAAGAGTACAGTTGTTAAAAAAAAATGAACTAAATTTATATCAAATCAACCAATAACAGCAAAGGTCAGGTAAACAAAGCTTTTTATTGTAGCAACAATGACATAATGATATCGTCTTGATCTTTTTTTCTTTCTCTGAACAACAACAGTCTGGCATGACCAGCTTAAGGCTTTTAAACTTTAGCTTTGTGTTTGAGGTACAGCCACACCCAACTCCTGCCACATTTTATGCTTCATCTCATGGTTGTTACATGATGGACTCAAGCAGTTAGCACCATAACCAAAGCTTCTCTGGCTTTATATTGTTGTTGTTGGTTTAACCACATCAGAAATGGTAAAGGCGCTCCGTGGGCTGTGTTCTGGTATCATCTGGGCAGAAAACAAACATAGTTTACAACAAAATCCTCATGTCTCAGTGACGTACTTTCTAAACAGTTCAAATGCACTTTGCAGGACAACCCCCAACCCACCCCCCACACCGTTACACATGCTGGTTTGTGAGCTAACATACAAGACACGCAAACATACAAGGTTCAGAAATTTCCCTCCTGTGACTACTCTATAGAAAAACAACCTTGATGACAGAACGAATGATTAATATTTATTCTAATGGTCAATCAATTCCCAGTGATGCCCAAATAAAACATTTAATTATTTTATCACTAATTATGGCTTAAAAACCCAAATGCATTCAGGTGGTGAACTACAAAATGATCAACCCTAGCTAAAACTACTGCAGTGCAACCACAACTCTTTAAGTCAGTGCGAAGCAGGTCAGCTGAACATCTAAACAATCATATGGTTTGCAAATTGTCCATTTTTAGGTTTATTTTCAACTTTGATAAATAGTTGAATTCAACACAAAACCTAAAGCACCAAAATCTTCTTTGTTTCCACACAATCTGGAACAAATGATAACTTGAGATGATATGCAAACAACTGTAATTTAAAGTTACTATAAAGTATTTATTCCCTGAATTGTCAATCTATCTTTTTTGGAAGTCTTCAGCTGTGCATTTTTTCTGAATGCATTACAGATCCAGACAGCACTGCTCTTCTGCGAGTTCATCTTCATTGTACAGTAATTTATGCATGAAATATCATCTTGTTGCTTTTGCAGTCTGATGTTTATGAAATATGAACGTATTGTGTCAAACCAGGAGAATACATCCTATAAATGTGATATAAATCCCAATGTTCAGTGCATACACATTATAGAGGAAGTTCCATCTTTGTGAAATAAAACAACGACATGCCAAATTGCTTGTAAACACACACTTCAGCTGACCTTTAAAGGAAAAAAAAAATACTACAAGAATTTTGTAAAACCCACTTACAACATGAAAATGCTCAAGAAGCCTTTGTCACAAATGATCCCATTGTCAACAGTTTTTACATTCAACTCATAAGTTGCCTTTAAAACGCCCCTCAGATTTGAAGCAGTGCCTACAGAGACTCCTTCAACATACTGAAAAGCTACAGAAAAATTATGTGTTTCCTGTGGATTGCGTTTACAATTACAGCCTCCTCAACTGCCTCACCTGCTCGTTGAACAGTGCTCTAGCTGCCATAAATGATCATGCATGTTAAAGGCTCATCTCTGTTTGTAAACCCCCTGGAGAGGTTGTGCTGAAGCACCCCCACTCAGGAGGACTTTCTTCCTCTGATTTGTTCACACCTCCACTGCTCTGCCTGCCTGTCAGACTCTTCAAGTTTACCAGACAGTGATCTTTGCAGCTATCTGCTGGCTCCTTCTGTGTCACACCTGAGAATTGATACAGAAACCAAAATATGCACCATCATTCCACAATATCACGGGATATTTCCGTCTTCGAACATAAAGACACAACACTCCAACGCTTTTCTTGCCACTTTGCCTGCAGTGCCGGGCAGCACAAGTGTGGAGCGGAGGCAGTCTGCTCAGTGAGAGCCATCTTCCTGCCATTTTTATTTAAGGCAGGATATCCACACTGCAACGAGCTGAGTCACAGCACCTTCAGCACATTTACACGGTGGTTTCATACTCCATCACTTCTTTGGGTGTGCTGAGACAGCGGTACTGAATCCTTGGCGTGACTGGGGCAGCGCTCTCGAGCACCAGGATAGTTTTACGCAGCCGACGGTCGATGAAGTGAGCATCCCAGGCAGGGTATTGCTTCCTGGGCAAGTCTATTCGGATGACAGGCCCCTCTGTCCTGGGTTTGAGGTTGGGCACTGGGAGCTTAGCTCCTCTCGGAGGCCGCACCTGAAACACATCTCCATCTACCGCAGGCCCCTGCTCCCTTTCTGACCCTTTAGTTCTCTGGAGGGTCCTGGGGGGACTGCTGACCAGATCAGGGGGGACACTCGAGGCGGGGGAGGCCAGTGACTCCACAGGCACCTCCTTCTCCCCTATATAACCCCACCCTGAGACAGAGCCATCAGGATGCAGCAGACAATAATACACAAACATGAAGAAGGTGCCCAGAGCATAGCTGCTGGCTACCACACACACCATGACGACGGCGTAGAAGTCTGAGCTGCCATGGCGCTCGGCACTGGTGCGGTACAGGTACCAGGCGACGGTGAGCGCCACATTCTCCACAAACACAGTCAGGCTGTGGATGAGCATCCTGCAGCGAGTGCGCCCCTCCCTGACGCTGAACCAGCAGAAAACATACACGATGCCCACCATCATGTTGTAGATGATCTCCTCCCATTTGGACATGCAAAAGTCGGTTTCGCCTTGAATTATCCAGAAGGTCATGATGCACCAGTGGGCCACGATGAAGATGCCGAAGTAAAGCTGGAACACGGAGGCAAACAAAGCGAAGGCCAGAGTGCGAGCACCGATGGTGAACAAGTGCCACAGAATCTGAACCACGACGGCTTTGTAGGTCATGGGGAGCTTATCATCTCGAGAGTCTCTTAAGACCTTCTGATAGGAAGAGATCATCCAGGCGAGGGATATGAGTGAGGCAGAAGCTGAAAGCCCTGGGGAGGGAGGAAAAGACGTTAGATGGTGAAAACAGTGGCAAAGTAACTGATGGATTCCCTCAGCGAGCTCAGGTGAATCCTTGATGGGTTGCTGTGGGAAACTCACCCTGCAGAGGCAACACCTGACTGGTGTGGATCATGATGCTGAGCTGCAGCACCAGCTGAGGAGCACTCTTCAGGAAGGACTCGAGCAGACGCAGCATGCTGATATCTGCGCTCTCGAACATCATGCGCCAGTAGTAGTGGCGCCGCTCTGGATCTGCATGCCAACGACTCTGCACCCCCAAATACAAGGCGTGGACGTACCTGTGCATCAAACACATTTGTCAGTTTCTTTATTTGAGCCTTTTTTGTTTTGTAATTAACTTTTTAAGTGTTACGCAACCAAATTTTAACACATGCATGAACATACATGAGTTGTAACCCCCCCCCCCCCCCCCCCCCCAAAAAAAAAGAAAAAGAAACATTAAAGTAAATAACATACAAAGAAAATCACCCTAAGAAAGCAAAGAGAAAAAAAATGAATAATTATAAAAATAAATAAATTTTAAAAAATTAAAAAGAAAACCTAAAGATTCAGATTTTAGTAACCCTCACAAGGCCTCTTATTTGCAGGAGGATCTAACAGTGTGTGCTAACATTCCCATTCCCTCTTATAAAATTCAGGAATGGACCCCATACTTTTACATATGTCTTCTCTCTGTTGTGCAGCCTAGAAATCAATTGTTCATAGCTGGTCATTTTAGTCATTTCCCCCATCCATTCACTAAATGGGACCATTTTTTTCCCCCAGTGTCTAAGAGCTTTTCTGCACCCAGTTATCAATGCCAGCCTACACCACAGTATCTGCTGGTGTCACAGTTGGACTCCTTCTGTTATTAAACCCAGAAAACACAAAGCAGGACTCTGGGATAGGTTCATCCTTACTACTTTGTTAATAAATAAAATTATACTTTCCCATAACTTCTGCGTCATTGAACATTCATACAACATGTGCAACAATGTTCCCCTACTCCATTCACATCTCCAGCACAAGTCAGATACACATAATTTAAGTCTTGCCATTTTACACGGAGTCCAATAAGTCCAATGTATAACTTTGTATGTAATTAGGTGGGTCTGTACCTCTCTAGATAACTTATGCCAGGATCCGGTAATTTCTTTCCATTTCTTTATTGCCATCTCCCCCTGTAGATCCTCTTCCCAAGCTCTCTTAAGACCTTCCAGTTTTGGGGGGTGGGCCCGTCTCACTAAATTATAGTACTTAGACGCCCTGATCGTATCCCCCTGCGCACGCTGTTTTAGGTTTTGTATATCTGTTTGGGTTATATGGGAGAATTTTTTATGTGCATGTAGTATACAACTTCTTAGTTGTAAGTATTTCCAAAAGTCATGTTTGGGAATTTTGTATCTCGCTGTCAGTTGTTCAAAGGATATAAGGATGTCACTTTCAAACACATACCCAATAAAAATAATCCCCGCTTCAACCCATGACTTCCAGTAAAGAGTTTTTTTGTTCACCTTCAACAGTTTGTTATGCCAGAGAGGTGACTTCCTTTTTGTTTTAACTGGCTTTAATGTGTTGAATTTTAGTTGTTCTCTTGTCATGTTTATACATATGTCTGATGTTTTAATCCACTTTTTGTTCTTTTTTTTCCTAACATTTCCCACACTCTGTGGTATTCGGTTATGTCCGACACTTTGTTTCAGCTGTGGTTGTTTTAAAGTGCTTTATAAATAAAGTTAGTTTAGCATGGTTCTGATGCATCAATGCCGATTTAAGTGTCAACGTGCTTCAAAAACCTTTGGTGCTACAAAATAAATAGAGAAATAAAATAAGAATCCAGAAAATCAAGGGGATCATCATACCAGTAATGCTCCCTTTAGAAAAATAAATTTGCTCAGCAGAACAAGCATCCAGCCCACCATTCTGCTTGCTTAAATGCTGGACAAGACACGGTGGAAAAAAAAAAAAAAAAAAACTTTTGGTGCTGAGACAGAAATGAGTTATGACTAAGGAGTCAGAACTCATCTGAAATTCTGGGAGCGGTCCTTCACAAGGAGCTGGAAACTTGTTCTTCTGGGATCCAGATCAGACTGAAACAGAACTAAGCTGCTCTGTAGTTATAATTCCACTACAGACATGAGAAGGGGAGTCTGCAGCATCACCTCTTTAATTAAGATACATCACAAAGCTACAGAGGATGCAAAGAATAAGAAGCTGCAAGCAGAAATTTAAGTGATTAGCTTCAATCTAAAGCTAAATGTTTTGTATAAGTTATGTAAAGTGGAGTTATAGCAAGCATATTTCCTCTTGTGTGTGTTTCTGTCATACAAACATAAAGTATGTACATAATCTTTTACATAAGAAGGAATTTTTGGTGATTTTCAGGGAGGAATATCTCTGTAATTGCCTCAGGGAGGAGGGTCAGAAGAGGCCCATGAAGCCCACTGAACCACAAGGGAGTTGCAATAACCCTTCTTTGTTCTGGCTCCCCTGAACAAAACCTACCATGTGGTGTACACTGAGGATAATAGAGCATATGAACGGTAATGAGAGGTCAAAGACTCGCAGAAGGACATGCACGGTTTCATTGCACAGCCTGTGATACAATCCCATATCACATCTCATGTGCGCTGACGTTCAGTTCAGGTAGCCAGCCTGAATTGATCCGGGTTCACCAGACTAACTGTGTATCAGTAACGGATCAGTCCAGAGTTAACAGCTGAGGGTGAAGCACGCAGCGGTAATCCTCTTAATGTGCAGACATACTAGTCTGAGAGCAGGACCAATGAATGGAGCATGGACAACAGCCTTAATGGCCTTACCGGTAATTCTGTGCTGCCACAATGTTTTAATGTGCTCCTGGACATGCTCACACACACACACACACACATTCAGTCTCAGACTCTTTGGGAGGAAGTAGGGAATCAATATAGCCCATAGGGCTGTCTCAGGAGGAAAGAAGAGAGAGAGGCCACAAAGAGGCACACGTGTGTTGTCCAACCCATGAGTCTAACAATGGATCTCAATCTGACTTCATTACTTCTTGAATTCTCAAATAAAGTCTAGAAAACAGAACTTTTCTTTGAACAGATTTGAGTATTTTCTAACCTTTCTCCCACCACAGTTCAGCTGTATTCCTCCTCTCAGCTGGCAGCAGTTCAAACCTGTCAAAAGCTATCAGAGCTCTCTGAGTGTGAGATCCAACTCGCCATCACTGACGGAGCAACTGACCTACAGACCTACTGCCATCCATGTGAAAGCAAAGCCAAGCTGTAGCATGGATTGTTTGTCCTGTCTGACCATGCTTGGTCATTAAACAGTTTGAGAAAGTGTTTGTAGATATGAAGCTTAGGGACGGTAAGACCTAAAAACTGCAGACGGGAAGGAAACGGAGTGATTCAGACCCTTCAGATTATTTCATCTTTTCAGTCAGCCAGGCTGGGTCTGTGTTTATGGGTACATTTTCTATAGAAGACGATTATTGTGAATGAGATTAATTTTTCAAGAGATGATTGACTTAGAGGCCTGTTGGATAAGGGGGGGGGTGAAGAGAGAGGGTGGAGTCTAAATTCTTCCTTTCTAAGCAGAGAAGGGGCCAAACAATCAAACGATAATGGAAAAAAAAATGTATATAAATGTAGAGTTTTCTCTGAATGTTTAGGTTTCATAACTACAGGGAGTGATGCTGGAGTTAGAGGGACGCACGGGCGCGCGCACACACCCACACCCACACAAAAGCAAAGACAAGGTGTGCGGTGCCCCCCTTTCTTCTTCTCCGCTCACGACCAGTTGCCAAATTTACCTCCAGACCTGAGCCAGCTGAAAGATGTGAATGGTGGCCTGGAAGAGCCAGATGAGGGCTCTGCAGCAGCCCCGGGCTCCTCCCCCGGTGCCCGGCCTCGGCAGCAGCCCGGCCGAGGCGGCGTGGCCAGCGCCCCGCTCGCCGCTGTCCTTGGTGCTGAAGTCGCTCTCCTCCGCTCCCGACGCCGCCACCACGGCGGCCGCAGCCGTGCCGCTCTCCACGGTCTCCGAGAAATCATAGGCGAACCATCGGAAGCTCAGCACTTGTACGACCACGGAGGGGACGATCACAAAGACCAGAGTCAGAGCAAAGCACCAGTACTCCCTCCTTAGGTAGTAGTCGGCAGCCAGCCACAGGTCTGAGGCCCCGTCCGAGAAGAAGACCAGAAGGGCGCAAAGCGTCCAGCAGCAGTCCTGCAGGCTGTAGCGCTGCGTGGCGTGACGGCGCTGGGGAGGCCGCGAGTCCGACCTGGAGGGACACTCGGGTGGGATTTGGTTTCGCAGAGAGACGGGTCCACCGTCAGATTTCGCGGCCATGTTTGTTGTAGGGAAGAGAGTAAGAGATGGGAAAATGATGGAAGGGGGAGGGAGGAGGGGTCGAGTAGCTTGTGTGTGGGAGAGAGGGAGGGGAAAGGAGGCGGGGACGTGGGTCAGCGTGGGCGAGTGGGACGGGGAGTCACTGCCCCTCAGCAGTCTGATGCCACGGGAAGATTTCTCAGCATCATTAAAGGTTGATTTGTTTGTTTGGTTACTGTGGGTCATATTCCACAAGTCTGACCCACTCAGGAAATCCACAGTGGGAAATAATCTCGCAGGTAAAAATGAAGAGTTTAGCTGGAAAAGTATAAAGATCTAGTTTGCATGAGATTTTTTTTCTGTTATGGGCTATTTAATGTATTTAAATATTAATGTGTGATGATGATTAATTTAACTGCTGGAGGGAGCACAGCTCCTCCAGTTTAATCCACTGGTTCCCAGTTCTGAGAAAGTTAGAGGGGGGAAACATTTCTGCCAAATGAAATTTTTATTTTTGATTAAGTATTGGAGAAATTGGCTCTTTTGGCTTCACGTTAAGAAGCTGTGAAACATGTGACTTCTGATCATGTGATGAAAAGATCAAAAATGGAAAAAGTCAAATGGGGCAGTTTGTAAAAGCTCAACAGGTGTAAAACACCTGTTCACTTCCTTGTTTACAGCTAATCAGCCAATCACACAGCAGCTACTCGGTGCATTTAGACTTGAAGTGGTGAGGATGACTATCAGAATGAGGAAGAAAGGGGATTTCTGAGACTGAACATGCTTGTTGGTCAGACTATTTCAGAATCTGCTGATCTAGTGGGATTTTCACACAAAACACTCAGCTTTACAGAAGATATTCTGGTAAAAGAAAAGAAAAGAAAAAGAAAAAATCCAGCGAGCAACCGCTGGCTGGACCAAAATGGCTTGAGGAGAATGGACAGACTGGTTGGAGAAGCAGACCTACTGGTTTCCAGCAGCAGTAGGCCACACTGGGCAACGCTCCTGTCAGTAAGAACAGGAAACTGAGGCTACAATTCACACACACTCACCAGAACTGGACAATAGAAGATGGAGAAATGTTGCTGGTCTGATGAAACTTTAGTACTCAGGTGTCAAAACTCGAGGACCAGTATCCTGCAGGTTTTGTTGTCTCCATGCTCCAACTCACCTGACTGAAATTAATAGGTTGACAAGAAGCTGTTCCATCCATTTGATCTGAATCAGGTGTGTTTGAGCAGGGAAACAAGGAAAACATGCCAGATACCGGCCCTCAAGGACTGGAGGTTGACACCCCTGCTTTAGAATATCCATATCCATCCTGCCTTGTATCAACGCTTCAGGCTGCTGGTGGTGTAATGGTGTGGGGAATATTTTCTTATATTTTATCCCCTCAGCACCAACATGACACGGTTTAACCAGCACAGCCTACCTGAGAATTGCTGCTGACCATGTCCATCCCTTTATGAGCCCAGTGTAGCATCTTCTGATGGAAACTTCCAGCAGGATGATGCACCATGTCACAAAGCTCACATAATCTCCACCGTGATGAGTTCACAGTCACCAGATCTCACTCCAGTCCTGCAGGATGGGAGATTTGCATCTCGGCTGTGCAGCAACGGGGTGATGCCATCATGTCCATATGGAGCAACATGTTTTCTAGATCTTCAACCTCTTAACACACATGCAGGTGCGAAGGCGTAACGGTTCAACTGGGTTTGAGCAAATTCTACCAAATAGAGTGAATAGATGTTTCGTCTCACCATCACCCCAAGACGGGGAAGTTCCTCTGAATTCTTGCACTTAAGCATCAAATCAGTTTCTTTTCTGCTTTTTTCATGTGTCACTAAATAGTAACTAAAACCTACCAAGGTTTTAGTTCCTCTTTCTCAGCTGCTTCCTCTCTTCGCTCAAGTTTTTCTGCCGAGATTCCTCCAGTTAATGTAATCCAGCCTCATTTCTGCCAGCACAAAACACTCAGACTGTCAGCTACACAATCCCCTCTACGTGGTGTCGACTGAAACACCAGGACCATTTAAAAACACTTCAAATATGGACAAAAAACCCAAGCAAAAATAATGAAAATGTACTAAAATTTAATCATTCATAAAAGCTGGAAAATCATCTGTGACAGGGTAACAAGAAGCAATATTAGAGGTGGTTTAGTACAATATATTTTCAGCCTCAAGACACAAATCAGAACACCCCCGCCCCCCATCAGTCTATAAAATACTAATTTCCTTAACTTTATTATGCAAAAATGGAAGTAGAATATATTATGGGAAATATGGAAGGCTTGCAGTTCTCAATATAAAACAAAGTCACTTAGGAAAGATGTTATCAATACACATCCTTGTAAGTAGGAGCGAGTAACATATGGACAATGATGCATCTTCAATGACATTGTTAGTGCAGAAATGTACGAGAAGACCAATGTTTCACATGGATTCTTTCACAAACATATTGTCACAATATGTCAAAGATTGATGTTACGTTTAATAAAACATTTTAGTTCCCAAGAATGGATCTGAATCCAGTCTCCTCTTTCAAAATCAACACTTCCAGAAGAAAGACACCTTGGAGAAGACACAGAACAGTTGTCATCAGGTTGACAATAAAGAAAACAAAAAAAAAAAAAAAAAAGAGGTGGATTTCTTTGCTATTACAAAGCAGAAGAGTTTCTTGAGTATGTGCCTTCTCCTGTCACTTTGCGAGTGGTGAAGTTTCTGTCAGCCTTTTTCAAAATGCTCTGGAGAGGACCTGGAATGCTGGCACCATCCACTGGGATACGGTTAATCGTTACGAGTTTCTGCAAACGGGAGAAAAGAAAATGTTCATTACAAGCTGTATGAAGCAGGAAACAGAGTGACTGGTCCATGGTCTGACTGGTTTCACCGCTCCAATCATGCTTTTTATTAACTGTAAAGAGGCTCAGCGATTGGTCCTGGTTCTCTGTTTTATATATCACGCTGCTCTGCTAGTTTATTACTAAAAGCTTTTGAACAACAGGAAGCTGAAGAAAAAAAGTTTAACATCTTGAAGCGGCGTTTCCTCCCTGTAAACCTTTCAGATTCTTCTTACAACCAAAGGTTTGGCAAGATGAAGCGACGTAGGAGCGAGATCCTGCTGATGCATCATGCTGCCGATTGTTTCATCAGGAATCGACTCAAACCCCATTCAGTTTTTGCTCTCCTGGGGTCGTTAATGACTCACTAAAACCGTAACCTCTAAAAGACGCCTGCCAGTAAAAGTTTTGAAGACCACTGGGATTGTTGCTAAACTCCGAGTCAGGGATTTGATGCATTTTGGAAGTTTATTCAAGCTATAATTAAAAAAAATAAATAAATAAAATAAATAAATAAAAAAGCTACTGAAACAAGACTTTGCAGTGGTTTAGGACAGTGGTTCTCTGTTTTTGAATCAGGATCTCCCAGAAGAACCAGGTTACTGTTCACCTCCCAGGCTGAGAGTCTCCAGTTTCATCAAAGATGAGCAGCTTCAGTCATCAAAGGTTTAGATGCTTCCCTGCTCCAACACACCTTCCTCAAATGTAACGTCTCTTTTCAAAGAGCGTTTTGTTGAGGTTCACCCAAGCATGTAGAATCACTACTGATTCACGTGTTGTAACAGGAAACATCAAAAACTTGCAGAACCACGGTCATGATTACGAGCTTGAATAAAGTCAGACTTATTCCAGTTTAGCTCACTGCTAGCCTGAAAAATGAAACCTCTTTTAGGTCAGACAACAAAAAGTCATCAGTCTCAAACTGTCAACAGCTAATTGGAGGCTTTTATTATAATAATTCCTCCTGACAACACATCAGTTAAATACTGAGGCTGTGAAGAAATGTTTTCGTACCGATTTGATTCCGATTTTTTGGGTGTCGATTCGATTAAATTGGGATTCTCATAATTTGCAGATATTTTGCAGATAAAAAAAAAACAAAAAAATGTACCAAACTTTTTTTACTTGTCATTTTTCTTGATTTAAATTAGGGGAAAACGACAGTAGCCAGACCATCATTCCGCTGCTGTAATGCCCAAGACGACAAGTAAAAAGATCAATAAAAACAATTGAATTGACTAATTTTTATTATGAAATATTTTTGTTGATATAAAAAAAAAATTTTTTAAACAAAAAAATCTATTTTAAAATTGTGAAGCAAAAAATCCTGATAATTGACTTTTTGATTAGATTTTCCAATCCCTATTAAATACGACGTCCATCTTCTGTTGATCAATCGGTAAACCCAGTTATTAGGAAAAGGTTCTATCAGAATAAAATAAAAGCAGAATTTCTTTAACATGTAACTATAATGAACTGGAAAAGATAAAACTGCATGATATGCTGCAGACTGACGAGTTAACCGTTTTCCAGCTGAAGCGCAGGAGGCTGGGATTTTTGTTTTATACCACAGGTGTCAAACTCCAGTCCTGGAGCGCCGGTATCCTGCAGGTCTTTGTCGTCTCCATGCTCCAACACACCTGACCTAAATTCATAAATAGGTTGACAAGTAGCTGCTGGATCCATTTGATCTGAATCAGCTGTGTTGGTAGAGGGAAACAACAAAAACCTGCTGGATACTGGCCCTCGAGGACTGGAGTTTGACACCCCTTCAGTTGATCTTCAGGTTCACATTAAGTGTAAACAGCTCCCCTGAACCCTTTCCTGTACCAACAGGAAGAATGACTCAACCACCATCTTAACCAGCTTTTAAGCAGTGCAAAAATTTTGGTTGCACATGCAACCCAAATTTTTTTTAAGCGGGACTGACTAACTTTTTCTGTTGGTTGCACCAGTGCACCTGACTTTTCGCAGGTCCAGGTGAAGGACTCCAGTTCTGTCTCTGCACGTCTGTCTGCGTATCATCTGTTCATTCCCTCCTTACTTGAGCTCAGAGAAGAAGAACACCTGAAAAGCCATAACACCTCCAATCTACAGCTGTACAACATGTTGTGTTGGTTTGAAATTAAGAGCGTCGCACTTTAGACATCCTGTACGGCAGAGGTGGCAATTCCTGGTTCAGAAAGTAAAAGTCTTGTCCGGCAGCTGTTCCGACCTGAAACGAGCTGAATTTAATCAGCCAGGTAAACGAGCCTGTTAGCGAAAACACCTGTTCTAAATGTACAGGTAGATCCAAAAACATGGCAGGACTTTTACTTTCTGGACCAGGAATTGCCACCTCTGCTGTACGGTAAATAACGACACAAACAAGAATTGCAAAAACAGGAATAAGTGGTAAAAGGTGGAATTAGGTGGAATCTGATTGTATATTACTGAGTTTTTCACCGTGTCTCAGCAAAGTGAAGCAGAAAAGCCGGATAAGAGCCAAATATGTTTTGACCACGATCAGGTCTACCCCAAGTTCAGCGATGGTTAACAGGTTTTACAAAATCCAATGTTACGCAGATACAGAATACGTCGTCGTTGGTGTTTCTGGATTCTGGATCCATTTTACGCCGTAATACAACTCAGGAATGACCTCAATGGTAGATTCTGAGAGTTTGGCGGTGTGCGTTTCCATGTTCTCTACCAACACCAGAGCAGGAGAAATACTCCGGCTGCTCTTTGGACTGAGTGTTTCCATGTCCAGCTTCCTAGGAGAGTTTTAAAAAAACTGAAATTTGCGTCTGATTTTCAGCTGGTTGAGGTGTTGATAAGTACTGTGGTTTACTGAGAAAAGCAAAGCAGGGGACACGTGATATTTACTGCATCTAAATCAAGCTTCAAGTCTCGATCGACTAATTCTGAAGACCATCGACTCCCACCAATCAACCAGTTAAATCACTGGAGAAAAACAGAAAACTTTGACATGTTAAAAGTCTAATGGGGAATATTTGTTGTAGAGAATGAGTCACAACATGATCCCAGTTACTCTGCACCAGCAGGAGGTGGTGCCACAACCCTAGCATCTCAAACCCAGACTGCCCAAGTCCAGTCTACCAGAACCACCATCCTGCAACTGTTAGATGCATCTTTCCTCCAACACACTTGAATCAGCTGAATTCCCAGATCTGCGTGTCACTCAGCTCTGCAGAGGCCTGGAAAACGTTGCAGGACAGTAAATCTCAATGACTAGACCTGGGCAGTCCTGTCTCAGACATCATTCTTTTAACTAATGAAACACTAAGAAACATATTGTATGGCGATTTCCATTCCTTCCTTCCACCAGTAAACATTACCGCAGCACCATGATGGCTCAAAGTCAAAAGGAGATTTGAAGACCTTAATCTATTTGCTTAGACCCTCAACACATGGATCCTCAACCTTGATCCTCAAGGCCCAGTGTCCTGCAGGTTTCCCTTGCATCCCTGCTGGAACACACCAGACTCAGACGTCTGCTAAACACACACCGATCTGAATCAGGTGTGTTGCAGCTGGGATGTCTGGAAAACCTGCAGGACTCCGGTCCTCGAGGATCCCAGCCTTGAAAACACACTAAAAGTTAAAAAGGAGCTGTTGAATATTTTATTATTCCAACAAACATCATGAACATTCAATAAAATGACTTGTTTACTGCATTATTTTCTGCTTGTTTGGTGACGAGCGCAGAGCTCAGAGAGCAGCTGGATCCCTGCACGTCTGGAATAAATTTAGGTCCAACTCCCACTCACCTGGCCTGAAGCAACTGTGGGAGGGCATCTTACAGCAGTGTGCAACTCGACTTCTTTTTTGTCTTCTTTTCCATCGGCGTTTTCCTGTTGATCTGTCGCACCAGATCATAGAAAATCTACAACACAGAAAAGAATTGCAAACGCATGAGACTGTGGATGTGTTTTATTCCATGTAGCTACTCAAACAGCATCTAAGCAAATAGGCCTTTTAACTAGTTTAGCTTTCAGTTTCACATCTAGCAGGGGTTTTTAATCCTTTTCTGGTTGAAGACCCCCCCCCCCAAACAGATACAGGGAAGCAACAGGGAACATCATACAGCTGAATGACATGTACCACTCATTAAGTTTGTTTGTCAGTGAAAATGCTGCAAAGATATGAAACTTTGGTGACCTAGATAGATGTGCGTTGTTCTAGCGCACACAACAACCTTGCCCCACCAGAAAGCCATCAAACCTCAGAGTGGTACAGTCGCGTCGTCTTCCCCCTCAGCTACAGAGAGATCAGAGAAGAGAGGCGTTTGGAAAAACACTCTTCTCAACTTTGACACGTTTTCTACACTCACAGAAGCTTTTATCCAAAGCGACTTACACATGAGAGCGAGAACAACAAAAGCAGGAAGCCAAACAGTAGAGGACATCATAAGATAGATGCTAGCCAAACCACTGCAAGTCCAGTTGGATGCAGGTGTTGCCAGGTTGTCCTACACGCAGAAATTTTTTTTTTTTTTTTTTGCATTCCCTCCTTGCCATTCTCCCTTTGTTGAAACAGAGTTCTCTGACTCCTCTGACAAATAGAGTTAAAGTTTTGAGTTTTGGACCACAATATCCAACAATTCAGCACTCATACGTTTATAAAAAAGAAAATGTCTTCCTGTGTAACATACAAATAATTTGTGGAGTTGCACCGTTTACAAGCACTAAAAGTCGACTGATTAAACCAGCCACTGAGCACATCTGTCGCCTTGAAGGTAAATACAAACTTTAGATAAATGTATTAATATTTGTATGTTTCACTTATTTGCAGTAAACCTTATTCAGCTGCAGGCTCACAGTAATGCCCGTAGAGCTGGCATATTGTTATACTAGCTTCAGAAGCTGGCTGCTGCGATCAGAGCTGCAGTGTTTTAGCAGGAATTTCTTCATGTGACTGCACAGGATTCCTGGGTCTGATTTATTTTACAAAGCTATATTCGTTTCAGATACTCTTGGTGCATGGACTTCTTTTGTTTGGGACTGGACTGCTGGTAATTAAATAGGAGCTTGAGCGCCAACGTGGAACCTGACAGAGCTGGTGTGTAACATGCAGTCTTGTGACTATAACAGCTATAATAGCGATGGCTTGTCCTTTTGTGTGCAGAAGGCTTGAAGGGATCTGGGAACTGGTTTCCAGCTGGAGATAGTCTCAGCGCATCATTGGATGCAATGTTTGCAGCTTCCATTTATCCATCACTACAGCATGTTGGATTCATGTTAATGGTGATTTAAATTTGTGGGGAAAAAATAAGGCAAATACAACAACAACAACAACAACAATAATAATAATAATAATAATAATAATAATGATCCAACCAAAAATTTAAGGACCTCCAAGCAGTCCCTCCTCAGAACCCCTATTGAAGACCTCTGATGAGCACCGGTGTACAATCCAGGTGCCATAAAGTAGAAGTCCTGCCATGTTTTGGATCTGCCTGTGCATTTAGAACCGGTGTTTCCACTAACAGGCTCATCTTCCTGCAGTGGAGCTTAACTGATCACATTAAACTGGTTTATTGACTGGTTGAAACAGCTGCTGGACTGGACTTTTACTTTGTGGCACTTGGATTATACACGTTTGCTGATGAGTAGGACCATCTTAAACTTTTTATTTTCAATGTCCAAATGTTTTAATCATTGTGCTTTTCTGTTTGTTTTTACAGTTTGTTTGAACTATGAATGGATGACTACGGTTTAAGCGATGTACTTTACCCTTTTGAGATAATTACCTGCCCCCCCCCCCCCCCCAAAAAACACATTTTTATATACACATCTTTATGTGGAAAAACCATAACCTACATTTTGATGTAAACTGGTGCTTTATAAACAAAACTAAACAGAAAAAAGAAAAACATTTTGATTTCATGCTCACCTCATTAACATTGATCTTTGATTTAGCTGAAGTCTCTAAAAAGGCACAGTTGCTCCACTGACGAGCCAGGTTCTGTCCCTGCTCCTTGCCAACCACACGCTCATCCTCCAGGTCACACTTGTTTCCCACCAGGATCATGGGAACCTGATTGATCACAAGGAAGATCAATTGTTCAAGTAACAAAGATTTCATGTCTAAAACTGCACAAATCAGAAAAAAGAATGAGAGGAAATCAATTGCTTGAATGGCCGCTTGCAGCCGTCTAAAGAGACGCTGTCAGGCCATGCGCTTCGGCTTTTGCTTGACAAGAAGAGACTCCTGCCAAGTCCATCTTCATGATCATTAACACTGAATATTCCTCATTTTGACAGATAAAGTTGCTCGTTTATAGTTCAGCCTGCTTCTAATTGGTCTTTAATCAAACTTAAATCTGACACAGAATGTTGAATATTTCTCTTATTTCTGCAAAAGAGGAGAATTGAGGATTTATCAGGGTGAACCAGGCCTCTAAAACAGCAGCATGATGACACAGCTCATTTCTCTACCTGTGGACCTACTCTTGTGTACTCGCTTCATTTAATAGCTAGTTGTTATTTCTTCCCTGACTTTTGCATCATGTTAGCCAGCTGGACGTGGAAAAAAAAAATAAAATAAATGAGGAATAAAAAGCAATAAAAGGCCCTTTTTATATTGCTAACCTTATTTTCTAACCTCAAGGCTGAAGGGGGATCCTTTATTAATGTTAAATTAATAATAACCAATCATGATTAGCTTTCCACAACAAATAAAAATAAGTCTAACCGTACCATTTAAACCTCGCATTTCCTTCTAATGTACAAATGCAGAGGTAAAAAAAAAAAAAAGTGCCAGGAAAAGAGATGCCACAACAAAGTCGGAAGTCAGTCAAGGAAGCAGCTATGAATAAATAACACACTCAGCAGGCTGCACATCCTTCCTCTAAATCAAGAGATAAGTGACGAAGAGTGAAAGAGGCAGATAGCATCTAACAACACTTCTGACATTTCTTTACCGTCACTAAGCTTTGCCCCCCTCAGTTCTGCGCTCTCCCCCACCGGGGTGACTAATGGGGGGAGGGTGGTGAGCATGAGGGGAGACCTCGGATTATAGAAACATACACAGGAGGAGATGATGAAAAAACACATGTAGGAGCTGTTTTAAAACTCACAAATCCAGCAGAACTGACCGAGACAAGCACCCCATCCAGTAAAAACACACTTCTCCAGATGTGATGACTGGGAGTAACATTCATTTATTCATCTTAATTTGCAATCTTTGTCAGAGGATCTATGTGCATGCCAGTACAAGTGCTTTTTTTTTTTTTTTTTTTAAACACTTAATTACTTAAGATTAAATACAGTATCTTAAATATGTATAAGAAGATTTAAAACAAAAGATTTGGTTTAAAAAGAAAGTTCAACCTACATCCTCGGTGTCCTTCACTCTCAGGATCTGCTCCCGGAGGTCCTGCAGGTCATTAAACGTCGACTGTGCTGTAATGGAGTAGACCAAAGCAAAGCCTTGGCCATTCTTCATGTACAGATCCCTCATAGCTGTGAACTGTTCCTGTAGGACAGCAGAGCAGAGATGCCATCAGCAACCTTTTTCCTCATGCTCACCTCGAAACAACTCCTCAATCTGAAACTCTACTTACTGTTCCAGCTGTGTCCAAGATTTCAAGCATACACTGCTGCCCATCGACCTCAACTTGCTGTCGGAGAAAAGCCAGAAAGCTTCTATTAGATGAAAGGAGGCATTTATGTACCCAAGACTCCTTTTGGTTGAAAATCTTGCAGTCATATGAAATGCCTCTGGCCCTACCTTTCTGTAGGAGTCTTCTATGGTGGGGTCATACTTCTCCACAAATATGCCTTGCACAAACTGGACTGTCTGGAGTAGATGAAATGAGAACAAAATCAATATCAATCATAAACTTAGAGATCTAGCATCTTGCAAAGTCAGACAGCACAGGACCATTTAAAGTGATTCATTTCAATGTATGTTTGTACAGAAAAATAGAATATCAGGGATAATTAAACTACATTAATCAAAAACGTACATTTTTCTCAAAGCTGATTTTTAGTTGGTGTAAGATTGCATGCAGATGTTGCATGTTTTATGTTTTACTGAATGTTCTCTGTTTAAAAACAGCCAAATGAAATCAAGGCACCTTTTAACAGCAACAACTCTGTTTTGTAGAGTTTCCCTTACAAAATTCAGTTTCTGTGGTGGTCCCAATGGCCGATTAACAGTCATCACGTACAAATACCTGACTCTTCCGAGGTTAGTTTTTGCTTTTAAAAAAATATTTTAGCAGGTTCATCTATAATTGCAACCAGTGGTTAATACAGTCAGATATTATTTAAGCTAACCAGTCAACTTCCCTAGCCCACAGTCGCGTAGCACCGACAATTTAATGTTACATAGGATCGCGTTTAGTGTTCATCATCGGCATCTTTATTGGGATGTCGATACAACTTGTAAAGTCTAAAGCTACATATCAGCAGCCTCTATGTGTAATAAACTTGCCAAGTGTGCTGGAAGTTCACCTTGTTGCTTTTGGGCTTAACTAAAGTTAAATTAGACCCCACCGCTCTGCATGCTGTGTTCCCGTGCAAAGCAGATGTCTGACAGCAGAGTAGTCTACCTCTGCTGCACTTCTGGAGACATCAGTGCAGCTTTAATTAAGAAATTGTGACTTTTTCAATGTAAAAAAAAAAAATTCATTCTCTGCATTTTGAAGCCGTGGCGTGGCAGCGACAGCCCTGCTGCGGCTGAATAAACGCAGGGGAAACAGTGCAGCTCGAAGATAATTCAATTTGTTCCAGGTTTTAAAAGTTTTTTTTGCATTTAACTTCATGGGGATTTCAGAGCTAGAATTCCAACATTTTTGTATTTATTGTATATTTGATTGTATTTCACTTAATTTTATGTATTTTGCTGTAAAATTACCTTAAGTGTCATAAAAGATGCCCAGAATTAAAATCTATTATTATACAAATGGATAATTATAAGGAGATTTTTGTGGGGCATTGTTGTGTTGTTTTAGTAAGGTATGAGGAAAAGAAAAGCAAAAAAATCTGCCACTATGAACTCACCAGTGCAGATTTTCCCACGCCTCCTGATCCCAGCACAACTAGCTTGTACTCACGCATGGTGGGCGACTTCACTGGACAAGCACAAGAGTCTGAAAGAGCAGATGATGATAAAGAGAATCACTGCATAGCTCTGAGATTAAACAAAAACACTAAACATGTTAAAAAAATTATTCATATAAGCCCATTTACAGCTCAAGTATTGCTTTAGTCTTTTTAAATCAAGGCATTGCTGGGAAAAAAAAACAACATTCAAATTAGGATGTTTTAAATACCCCACAACACATGACAAGAACCGAAACCGACTGCTTATGTTTGGCTGAACACCCTGTTAGAGCAGTATTTACAACTACAAAAAAATCACTGTTGATGTCAGCACATTGAAAGCTCATTCCTCTGCCAAAAATGAGCTCTCCTTCCCACCCACTGCCAGGGGACTTCAGCTGTCTGGATAATATGGGTGTTGCCTTTAGGACCAAACAAAAAAAAAAACCAAGAAAAGCTTTAGGAAATCAGAGAACAGTTCCATACGCTGAGGAATTCAGAGCAGTATTTCACCAGGTAGTAACACAGAACAACTCGACATGCGAGCAACACCAACAAGCAGATTTTATCACATAGTGGGGGCTGCGGACTCAGAGACGTGCAACAGATCCTAAAAATGGCTTTGAAGTCTGCAGGTTAGTGTTCCTGTGCTACAAATAACTTCATCTCATAATATAGAAATAAAAAGACCCATCATCAACTCCATCAGGCCGACACAGATTAGATGGTGTACGTGACCTAGAAAAAACTGGCACCAAGGGGAGACTGTCACAGATATGAAAATGTACCAACCTAACAGGAATTTTCTACAGATGAGGGTCTACAGGCTGAGGAAACACCCAGTAAATCTAACATGAGAAACCAGCTGACAACTTTCTGGATAACTCATTTATTGCACTACTGTAAACATACAAGGAAAGCCACAAATCTAATTTTTAATCACTCAACTCGGAATTCAATGCATCAGACTATTTCAGAGAAATCTTGAGTTCACTTCCTGTTTATTTAGATATTTGCTGGAATAAGAAGTGATTTTTCATTACAGCACTTTTAAATATTTCATAAACGTGGCTTCTGCCTCAGTATGCCTGATCCAACGGGTTGTACTGGAATAATTTCACTGTGTCGGATGTCAGTGACAATAAAAGCGTCTGATTCTGAGAAATCATATAAGTTTGCTTACATGAAATAAAAAAAAATAAAAAAAGTCTGAAGCTTGATAATATGGACAGAAGTGATGGATAGGATTGCATCTTTATTTAAAAACCCTTGCTTCCTCTACAACACTGAAGAGGCACTGACAGAAATCATGCCAAAATCACATCAACACTTTCCACACAAGACCACAAAGACCACAGGCTCCTAAAGAAATGACTACATTATGCCATTTTTGTTAAATATACACCTTTTGTTTCATCTCTTCATATGAGAGAGACTGGTGAATAGACACATAAACCCATTCTATATAATGTACAATCAGATTTAAATGTTAAACTGGTAAATGTTACTGATTGCATGTTTGAGAAGAATGTCTTAAATATTATTCTGACACACTAATGTTAATTTAGTTTAGAAATGTCAAAGATGGGGGTGAGATCTACAGCAAGACCTCATTTAAGAACCTCTTTGAATCTACTAATTATACTAGGTCTGTAAGACCTTTGTCAAATGTTGTGAGAAACAATACAAAACCACTGTGTCCCACTCAGCCGACATTAGCAATTCTAACTATGATGTATGAAGCACCACCAGAAACCCACAGTGTGAGACAAGCACACTACAAAGAGCCATTGTGATGAACCTCCTCTACTCAAGCACACCATACAAACAGAAAATGGAGATCAGAGAACACATGCATGACCACTGCTCTGTAATCATTTCTGGGGCATCAGCAGAGACTTAGGTGACGCCAGCAAGTGCTTGATATATCTGTTATAAAATTTAATGGAAAACACTATTTAATATGCAAGTTTGTGTGGGTGACACAAAACTTGCACCAAGGTCTTGACATCAGATAAGAAACCTGAGCCTTCCCCTCATAGGATGAGCCTGGACATGAACAGCAGACATATCAAGCACTTGATCTGACAACCTTCACTAATCCTACTCATGGCTTGTGGTAATAAGACCTACATGCATACTTGACCCACAAATGACAAAGTAGTAAACACAAAATGCCACAAATAGTCTTTTGCTAAACTGTTCTTTAAAAAAAAGAAAGAAAAGCTTCACTTACTGTGTAAACCGTTGCTGATGTCAAATCCCTCTACATCTGGGGCGGAGGGGCCGACGGATCTTCAGGTACAGATGTCAACCGGCCCACAAGGTGCTATGAGCTGATGCAGAAAGCTTGGCCACACCAAAGCACTCAGACTGGAAACTGGCTCTAAAGTAAACCAATAACACTTCCATGTCAGCACTACTTACTTTACCTAAATGAAACCGAAGAATAATTAAGAATCAAGTTTTGTATATTTAAAGTAAAAATAGCAAATTGGAGTTGCATACTTTAGTTAACTTTTAACATTTAAAGTGGGCAATTATTCTGTTGATTTAATACTGCCATTTCTGAAATGGTGTCATTACTGAGCCCTATGACCACAAATCATTTACGAGTAGTTTAATTGCTCCATATGTCTCTAAACCCCATTATGTGATCACAATGATGCTGTGGTGTTTGTAATGAGATATGAACATCCATGTCCCAAAACGTTCATTAAATTGCAAACCGCTGAATATTAGAGTAACCTCAAGATAAATAACTCATGCCATAAAACTTAAGTTTAATTTGGAACAAATTTCGCAAATTCTTCAGGATTCTTCAAGAAAGGAAGTGAAATTAACATGTCATCTCTGTTGGTTAAATCCTTACTTTTCAATGGTAAGAAATGCTTTGTTACATAAGTTAATTCCCCCCAAAAATGGCTGCCAAGAACCGCAAACATGATGATAGTTTCACATCAACCTTCAGACATGAAATGATTAGTTTTCAGAGGACTGTGGCTGACAAGGCGACTCTTCCCTTCAACATGGTATCAAGTGTCAGCACCAGAGGGGAGCTAACTTATTTACCTCAACTTAAATGTACAAAACACTTTTTTTTTTTTTTTTTTAAAACAAAAAAAAAAAAACCCACAAATCTAAACCGTCTCAACACTTTGCATTTTTAAAACAACCTTTAACGCCACGCAAACTACGTGCAGTTTACATTTATAGATACCAATAAAGTAAAGTTGTTTTCGTGACAACTTGTAGCGTACTTGGTTTCGAAAGGAAGGGTGTGGCTATTAGTTTCCCAATACAACCCTGACTTTTCTTTCGTTTTAAAAACAGTCATTTGTAATCAACTGTGCAAAATGGCCAACATAAAATAAAAGTTGTTTAAACGTAAATGTGAGAGCCCGAATAGCATAACTACAAGTAGCTTGATTGCTACCAAGTTTGACAACTCATTTGTTAGCATTTAGTTAGCATGCTAATGCTAACCAACGTTATTAGATGGTAGCCTGGAAAGATGCTGCAAACGTGGAGTGCAGACGCCACGGTTACCAGTGTAGACTTGGTGGACAAAATAAAACCATGCACACATTTTAATAGTAGCTGTTTTAAACAAACAATGCGCTCTCTTTAAGTTGCCAAACACTTCAAACAACTATTTAGCTAACACGGAGCGCTAACAAGTTAGCTAACCAGTTAGCATTCGACTGAACTCTAAAAAAAAAAAGGGGGTTTTTTTCACCTGCGGTTTGCGCTTTAAGTCCTTCTTTGGATGATCTTTAACATGCAGATAAACTACTACGTAAACGAGAAGTCCAAGCTTTAGTTAAACACTTAATTACTTCAACTGCAATTAATGTTTGTGCCGACAACTCGTTAGCATTTAGCCGCCGTTAGCTGCTCAGTTCAATCATAAAAGTTAGCCTGGAAGCTAAGCTACTTTACCCACCAGCACCATTTCTTAGCAGTGAAACCAGAAGTAATTTAAGCGTTTGATAGAAACCGCCCGAATACTAACAGATTAATCATTCAGACAACAAAGCTTAACATTTGATATATTACTATTATATAGTTAATTTGACTCAGAAGGACCAGTGTCTGTTAGGACACTTACCGTGCTCCGCTGTGTGCGTTAAATGAGGCAGTAATGTACGGAAGGATCTGACTACAGCTGCTGATTGGACCAGAATCAGCCAATCACAGCAATCCAGGTTACGACACAAATAAATCCCCCTCATTTCAAACGCAATTTATTCTTATCAATATGTGTCAAGGTTTCAGATTATTCACCGAATCAAAGTAGCTTGATAAAAGCACACAGTAAATGCAGAAATATAGAATGTAAAGTTTCTGGAAAATTACTCAAGTACCCAAGCACAATTAAGAAAATATAATGAACTAGAAAAAAAGCTGTTCTTGCAGAATAGCAGTGTGAATACTTTCATGCTGAAACGCTGAAACTGTAATGCTGAAGAAAGTTTGAAATGGAATACTAAACGTGGTTAAAATGGCTGAAAGCTGAGCTGAAATAAGTTGAATATGTTTGAAGATGACTACAATATGGTTGTGGAATGATCAGCTGAAGGAGTTGTACAGCTTAAGTCAACAGTTGAAAGATTTAAAAGTCAAAATGATGTTTCAAAATGGTGTTTCAAGGTGTTGAAAATGTTTGAAGGTTGCAAAATGAGTGAGAGGCACTTGAACATGGTTGAAATGTCATTGTCGAAGCCTTTAGCTGAAGTAACTATAAAGCTGAAGGAAGTAGTACAAGTGTTGAAGCCTAAAATGGTGTTTAAATGTAGTTTTGAGGGTTAAAAGCATTCACACAATTAAAGTACTTAATACTGGTAATTGGAATTACCAGGTTACATGTTACTGGTATTACTAGACCAGAAGAATAAAGAGAAATAATTATGATCTGCTTTCAGAATATTTTCTAAAGAAGTGTTATTGTTTTTATAGCATTTTCAAGCATAACTTGACAATCAAATATTTGACACAAAGCAGCAAAACTTTAGCAGAAACCATCTTATAATAAATGTTGGGACATGTTTGGAGATTTAATAAGAATATTTGAAACCATGCTTTTTCTTTCTTTTTTTTTTTTTACATGCAATTAAATGTTTGATTTGAACACTACTGAAAGGTATCAAAATAAAATTAATCCACTTGGATACAAAGTACAAAACTTACTCCAGCTTCTGGAGAAGGTTTTAGGATTCCAGAGACACCAGCTGGTTCAAACACCTGTTCATCAGCCACCTCTTAACAGATGTTAAAATATAATGTATTTTCATGACAGACTTATATGTCTTTATCCCAGGGATGTCCAAAGTCGGTTCTTGAGGACCGATGTCCTGCAGGTTTTCCATGTATCCCTGTTCCAACACATCTGGCTTCCATTGACTGGATCCAACAGCCAATGAAGTTCTGCACAATGACTGATTCAAATGAGTCAGGTGTGTTGGAGCAGGGATACATGTAAAACCTGCAGGATCATGGAGCTTGAGGACTGGCGCTGCAGCACCCCATCTTTATCCTAACTAACCGGTTTGCTCTCACACAGATTTTTTTTTTTTTTTTAATCAGTACGATGATCTTGCTTAAGTTCTGTGAAAACTGCAGTGTTTTTGACACTGCAGTTTTCACAGAATTTCATTTGCACAAACATTTTCCCTACACCACATGGAAACTGTGACTTGCTCAATAATGTGGAAAAACGTGCTGAAAGTAGTTTCCCTTAATGAGAAAACCTGCCTGAGATTGTTATCAGTGATCTAAGCAGACAAGCAAAAATGGTCAAAAGGAAAACAAATTTACTCACATCCTGTAGGTATATGTACATAGATAATAAATTAGAATACAGTGCAACAATGAATCCAACTTACTGGTCATCAATATGTTTGGATGTATATAAAACACACAGTTGTGCTCAGATGTATTCATGCCTTTTCATTAAAGAAAAGGCTGAATTTAAAACAGTCACTCAAGTATCTGGAGACTTAAAAAAGGAACAATAACTAAAAACTTCCAAAAATCTAATTTAGTAATATAAGACACTGTTTTTTTTTTCATTTAATTGAGTTGAAGAAAGAAAAAAGCAAAAAACAAAAAACAAAGAAATGGTCCTGGACAAATTAGAGCACTTTTCTGTTGAACAGTGGGACAAAATACCTGTCAACAGGTGCAGAAGTCTGACTGAGAGGAACAGAAAACACCTGACTGGAGCGGAAACATTAAAGGATTGTTCAATTAAATATTAGCTTATGAGTGATGTAATATGTGATAAAATTATCTTATTTGTTTGCTTTTTGAAAAAAAAATATTTCTATTGAACCAGAATTAGAAAATAATGTAATGATTTTCATACATTTTTTTAAAATTTATTATTACTTTAGTCCATTTCAGCTTATTTTACAGGCAGATGTTTTTTTTTCCTTCTTTAATGAAAGGGTATGAATAAATATGAGCACAACTGTAATATTAATGTTCATGTTGGTTTGTTTTGTTTTTTTTAATTATTGGTGACAAAAGTCTTTACTTTTTTGTCTTTTGGTGTTTTGTGTAGCAATCATATGAGTTTATTCTCTTTCTCCTGGAAACATGAAGCTGTTTAAAGTTCTTGTGTATAATGTGTGATGTAACCTTTTGGTGCAGCCTGGCTCATAAACTGGAATGTGAGCCATTTATCTGATAAATCGGTACTTTTAGAACACATGGCAGATAGTTCTTGTCAGCGTGTGATATTATTATAAAACATTACAATGGAGACAAACCTGTGTCCATGATGTCTCTTTACTCACCTTGTGTGTGGACAGTGCAGCTATTCCAAGGCCCAATGCAAGAAGTCCTGAGAGTGTATGAGCCAAATATTTGATGCTAAAAATGAGTAAAAACGTGCACACTTAATTTGAAGCCGCATGCAGTCAGTTTATTAATGCATCCACTTTATTTTCTAACGTTTCCAGGGCTTCTTCAGGGCTCTGATGGTCTTTTGCTCCGACTGTTTGATGGACTTAAAATGATATTTTTCAGACCTTTGCAATTTTAAGAGGATGAATCCTGCTGATTATAATAATTCATTTCCTGTAGAGCCACTATGAGGTCAAATTAGCTTATTTTTTCAGTGAAATATGTCCTGTAGTTAAACTGTACTTGTCAATATAATCTTGTCAAAACAACACAAAAAGGAAAAAAGAACACATCAGTATTATAGAAACCTAATCAAATCTGAACAAAACAACATGTTTTCATATATAACATACTTTATACTACCCGTAATTAAAGACTCTTCATGACTTATTATTCATTGACTTTGGTGTTTTAGTGAAAAGTATTCATTCCAGACACACAGTTGATTAACAACACTGTTTCACATTTTTGCCAGATATTTGCTTTGGCTGGTCTTTCACTTCTTTGTGACCGCAGCAAAGTCAAAAACATATGCGAAGAAGCCAGAAAACGCTTGTATGGTTGTGAACCAGTAACTAAATGTGATGAGTTTGTCATGATGAGCCAGTGACTAAAATTAGAAGAGTTATTTTTGCGCTTCCTACTGGCTAAAAATGGATGTTAAGTTCATGACAGTCAAGAGGCTGCTCACCATCAGATGACTTATGACTTCAAACACTTCAACATCACTTGATGTACTGCTCAAAGAGTGATGCAGTGTTTCCCAAAAACACCGCTCCTGCCTTTTATCAAACAGTCTCACAAAATGTAGATACGGCAGTTCAGAGTAACTAAATCAAATTTAGATTGTAAGTAGGGTAATTAGAATTATTACCGTCGTCAGTATGGTGCTTTGTTGTCCTAAAAACAAACTGTGTGTATCTTCATGAGTGGACATAATTCCCTTTTGTTTTAATGAAGCTTCACTTACAGAAAAAGCTATTTTCATTTCCAGCATCTCCTTGTTTTTGATGTAATATTTACACTGAAGCTTACATGCTCAGTACATACAAGAATGTCATGGCAACATTTCATCAGTTTCCTCTGACAACTCTTCCAGTGAGAAGCAATAACTACTGCATTCACATAAATACACTCACTGGCCACTTTAGTAGAGTGCCTCCTATTACTGAGTTGGGCTCCTCTGAGCTACAGAACTGCATTCATTCTGGGAAGCAAACATTTAATAAGGTGTTGGAAGCATTTCTCAGAGTTTTTGCTCCATATGGTCATGACGCATCACACAATTGCTGCACATCCATGATGAGAATCTCCTGTTCCACCAAAGCTGCTGTATCAGATAGATCTGGTGACTGTGGAGCCGTTGGAGGACAGTGAACTCATCGTCATGGTGGAGATGATGTGAGCTTTGTGACATGGTGCATCATCCTGCTGGAAGTTTCCAGCAGAAGATGCCACACTGTGCTCATAAAGTTCCTCTTACCTTTCTGTCTTCTCCAACCAGTCTTCCAGTGTGGTCTTCTGTGGTATTCTGCATACTATGGTTAAAACTAGTGGTTATTTGGGCTACTGTTGCCTTATCATAAAAAGATAAATCTGCCAATTCTCCTCTGACCTCATTTTGGTCCATACAACTGCTGCTCACTGGATATTTTCTCTTTTTCAGACCATTCTCAGTAAGCCATACAGATGATTGGGTCAAAAATGTAAACAGCTGAATTCAGAGCTTGAGTTCCAAAATGTTGCTCAACTCTGCGAGGCCTCTCGCTTTCCTGTCATGACTGACTGCAGCTGGTAGTATTTCTGTGCCAATATGAAAATAGGTTTGTTTGACAGATTTTATTGGAAGGACCAACACTGCAAGCTGCAGAACTACTCTGCAGATCTGAGAAAAAGGATTGAAGATTTCAGGGAGTCAAATATAAATCTCTTGCTGCCGCTGAACAACTGCAGATGCGACAATTAGAAATCCAAACAACTGCGTCAACATCAGCTGAGGATTGTTTGGACGGTCAAGAAACAAGTCAAGAACCAATAAAAGACGTGTCTGCTTTAAACTGAAATCTGCTCCAACACCAGCGTCACCATCTGAGGTCAAGTCGATAGTACGTTGCAATAGATTGAGAATAAAAAAAAGTAATGCTCAAAAATCAAGCTTGATTGATCCAAAGAAAATGGGGGAAATTTTATGCTCAGATGAAACAAACTTGGATTTGTTAAGCCAACAGTGAAAGATACAGGCCACCTGGAGGGTTGGATTTGAGGTATTCAACACGTAGAGCAGTGTACCTACTCTCAAGCACGGCTGTAGTAGCGTCATGCTCAGGGCTGTTTTGCTAACAGTGGAGGTCTCATAAATTGGAATAAAGGACCATCACAGAATTATGTAACACAACTTAAACCAACTGCTTGATATTTGACTAAAGCGAGACAAAGACCCTTTAGAAACATTTTAAAGCTTTGTGTAAAAAAAAAGAAGAAAAAAATCTCTCAGCGTTACCATTTAGCATCGGAATGACCCTCTAACATCCAAAGCTCCACTAACTAAGGTATATAGACTCTGTTTGAAATTCAAGAGGTCAAGTGTCAAACCAGTGTCCGGTCTAGTCTCACAGAAATTTCTAATCAAACATAAAGACAAACGGTTTCATAATCATGATCCTGTGGTGGCTTGTCCATCAAATTCAGCTGTTTTTCTTTGCTCTTCATGAAAATCTGATTCTGTTCTTGAAGCAAAAAAGTTTAATGAAATCTTTAAAAGCCTAGAGTTGCCGTTGTATTTATCTCCATGACAACAAAGATAAAATAGTTTCAGGTTAACTAGAGAAGACATAACTTTTATTTCGTTCATTTTATTCTGTTTTAACTTTTCTGTCATTATGTAATTTCATTTATTACTTTTTAAAGTTTATTTTTAATGTATGTTTAATACTCCTTCTGCATCCTGGTGTAACGCTTTTACAGTTTTATGTAAAGTCCTTTGCGTGGTCTTGTGCATGAACTACGCTCTACAAATAAAACTTCCTTTCCTTGTGCCGTCCGTCTTCTTCAGTCTTCATGTAAAAACAGTTTAGTACATCAAAACATTAAAGCAACTCCCGTAAAGCAGCATAAAAAGGAGAATAGAGTAAATCAGTCAAAACTCATGTAAAACAGAAACATTATGGCGGAGGAGCATGTGAGAGCACTATAAGAAGGAAGTGTTAAGGAAACGATCGTCTGCAGTGTGCAGGAACAGAAGAAGTGTTACTCAAGTCTGAGAAACTGTGCAAGAAAGAATTCAGCGACCAAATCTAGAGCTCATGGCTGCTGAAATTATAGGTTAAAATGTTGGAGTTTTAAGACTTTACCTAACTATTTCCTTGCATGGCATCACGTCTGTGTTGTCACTTAAAATGGGAAAAAATAGAGTGCATCTACAAAACAGAACCCAAACACCTCATAGAACATCGTCTTAGACATTAATTATTATTCACATCCAGCAAGTTCATGGTTTGACAAATTAGGTGTGCTCATTTAGCATAGATCATTGTTTACAAAAAATGGTTATGATGACACCTCTTCATCCTCTGAAAGGGCCATGCATTTCCCAGCAGCTGTAAATGACCACCAAGTCTTTTCAGACTCCTCCTTCTTCCCTTTCAGGACACAGGTCAGGTTCTCTAAAGGAACATTTGCCTGATTTATAGTCTTACTTTGTATTTTTCTGTGCTTTTCCAAAGCAAATAAATCACTTTTTTAGCATGCAAACAAACATTGAGGGCTGCATGGTGGCGTAGTGGTTTGTACTGTTACCTCACAGGAAAATGGTCGCTGGTTTGAGCCTCAGCTGGGAGGAACCTTTCTGTGTGGAGTTTGCATGTTCTCTCCCTTTGTATGTGTGGGTTCTCCCTGGGGACTCCGGCTTCCTCCCACCAGCCAAAGACTTGTATGTTAGTTTAACTGGTTACTCTAAATTGAGTGAGTGTGAGCGTGAGTGGTTGTTTGTCTCTCTGTGTGGTCCTGCAATGGACTGGTGACCCATCCAGGATGTACCCGCCTCTTGCCCAGTGATTGCTGGGATAGGCTCCAGCTTCCCCGCAAACCTTAATCAAACTAAAGAGTTTGGGAAAATGAATGAACAAACATCCAACAAAGCTCTTACAGATTTTATATAAATGTACTAAATTTAAATTGATTTAAAAATGCGAGGGTTGGGGGGTGTTGGGTCCATGGGATTTGCTTAGAGATCGTCTTTTCCATCACTGTCTTAACCTTATGCCAGTGAGTTTGCATTTTACTGCGCTGCCAGAGACCCTAAAAATTGCAGGGCCGGATTAAAAGTGTGCAGGCCCCTGGGCCCAGAGTGTCCCTCAGGCCCCCTTCCCCAGTGCGACATTGTGAAAATTGTGAATGATACACTGTGAAACGACATTTCTAACATCTTTCAGCCAGTGGTATCAATAGCAGTACGCTAGACACTGTAGTGTAACTATCTGGCTTTTATGTACGTTTTGTTTCATGTCCAAACTGCTGGTGTGTGGCCTATGTGGGCCCCACTTATCTCTAAGTGGGTCCCAAGTGGGTCCCAAGTGGGCCTGGGCGTGGCCATGGGCCCATGGACCCATATCCATAATGCCCATTGGATAATCTATCCTTAGAAGAATGTATATAATTTTACAGGAGTAGTACGCGGTAACCACTGGTAGTGGAAAGACTTACCAAATTCTGACCAATCCACAGAGTCCTTATCTACTTTTAAGAGCAAACTACAGACTCAGCTGTTAAAGGAACATTTCTGCACTTAGTTTAACTCTTGTACCAAGTTGAAGAACTTTGTCCAGTTCTCTGCAACAATGCAGAACTGATTAAGAAGCACCAAGGATGATGTTGTGGAATCATGTGTTACCTCATCTTTTAAGGGACGATTGCAGGGAGAAAAAGGAACAAAAACTTTAATAAAAAAAAACCAAAAAAAACCAGAATGGCACTACCTCCAACAATGCAATTCTACACCTGCATCCACTTATCTATGATGTCCCCTATTGTTAATTTCTTCCTTGTGTTGCTCTCACTCTCACATGTAAGTCGCTTTGGAGAAAAGTGTCTGCTAAATGACTGTAGAATAGAATAGAATAGAATAGAACCATTGCATTTACTGGTTTAGTTTGAGATCCAGTGCAGCTTAACCCTTTAACTTTCACACTAACAAAAAGGGAGAGAAAAATGTTTGTCT
This sequence comes from Telmatherina bonti, assembly GCF_933228915.1. Lineage (NCBI taxonomy): Eukaryota > Metazoa > Chordata > Actinopteri > Atheriniformes > Telmatherinidae > Telmatherina > Telmatherina bonti. Next base: position 32,083,481 of record NC_136622.1, read on the forward strand.
GTGTTTTCCTGTTTGTTTTGGACAATAATAAACAGAATTAAAGCTGCAAGCGGCATCCGTCGGGTCCGAGCCTCGTGCCGAAGACATGCTGCTGTGGGAGTGGAAGGTTTTCTGCCGTGGCATCAGATTATCTGGTTACCATGGCATTAAGAGGAACACATTGGTTAGTATCTCTGACACAGTAACCCTGCAGTGCTGCTGAAGACAAAACGTGCTTCACATTCTGAATGGATGATCTGGCTGATTGTTTTCATCAGAAGGCTGCTGTACGGAGCTGTGTGGAGGCCTCTGTTGGACGAGAACTACCAAAAGGTCTTCTTCATTATTATTCTGTGTCTTTTGATGCTTTTGAGTCTGCCTGATCCTGTTGTGGATAATCTGTAGTCAAACCAGAAAACTCTCCAGGCCAGACATGATGTGAGAACCATGAGGAGAATTACTTAAACAGGTAGTCGATGCAATGCAAAACATTAATACCACCTTGATTTTTGCTTTCTGGTGTTTTGCTTCAGCAATCTGTCAAACTCGTCCATGTTTGTCTCGCTGTGGCTCCCTCTGCTGGTGTTTGCTTCTACCTGTTTGTACAGAACCAGTTCACAGGTAACACCTTCGTACAGACACGTTTCCTCCAGCACCTTTTGGAGCTGATCACTGCGAAAGTCCATTCCCACCACTTTTAAATAAAAAATATTGATAAAGTATCTGAAAATAAGGAGATTTAAAGTCATGCTTATTATTAGATAACATTAATAATTATGAGATGAAAGTCAGTTATGTAATTATAAAATCAAAAATCAAAATTATGAGATACAGTTACACTTATGAGATTAAAAGTCAAAATTATTTAAAGTAATTTTGTTAAAAAAAAAGTTATTACAAGATATAAAGTCATAATATTTAGATAGGAAGTCATTATTATGAGATAATGTCAATATTATGGTATAAGAGTAATAACTATTAGATACAAATGTTAACAATTATAAAATAAAAATAACAATTATGAGATTACAGAAATTCAAAAAGTCATAATTATGAAATAAAAAAAATCAGATTTCTGAGACAGTTACTCATAGTTATGAGATTAAAAGTCATAATTATGAATTCTAAGTAATTATACAATAAAAAGTCATTATGTAAGTTAAAAAAAATCATAATTATGAGACAGAAAGTTATTAGTCATGATAATGAGATAAAATGGCATCATTATTACATTAAGTTCAAAATGATATGGGATTTATTATTGAAAATATTCTATTATGAAGATTTGAGTTGCGTCACAGAGATGGGAATATCTATCTATCTATCTAGTTAGTTAAAGCACGGAGGCTGTAGCAGGTGTGCAGCAGATCTTATCATCTCTGAACAGAAGCTATAAAATGTTCTCACATCAGCTGTGTCAGCAGCTTTCTTCGTGGTTCACATTTTTATTTTGGGTTATTAGTTTAAAAAGTATAATTTAGCTACTGGGTCTTCTTGTTCATCTTTATAATTTAAGACCTTCATCTAATATATATATAGAAAAGAACTGCATGAGTTCTTATGGCAGCAAGAGTTTGATCAGTTATTTTATTAGTTTGACTTCAACGCTGTGAAACACTAGAAATTCTGAACTATATAAGGACTTTATAGAAAGTTAGCATTTATAAATGCACGCATAATTTTTTATTCTTTTTTATTATCTAAAAACAAATAAAAAGACTCATAAATAGGCGCCAGACATAAAGGCAGTAGCTGTTTGTGAAGTATGTATGTGGTTTACGAGGACGTCGTTCATCGTTTTCCTTCCACCAAGTGAAAAGACCAGACTTCTACATAGAACAAACGGGCTTTATTCCACAATATAAACTTGTAACATCTTCACCTTTTCCAAATCTTTCCCTCTGTTTCATATGCTGGCTTCCAGTCTGTGGGTCTGCCGTTAGCAGTGTGTTTTTCCTTCGGCCTGCTCGGGTGCATCTCCACAGCTGTAACCCATCCATCTACGTAACTTTCTGTACATCACACCATCATCGCTAAAACACAACGCCGCGGAGATCAAGCCATTTAAGTCAATTCAGACAAAAATTATTGCTCAGATAAATAAAACTATTCTACAAAAAAAAAGAGGAATAATTATATTAAGATGCATGTACTAAACACTGGATTTCAACGAAAAAAAAAATGCAATAGTTACTTCTTGAAGGGGTTCAGGGGGTGAAAACCTCAACTTCTGTCCCCGTAGATCTGGTTTAACATGCAAAGAAGGTAATTTTAACTCTTAACTCTCTTTAATCGGGGTATCATGGTGTAAGACTCCTCTGCGCCGATGAAACAGAATCCCATGCAGCACACTTCACATCCTGTTTTTTTTTTCCCATTTAGACAACCACAAACAATTCATCAGAAGAAAGAAATATATATAATATATATGTAAAAATACAAAAAAATAACTAAACATTATAGTTTCGGACGACAAGTTGAAGAGGAGATAGCACCGTTGTTACAAAAGGGTGAGACAAACGGGGGTGGAGGTGGGGTGAGGAGGGGAGCAGGATCAGTGACACATCCAGACTGGAGGCTCCAGTAACGGATCGGGGACACGCAGACTTCAGGAAAACCTCGGCAGTCTTTTCATTTTCTCATGTGTCCGTCGTTCAGTGTACATGTCACACAAACGTAGTCCTCCTTCTCAGCCATCTCCGCTGTGACGCCAACGCACACTTGGTGAAACCACTGATTACAGCTGCCGTCACACTGGACCCAATCCACCTGCGCACACACACACACACACACACACACACACACACACAAAACAAAGCTGCAATGAACAAAGACACCATTGACAATAACAGAAGTTTTTCTTGTAATATTCACTTGTTTTTTTTTTGTCTCCAGAGTGGTTTTGCAGTGGGTGGTAGACTGTGGGACTGCAGCTGAAAATCACCCAACGAAGGCAGCGAGACCGCCTGAAGGCAGCGAGACCGCCTGAAGGCAGCGAGACCGCCTGAAGGCAGCGAGACCGCCTGACGGCAGCGAGACCGTCTGGCGGCAGCGAGACCGCCTGACGGCAGCGAGACCGTCTGACGGCAGCGAGACCGCCTGACAGCAGCAGGACCGCCTGAAAGCAGCAGGACCGCCTGAAGGCAGCGAGACCGTCTGACAGCAGCAGGACCGTCTGAAGGCAGCGAGACCGTCTGAAGGCAGCGAGACCGCCTGAAGGCAGCGAGACCATCTGAAGGCAGCGAGACCGTCTGACAGCAGCAGGACCGTCTGAAGGCAGCTAGACCGCCTGAAGGCAGCGAGACCGCCTGAAGGCAGCGAGACCGCCTGACGGCAGCAGGACCGTCTGAAGGCAGCGAGACCGTCTGAAGGCAGCGAGACCGTCTGAAGGCAGCGAGACCGTCTGAAGGCAGCGAGACCGCCTGAAGGCAGCGAGACCATCTGAAGGCAGCAGGACCGTCTGAAGGCAGCGAGACCGTCTGAAGGCAGCGAGACCGTCTGAAGGCAGCGAGACCGCCTGACGGCAGCAGGACCGTCTGAAGGCAGCGAGACCGTCTGAAGGCAGCGAGACCGTCTGAAGGCAGCGAGACCGTCTGACGGCAGCGAGACCGTCTGAAGGCAGCGAGACCGTCTGACAGCAGCGAGACCGTCTGAAGGCAGCGAGACCGTCTGAAGGCAGCGAGACCGTCTGACGGCAGCGAGACCGTCTGAAGGCAGCGAGACCGTCTGAAGGCAGCGAGACCGTCTGAAGGCAGCGAGACCGTCTGACAGCAGCGAGACCGTCTGACGGCAGCGAGACCGCCTGAAGGCAGCGAGACCGTCTGACAGCAGCGAGACCGTCTGACAGCAGCGAGACCGTCTGAAGGCAGCGAGACCGTCTGAAGGCAGCGAGACCGTCTGAAGGCAGCGAGACCGTCTGAAGGCAGCGAGACCGTCTGACAGCAGCGAGACCGTCTGAAGGCAGCGAGACCGTCTGACAGCAGCGAGACCGTCTGAAGGCAGCGAGACCATCTGAAGGCAGCGAGACCGCCTGAAGGCAGCGAGACCGTCTGACAGCAGCAGGACCGTCTGAAGGCAGCGAGACCGTCTGAAGGCAGCGAGACCGTCTGAAGGCAGCGAGACCGTCTGAAGGCAGCGAGACCGTCTGAAGGCAGCGAGACCGCCTGAAGGCAGCGAGACCGTCTGACGGCAGCGAGACCGCCTGACGGCAGCGAGACCGCCTGACGGCAGCGAGACTGTCTGAAGGCAGCAAGACCATCTGAAGGCAGCGAGACCGTCTGACGGCAGCGAGACCGTCTGAAGGCAGCGAGACCGTCTGAAGGCAGCGAGACCGTCTGAAGGCAGCGAGACCGTCTGACGGCAGCGAGACCGCCTGACGGCAGCGAGACCGTCTGAAGGCAGCGAGACCGTCTGAAGGCAGCGAGACCGTCTGACGGCAGCGAGACCGTCTGAAGGCAGCGAGACCGTCTGAAGGCAGCGAGACCGTCTGACGGCAGCGAGACCGTCTGAAGGCAGCGAGACCGTCTGACGGCAGCGAGACCGTCTGACGGCAGCGAGACCGTCTGAAGGCAGCGAGACCGTCTGAAGGCAGCGAGACCGTCTGAAGGCAGCGAGACCGTCTGACGGCAGCGAGACCGTCTGAAGGCAGCGAGACCGTCTGAAGGCAGCGAGACCGTCTGACGGCAGCGAGACCGTCTGACAGCAGCGAGACCGTCTGAAGGCAGCGAGACCGTCTGACAGCAGCGAGACCGTCTGACAGCAGCGAGACCGTCTGAAGGCAGCGAGACCGTCTGAAGGCAGCGAGACCGTCTGAAGGCAGCGAGACCGTCTGAAGGCAGCGAGACCGTCTGACGGCAGCGAGACCGTCTGAAGGCAGCGAGACCGTCTGACAGCAGCGAGACCGTCTGACAGCAGCGAGACTGTCTGAAGGCAGCGAGACTGTCTGAAGGCAGCAAGACCGTCTGAAGGCAGCGAGACCGTCTGACAGCAGCAGGACCGTCTGAAGGCAGCGAGACCGTCTGACAGCAGCAGGACCGTCTGAAGGCAGCGAGACCGTCTGACAGCAGCGAGACCGTCTGAAGGCAGCGAGACCGCCTGACGGCAGCGAGGCCGTCTGAAGGCAGCGAGACCGCCTGACAGCAGCGAGACCGTCTGAAGGCAGCGAGACCGTCTGAAGGCAGCGAGACCGTCTGAAGGCAGCGCAAAAAAAAGTTTTATAAATTTTTTTTATTTTTAATCTACAAAAATCAGCAATATGGAAGAATTGTGAGAATCGCGATTTAAATCGAATTGCCACCCAAAAAATGGGAATCAAATCGAATCGGGGCAAAAGCTTCAGCCCTACTGATCGCACACCATCTTCACCTGCTCTCCACCCGACTTAAACCATCTCCTGTTTCAGCCTCCCTGCCAGATGGTCAGCTATACTCCCCTTGTTGTGTCCAGTGTTTTCTCTTGTCCTGCCAATGACCCAGTTACGTCCCTCGGATCTCCTTGTGCCGGACCCCTCACCTGACTTTTTCCTGCCCATGGCCTGTTTTAGGATTTTGACCGTTGCCTGTTTAATCACGACACCTTTGGACTCTGGATCCACATTTCCTTGTATCTGGAGCCCTTTTCAGGATCCTCCTGCCACTCTGTCAGACTGTTCCCTGGTTTTCCTCCGGGCCCCCCGGCTTCAATAAACCATATCTGGTTGTGATCTGTGTGTGGCTGCATTTCCGAGTCCTCGGAGAAACCATATCACATATTTTTCATCTGTTTGAAGAGGATTTCACTTTTATTCAGAATGACAGCCACTCATGTAAACATGGCTGCTTCACAACGGCAACCTGGCTGAGTTGGAGCAGAAGAAAACCTTTACAGATGAAGTCTGAACTTGTAATTAGATTAATAGATGTGTGTAGCAGCAGGAGTTTAACTGAGGAATCTGAGAGATGATCAGTTTCAACATCGAGCTGTTTTCTCATCATCTAAATATAAAATAAAAGAGAAATTGTGCTTAAAAGCTTTTGATCTTTCAGTTTACTTCGCCTTCCACAATCCAATCAGAATAGAGACGTGTTGTGAGAACACCTCAGCTGTCCCAATCAACCTTTATCACACGGCTGCATAGTGGTTAGCACAGTGTGTGTGTGTTCTCTCCGAGTGTCCAGCTTCGTTCCATCAACAAGACATGCGTGTTCGGTAAATTGATCATTTATCACGTGTAAGTTTGGATGAACGTGTCTATTTGTCTATCTAGCACGTATTTGCTCTTTCTGTGGTTTCTGCGCATGCTTGAACCACGTGTGGGTTCGCTGATACAAGCTTCAGATTTAAACAAATGGCGACAGTGGAACAGAAATAAACGGCAGCAGACAAGTTTCAGTAGAACCTGAAAGATTAAACGGACTGCTGAGCATTTTCACACTGAAACAGTTCAAATGAAAAGAATTAACTTTTATCCGCATCACCTTCTTCTGAATTATTCCCATCACGCTCATCAAAAGCATTACAAACGTATTAAATGATTCCAAATGTCGCTTCTGTGTGCTTGTTGGCTTGATATGAGTTTTATGGCAAAAACAACACGTTACTGTGTGAAAACTGTCCTTTATAACGATGTAGGACTTGTGTCCCTCCTGCCTGCCAATATCCTGACTAAAACTATAATTCTGCTGTTTCCTTCCTCCATCACTGCTTCACATAACCGCTCCATACCTGTTCTGACAATATGGCATGTTGTTGGGAGGAAACTGACTGAGGAATTTGGTGAAAGGAGGAGTATCACCTATCAAAGACGAGCCTGAACGTCTGAGCAGAGGCTAAAAGTTCCAGCTTTGTTTGGGCAAAACAAACAAAAGGATTCCTTCTCCCCTACATAGATGCTCTCCGAGCTTCCCTGCACAGAATAAATGTCTTTCAGGCTTTTATTTTTCTCACCTCATCTCCTTCTGGCAGCTGACAGCTCTCCGCTGGACACACAGCCATCTCCTCGTCGGAGTCATCAGACTGGGAGAAATCAGAGCGCGGTGAGGATGAGGTGGAGGCTGCCCGCCGTTGAGCCTTCTTTTTATTCATCTTCTGTCTTTTGTGAGAGTGCTTTTTGTCCTTCCCCTTGCGCTCTGCATCTAAGCCTTCCCTCTCCAGATGCCTCTTGGTTTTCCTCTCCGAGCCGGTCACGGTGTCTCTTGTGCTGCTGGTACCATCCTGAAAGAAAAGCCATGATCAGAAACAGCTCTGACCATTTTAACGTGCTCTTTAGGATGGTTTCTACCTGGGTCAGTGGCATATTTGTTCCCTGAGTGATGAACTGCATGTGTTTGTCCGAGTCTGAGGCCTCCTCCTGCGGTGGCGACATGCATCTGCTTGTGTGCTGGCTGCTGGCTCTGTCCAGTAAAACGTGGTAGAGGCTCTGGACTTGTGGCAGAGACACCTGCAGCAGGAGCCCCTCCACCATCAGCTCCTCCAGCTCGTGACTCAGCCCTGTAAATCACACCCAACATATAAATAACCACGCCTCATGTTTTAAGAGAGTGCAGAGGGACAACACTGACCCTGCAGCGGGATGCATCTCTGCTCGGTGTAGAAGACAGTCTGAGCATGGCTTGTCCTATTCCACTCTGGAGTCAAACATGGAGCCTGCATCAACAGCATCAAAGTGTAAATTAACACCAGTAAAGAGTAAAAACAAATGACACAAAGAGATAAAGACTGACCTGAGAGTTGCTGACCTGAGTGTCGCAGCCTGACACCCAGTGGGTTAGTGTGGGAGGGGTTCCTGGTCTCTCTTCTAGATCTGGTAGATTACATGCCTGTAAAATCTGCTGCGTTCGCTGCTGCCAGTTTAGTGTCCTCTCTACCAGATAGTTCAGAGCGTCGCCCTCCGGCAGACGCACCTCGATGCGCTGCAGGGACGCTAGCAGGGAGAGGACTTGGTTCTGTGGGGGTTTTTCTGATCGCTGGCAGTGCGGACAGAGCCACGGCTGTGCCTCGCAGCAGTCTGACGGGTCTCTGACGCACACGCTGTGGAAGGCGTCCCTGCAGAGTTCACACTGCAGCATAGCACCCATGGGGGCCTTCTGGCACAAACACACCTTGAGATCCATGCAGTCTGCAGTGGGAAGGAGCTTTGACTCGTTTGCTGCCCTGAGATTCGAGAAAGTTTCCATCTCCCTCACACGCAGCTCCTCCAGAGTTGCCGTCTGGTGAATAAAATACAATAAGAACATTTCTTTACAGTCAAAGTTTGGAAATCATCAAACATTAATGAGGAAGATCTGCTCCTTCATGTTCCTTTGATTCCTTATGTAGGTCATGTTTTATTTTGTTTCAGATTCTGTGTTTTTCACTCTGAAATCTGCCTTTTACTCTGTAACCTCACATGTCGGATCATGTGGGGGGATGTATAGACACTTCAAAAGGAAAACCTTCTTTCTAAAGGCTTGCTGTAACCTCTGTAGCCTATATGAGCCGTCTGCTTTTTTTTTTTTTTAACAAAAGACTTGTTTATGTTTAATACACAGCAGTTTTATGGTCATGGACTGGTATTTTTCCTTCAGATCTTCTTCAGGACAGCCTCAAGCTGCAGCTCCAACACTCGAGGTGATAGAAGCTGATCTGGTTTTCTGACAACGCTCTTCCTTGTTTGTATCGCTCTACCAAAAAATTCAGAGAAAGTGCACGATTTAGGTGGCATATTTTATATTTCTTGGACAACTTTGGTGTTTCTGTTGGTCTTTAAGCCGTCACTGACTTTCTGGGGGAGACTTTCTCAGACAGGGAGCTGCAGCGGTTTGACTTTCATCATGTTTTCTTGTTCATTTGGTTCAGAGACATGAAAAACTCCTAGATAAGTAGCAGAAAGGTTTGCATGGTCTGAAAACATTCCATGATGTTTTACAGCAATTTTTACTCTTAAATTCTGTCATTCAGTCCAGATTTTCAGAAACCAGAGGGCCCAACACATGACTGGGTATTTGGCATTCCTGTCTCCTCTACTTGTTGTCATCTGCACATTTTCATGCAATCAGAACACATCAGTGCTCTTTAAAAAAAATCATGACTGTCTCCAAAACAAACAGACCAGAAACCAAAAGTAAAACTTAGAAGCACCCCCACCAGGCATCTTACAGAGTTTACTATGTTGGGAAAACCAAAGAGGACATCCCCGTCTTTGTTGGAGGCTTTTTAGTGAAAGAATGTGATGTATTTGGTGGAGGATAACCTCGATCTGAACTTCACTGCAGGCATTCGCACGCATTAACAGGAATGGTGGAAATGGCCGACATGCTGCTAAACAATGTTTCCTTTTATAAAGAGCAAATCATCAAACCTTCTACATTTAGTCAGCGAACATAAAATCATCTTCTTCTTCGTCTTTCTTATTGTGTACGTAAAAATCCCGGCGCTTCCAATTATTTCTTATAAGGATGTTCGATATTGAGGTTTTTAGGTGTATAAGATAGATACAGGATGCGACGATATGCTTTTGAACCAGTTTGATTCCGATTTAAATTGCGATTCTCACGATTCTTTGATATTGCTGATTTTTGTACACTAAAAACAAAAAATTAATGTACAAAACTTTTTTATGCAAGTAAATTTTCTTAATTTTCTTAATTAATGCCCAATAAGAAAAGTAAAAAGATTAATAAAAACAATAAAAATGACAAAAAAATTTTTTATCATTGATTATTTTTATTTATTTGAAAAATAAAATCGATTTTTTTTTATAAACAAAAATCAATTTTAAAATTTTGAAGCCAAAAACTCCCAATATTTGATTTTTTTCAATTCAATTTCCTACCCCTATTGATTTTGTCCAACTCTTAATAACCAATCCCGATATTTTTTAAGCAAGTTGTGCCAAAAAAACAAAAATATCTGGAAAATATTTGTGACATCTCTTATATTTTGTCATTTTGAGTTGGAAGAGACTTAGCTGAAGAGTTTGACGTGTCCAAGTTGTGTAAAAGTTAAGTCATCAAAAAAGTAAAACCGATACCAATGATAAACAATATTGCATTTTAATGTTGATATCAACTCCTAATAAAGGATATCTCTAATTTCTACCAGTTTACTCACTGCAGAGGTAGCGTCTTTGCTCTGTGAAAGAGCATTTTCCACATCACAGAGAGTGTTGAGCCGCGCAGTTTTCTTTTTGTTATTCTTGGGCGATTCTTTCCCTTTCTTGGCCTTCCTCTTTGGAGACGCCACATTTCCAACTTCCAGTCTCGGACACAGAACCTGCAATGAAACAAAAGTGGAGGTAAGATTTGGATCTAATGGAGAATCTACTTAAAGACAAATGACTTTGGCTTTCGCTACAGATTAATATAAAAACATAAACATATTACAGAGTTTATTAATTCAACTATATTAAAACTCAAAGATGTTCATTTTGCCATCAGATGATTTAAGGGCTCGACACACGGGGAGGGGGGGCAGTTGCTTCTTCTCCATTCATTTCCTATTGAACGTGTGTGACGAGGCGAATGCACTGCCCTTCCCCAGACAAGCGACAGGCGACATTTGTGCGACATTTCGCCCTCATTCATATAGACATGCACTGGCGATGTGACACAAAAGAGTTAGAAAATGTTCAGCTTTTATCGCTGTCGCGTGGCTTTACAACCAATCAGGGAAGATTTCACAGACTGCTGAAGTGGAAGAGAAATTTTTCTGGATCAGCCTTGAAGTTGGCCATTAAATGATGAAACTCACCAGGATGTGTCTTTGTTTTAAAAACAGGACAAACCAGGCAGTTTTCTTTTTTTCTAAAGTAGAGTCTGTCAATCCCAGCAAATTCTCCCAGCTCTTCATCATTTATGCTTTATCTGGAACGCACTACTTAGAAAATGCCAAAATTCCCTCCAATATCGCAACCAATCAACTTTTTGAAAGACAAGCGATGCGAGAGCTTGATGCGCAACAGAGCCGCTGCTGTTTGTTGCGTCCTGAGTGTTGGCTTTCACCTGGATGCCGATTCATTTCCCCTGTGGCTGTTGTCTGTCTTCAAAAACTGCAAATAATTTACTTTTTTATTTTAAAAAAATCAATAGAACAATGTTGATTGATGAGCTAAATTACTTATAGAACTGAAGTTGACTTAAAATGTGATTTGGAGACATATATAATTCCTTACAGACTCAATTCATGTGGTTTTGATGCAGCCTAATTTAATTTGTTGCCGCCATTAACAAACTTAATTATAAATGAGCATTAAATTTACTTTATTGCTAATCAGATAAACTATTGTGAAGGTAAAGTCATGGCTGAGCTGTTGTGATGAGGTTTACATCAAATTAGGATCAATTTTCAGCTGACAAACTAAAACTGGATCCAGCAGAAGCTGATAACTTAGCTGAGCTGAAAGAAAATGGTAATAATCTTCGTAAATCCGTGAGATTTTACCTCCAGCAAAGTGAGGTTTGAATCTTTTTCAAGGAAAGTTACTGCTGCAGATTCTTTCCATTTCTGCACATCCAGCAGTAAAGACTCCAGCCTCTCTAAAGGGTCCAGGTGGACCTGAATGGCTTGTCCTCGTAGCACCATGTCAGAGAGGCGGTCCACCGTCGGCATGCAGCCGCTGGCCTGAAATGAGACGATTATTTCACTCTGTGTTTGTTCTGAAATGAAGTGTTTCACACAGAATCAAACCGAGTGAAAGTTGGTCAAATTAGTGCATCCGAACCTGCAGCTCCTCGTCTTCCTGAAGCCACTCGCGAGCTTTTCTGATGGTGTCTTTTAGGAGGAGACAGTTTGGGAGGTAAGCGGGGATCCCGGAGGCCTTCTCAGCCGCCGTGCTGAGAGTCTCTATGGAGTGTGGGGGCCTGGTGGGCAGAAAATCACACAAATCTAAACTTTGGCACATGATTTTAGCATGAATTCTGTGTCCCCTAACCTGTCATTATACTTCATTCATTCATTCATTATCCTAACCGCTTAGTCCGATTAAGGGTCACGGGGAAGCTGGAGCCTATCCCAGCAGTCTTTGGGCGAAAGGTGAGTTACACCCAGGACAGCTCGCCAGTCTGTCACAGGGTCTACTTCATTCAGTCTTTCTAAATATTTAAAATATTTGCCAAAAAACAATGAATATAAAATAAGAACAAAACAAACTGTTGTTTGTTGCCTGCTTGACATGAATTTATCTGATGATGCAGAGAAATGAAGCACATTCCTCATAGTCATGCCATTAAAAGTGTTTACAAAGCACGGATGACTGTTAATACTGAAAAGCACCGATGGAATGAGGGCGGAACCGGATGTGATGCTCACTTTTTGTTGGTCATGTTGGATATTCTAGCAGCAGCATTTGTACTGTGCTTTTGTTGATGTTCACGCTCAGTCTGCTGTCCTCACCTGGCCTTCAGGAGGCTGCTCGCTTTATCCTCCCAGTGCTCAGACAGAGTGAGCTGCTCCTGAAGACGCGCCATGGCTTTCTCCACAGACGGATGAGGTGCCAGACCGACTCCCTGGTCGATGAGCCTCCTCATGGTCTCCAGAGTGAGGGTGGCGGGCTGGACACTGGCCTGCTGCACCCCCTCCAGCCACCGCGCTTGTTCCAGCCTCACTCTCAGTTGGGGCAGCTCCGGCAGGTCCACGTCAAAGTCAAAGCTGACATCTAACAGGCTCTGGATCTCAACGACGCTGGGAGCTTCGTCTGCAAGGACCTTCTCGCTGTGCTGCTGGAAGTCTTCAATGCGATTCAAGAGTTCCTGGAGAAAAACATTCAACGCAAAGCACATCAAAATTCCAGTTTTTTTTTTCTAAATGACCTCCATGATATGAGTTTACATGTTCTCCCCGCGTTCTCTCCAGGTATTCCAGCTTCCTCTCACCGTCTAAAGACATGTATGTTACACTAATTGGTTACTATAAACGGTCCCTAGGAGTGAGTGTGAATGGTTGTTTGTCTCTTTGTGTTGGACTGGCGACCTGTCCAGGGTGTACCTGCCTCTCACCCAGTGATTGCTGGTACAGACTCCATATCCCAGCGACTCTGAATTAGATGAAGCTGTTAAGGAAATGGATGGACGGATGGATGGATGGATGGATGATTGTATGGATGGATGGTTGTATGGGTGGATGGATGGATGGATGGATGGTTGTATGGGTGGATGGATGGATGGATGGATGAATGGGCGGGTGAATAGATGGATGGATGGATGGATGGACGGACGGATAGATGGATGGATGAATGAATGGATGGATGGATGGATGGATGGATGCATGGATGGTTGCATGGATGGATGGATGAATGCATGGTTGGATGAATGGGTGGGTGAATGGATAGATGGATGGTGAATGGATGGATGGGTGGATGCATGGACAGATGGATGGATGGTTGCATGGTTGCATGGATGGATGGATGGATGGTTGCATGAATGGATGGATGGATGGATGGATGGATGGATGGATGCATGGATGGATGGATGGATGGATGCATGGATGGATGGATGGATGCATGGATGGATGGACGGACATCCATGATGTCTAACAGCCAACATTGTCTTCATCTCTTACGGTTGTGGCTGTTTTAAGTCTTGGAGTTTTGGAGTTTAAACTGAACACGTCCGTCTTCCTCTCCTTACCTTCAACATGGGCGCCTGAGGGAGGCTGCAGGAGAGGTTATATAGCTGCCTCACAAACGAGCTGAGCTCCTCTACTGTCAGCTGGCTCCGTGACTTCCCGCTGCCACACCGATACCTGGTAATTAAGGCATCAATCCTATTGATATGATTCACCAATATGAGGAAATTTTCATTATAAAGGTTCAAGCACATAAAAGTCACCTGGTCTGCTTCTTGCCGTTCAACAGCTGCTGCGCCACAGAGGCGCATTTCTCTGCATCTTGTGTGACCAGACGCAGCCGGCGAAGCAGGTCGTTGTCGGGGAACAGCTTGGACTCTGACTCAGCGAGAAGGGAGCGAAAGACCGGCAGGCCTGCAGAGAGCACACCAGTTAGTCACCGTATGACGTGAAATGAAAAGTCACAGATGAAACAACCCAACACTTTCCTGGGCTGTTTGATTTATTCGCCACTTCTGCTGAGGATGTCTGAGCTCAAATTCATTTAGCTAAAAACATGTTTAGCAAGGACTATTTTCAATTTCATGAACGTACGAAACAAATGTAAAAAAAATTATCACTGAAAAAGGTTTGAGCATCTTAAATTCCAACAGAATATGGCACAATGATGACACTTTTTGGCACTGCCTACACCTGCAAATCTGCCACTGAGTTAGCCTGATGAACTCCCAACACAGAGTAGAACTGTGCTGAAACCAGTCTTTATTTCCATACAACCTCATGTTTAAATCATGTCAACTCCTTAGAAATGAGAAGTTAAAACTCTTCACAAAAGGCACAAGAAACAAAAAAAAACAGTAAATACAACAAGAGAAGCCAACCAAAAGCAAGTTTTTAAAGATGTGTTTGTAGCTGCTTTTTAAAAGCGGTCACAGGGTCCGAAACAACAGATCACATGACCTCAGGGACTTGCTGGGGACACATGACTGCAGAAGATGTTTTATATGTTAAAACAAAACATTTAAATTTACTCCGCAATGTAGATGAGTCAACTACGAGGTGACATAATACTCAGAATATTTCAATTTTAAATCTGTCTTCAGTTTTCTCATCACTAAGATGAACTTCCATTTATCCAGTAATTCCTCTAATGCTCTACATCCTGGTTTTGTTTGATATGCTAGAGTGAGCGTTCAGATCAGGTGTAAGGTTTTCTCTTCCAGGATCATGGCATATTCCCAGAGTTAGTCCTTCTATAAGAAGGAAAATGGAGAAAAAGGAAGAACTAACCTCTATGAAAAGAGCTCTAAACGCAAGATTGAAAATGCTGTTGTACTGTTAACCTGTTGTATTTCATCCCAACAATGTCAGATATTTCCTTAAGTAAATTGCATCAACTTGTAAAAAAGGACAAAAGAAAAGTCATAATATGCATCTTTAAGGGTTCGTTTTAATGCTACACACCTTTTTTCTTTTCCAATTTAGCCTCCAGAGTCTCTGTCACTCGGCAGGCCCATTCATCGTACAGCTCGGCTCGCTGCTTCACAGCGTTCATCATGGGGAGCAGGTCGTCCAGTGTGTATCTGTAACTGCAGCAGCAAACACAACACAAACTAAATTTACACGGCACACAGGAAGAAACAGAGTCAGCTTTTTTCACCAACTATGAACACATAGAGATGTTTTTGCTGGCAGATGTTGTCGCCTTAGTGGAAGTATTAGGATAAGTAGAAAGTAGAGATGTATGATGTTATCGGTCGATATCGACATTAAAATGCAATATAAGGAATTATTGATCTCAGTTTTTACATTTTAATGGCATAACTTTTACACAACACGCATATAAAATATATCAAACTCTTCAGCTATGTCTCCTTTAACTCAAAATGACAAAATACAAGTGATGGCATGTTTATTCTTCTAGATATTTTTGTTTGTTTGGCACAATTAGCTCCAAAATATCAGTATCGGTTTATATCGGTGTTGGAAATGAAGAGTTTAACAAAATTATTACATCGGATATCAGTAAAGAAGCCGATACCAAACATCCCTAGTCATAACATAAAAAGTCATAAAATAAGTTGAAAGTAATAAATAAAACAGACTTTTACAAGATGCTTTCATCATGTCCTACATAAGTACAGCTTTAAATAGTAAAACCTAAACGTCTGCCCCAGTGCTGCTGCTGGATCAGTTCTGGCAGGACTTACTTCAGAGTGTAGTTGGTGATGGGGCAGGAGCAGAGGTCGTTGATGTGGTACAGACAGACCAGGACTCCTGGGCTGCAGGGACAGGTGATGGCGGACAGGTAGCAGGTGGTCCTGCACTTGGCACACTGCCGCTCGTCATCTTGGAGGTGATCGTATTTTGCCTCCATGCAGTGCAGCACACCCTGAGGGGGGGGGAGGCGTGAGAAAACAGCTAATGGTTTAAAAGCGAACTCTAACAGAGGGCAATAGGTCAGAGAAAAGACATCAATTATCTAAAAGACACGACACATCGTTAAGTTTCTTCAGTTTTCCAGACAGATGAGCGAGTGTATGACACGTCTAAATCCACTTCACACACTCGCTCAAAAGAACCAACAGACGGTGTGTTGTAATGAAAATAAAGAGTTTCGTACCATTTTCTTCACTTTATCTCTGAGTTCCTTTTCTTCTTGGATCATGAGGACCATGTCCTTGTGCACCGCTGAGGCCAGGACCATGTTGAGCCTGTCTGCTTTTGAGGCCATGTTGCACACCATCTCATCATGGGAGAACACATTGTATCGGTGCAGCATGCGGTAGTGTTCAACACACTGTCTGCCCAGAGGCATCTAGTGGCACCGAGAGGAAATAAATGGTTCGTAATGAGTGAAACACAATCCTAAAAGACATTTCACCTGATGGCTGTTAACAGCAACTCCATCACATGATGTGTCGTACACAGATGTACAGATGGTGAAGGGAAAGTTATCAACAAAGAATCAAGTTATTGATCAAAAACCAGTTTAAATGACTTCTTAAACATGTCATATATTAGTAGTCTGAACTTTTTCATATGAATAATAATCATTTCACCTGAATGTATTTTGACTGAGAGAAGATGTTCATAAAAAAACTGTGGGAATCTTTGTCTGATAAGAGAGACTGACGTCTTCATTTAAAGCGACACGTACCCAGTCCACAGTGCAGAAGTTGACCGCCTCCGCAAAGTTAAAGCCCTGATTGAAACCACTGTGATATGCTCTGGGAAACGTAATGACGAACTCACCAGCACACTGGTTTGTTCTGTAAATCTGAAACAGACAGATTCAGTTAGCAGCAGCATACATTAGCTCCATGCCGCTGTGAAAAGGAAATGATGAAAGCAGCCTCTTGAATACGTACTGGGACACCGTAGGCCATCAGGGTGTTGGGGTTCATGATGGTGACTAGCTGGTGTAACAGATCGGGCTGAGACTCAAACAGCTCTGGAGCCAATTTCTTCATCACCTCCTCCAGCTGCTCCGCAGCAAAACCCGGAGCTCCATACCAGGTTTTGGGTTCTCCCCTTTTGGAGTGTAAAAACACAGGAATCTCAAATCTGATCTGTTCACGTTTTCTGATGGAAGGTAAATGACTTAAAGCCAGATGGAAATGACATAAATATCAAGTCATACCAGTGCAGGTAGTTGATGGAGTAGCTCCAATGATCCTCAATGTGCCAGCAGAAGGAGGAGAAGCACATACCAACATAAAGCCACGGCAGCGTCATCCCACAGATGTCGGCTGTTACGTGAGTCAGCACCGACGGGTTCATCATGGCCAGGTTGTTGAGGTTCCAACCACATTGGAGGTATTTCTGAATAAGAATAACAAACTCACATTAATTAAACATGAACTTATTGCACAATAAATCTACCTGGTCGTATTATGTTTAATCAATGCAATAAAACACAGTAAAAACACAAAGCTGTCGCAACAAAATTCCACTGACAGGCAAGGCTTTGACAGCTTTAATGAGAGCTTCACCTCATCTGCCGGGGAAACCTTAAACTTCCCATTAGGGATGGGGAATCCACTCCCAAACTCCTTAGAGGCGATATCGGCTCCGTATTCTACAGTAACGTCTTCCTCGATGGCGCCAACCAAACGCCAGAACTCTTTCTCTACCAGCTCTGTGGGGACCATCTGTAACAAAGAGATGAAAGATATTCTCAATATTTTCATTAAAACACTGAGACAAAGAGGAAGAAAGACATTTAAGGTGGGAGCTGAACGACTTACATGAACCGGCATGTTGAAGTAATCTGATTTGAAAGCATCTGCCATTTGGCCAAACGCACGTAGAGAATAGTCTCTGTACGCTTGTTCAAACCCGAACGCCTCATGAGGTTTGTTGCATTCCTGTGGGTTGCATTAAAAACTGATTTAATGATGCGCAGCGACTTGACAGCTCTCATCAACATTTCAGTTTTACTATTTTTTAATTGCATAATTTCGCACCACTTCTGTAGAGGCATGTGTTGGGTTAGGGGGTTTGTCAGTAAAGCTGGGGTAGGTAATGTTGGGGAGCTAGCAAGATGTGAAAGTGGCGCCCTGTCTTGGCTCCTCCCCTTCTGGTTTTGCTCCTTGCGTGATCCAAGGCTTGTTCCTGGTACTTACTTTCTGAGCCCTACATGGACAGGGCCCTAGTTACATTGAGGACTTAGTTAAGCCCTACAGTCCGGCTCAGAGTCTAAGGTCGGCACAATGTTGATGACACTTGTTGATGGTCCAACAAACTCGTTTTAAAACCCGGGGAGATCGTTCTAAGCTGTCGCTCCCCGCCTCTGGAATGAGATTCCCCAGGATCTGCGCTCTCTGGATTCAGTAGAAGTTTTTAAAAACCTCTTAAAAACATATTTGTTCAGGCATTTTAGCTCCAAAAAGACTCGGTGACACTGCTGTGTATTCATACTGTATTTATTTTTAATTTTTTTTTCCCACACATTGCAGGTTTTCTATGTTTATTGTTGTGAAGCACTTTGTGACCTTGTGTCGATGAAAAGCGCTATATAAATAAAGTTTATCTTTTCTTACCTCCACCAAGGAGGTCATGTTTTTACTGGGATTTATCTGTTTGTTTGTGTTCAAGATAACTCAAAAAGTTCATTCATTCATCATCTCAACCGCCTAACCCGATGAAGGGTCGCGGGGAAGCTGGAGCCTATCCCAGCAGCCCTTTGGGAGAAAGGCAGGGTACACCCTGGATGGCTTGCCAGTCCATCGCAGGGCCACACAGAGACAAACAACCACTAACGCTCACACTCACTCCTATGGGTGATTTAGAGTAACCAATTAACCTTACAGGAAGCTGGAGTACCCGGAGAAAACATGCAAACTTTACACAGAAAGACCGCCATCCTAACCTCGCCCTAGCTGAGGATCAAACCAGCGACCTTCTCGCTGTGAGGCCACCGTGCAGCCCATCTCAAAAAGTTATGGACAGATTTTATTTAATTTCTCAGGAGTTTTTGTAAATGTGAAAAGGAAGAACAGATTTAATTTTGGTGGTGATCCGGATGCAGAAACTTTTACAGTTCATGGCGGAGGTTTTTCTAGTTCGCAGCTTTTTCCACCAACGATTTTCTCTTTCTCGGCTGTTTAGCAGGAGGAGGCAAATAAACCGATCGGAGAAATCCTTCCTGCATTTTCTCAGCCATGTTTGCCTTCCGAGTTTCTTCTTCTCTACTTTGTATTTTCATCCTAACATGCTGTTTATATGCAGGGTGTGGCTATCAGGTATGCGCTGCTGGAGGGGGAGGAGGGGAGCCGGGAGAAGAAATATAAGAAATGAACAACTCCATTTCGGTCCAAGCGTTTTGATTGGTCAGAGTTTTTACAGATTTACAGTAAACTGAGGGGTCTAACTATATTTCTTATTGTTCATTATGACAACATGTACAGACTACTATCAGAACGAGGAACCACTTCACCCAGAGTAAAAATAAAATGTCTCTCAGCAAGATTACCTACACCAGCTTTAAGCTCCCCGGATGTTTAAAGCTCTGTCTGACCCGAGAGCTGTTTTTCAGGGCCACCTTTAGACTATTTGTGGTTTCCCCCAAAGACTTGTGAAACTTTCACCTATTCTGTCCTGACCAACTTTCCGCGCAGACTTCCTGGTGTTTGTCATGCAGACAGGCTTTAAACCATCTAGACTTGATAGAAAGCTCAAACATGTGCGAAGGGTGCCTCAAACATGATAAATGAAATGGTCATCAAGCATTAGTCCAATGCCAAGCTGAACTCCAGAGCTGTCTTTGTCTGTCTTTGTAACTGCTCAGTTACTTCGTCCTCTGCTGTTGCATGTCTGAAACTGAAACTGACTGCTGTGTGTTTTGTTTGTCCACAAACCCTCATAAGCCTTTTTCTTTCTACTTGGAGCAAATGTCTGAATGAAAAACTAAAGGAGCCACTGATACAAAACTATCAACAGTGGCTCCTTCATGGCTTCAGCAGATTTTAAGTCATGTTGCTATTATTTTGTATTTTATCTACAGCTGCTATCTAACTGACTTGAGCTGAATACACCTGCACACACTGATCATTATCTGATTATGATAATCTCTGTGTGAATCAGGTCACACTGAGCAATCTGGCTGGCACACATTATTCCTTCAAAGCAGTGCTAGAAAAGAAAACAGCCTTCGAAAAGCTAAAGGTACATTATTTAAGAAAAAAAGAGGCTGAACTGAGGAGCTGTATTATACTTATGCAACACAATCCCACAGGAGAACAAGAATAAAAAGTTTTAACCTGGAAATAAGTAAATGTCCCTGTTAATGCATCAGTAATTGAGTAATGAAGTAAAATGGCTTTAATCAGACCTTGTTGTTTGTCATCACCTGAGCCAGACACTTTGGACATCTCCAGTCTCCTTTGGGGATGTCGTGCAGAGGAGGGATCAGACAG
Source organism: Telmatherina bonti (assembly GCF_933228915.1). Classification (NCBI taxonomy): domain Eukaryota; kingdom Metazoa; phylum Chordata; class Actinopteri; order Atheriniformes; family Telmatherinidae; genus Telmatherina; species Telmatherina bonti. The sequence goes on from NC_136622.1 coordinate 32,103,898, forward strand.
AAGGTGTGGTAGCTGTCGTCACAGCCGTCACACAGCAACAGTCGGTCTTCATCTCCCCCACTGCCACACACCAGACACACAACCAGATCCACCTGCACAACACAGACAGGGGACGGGAATAATTCATGTCTATATAAATAAAATGAAACTTTTACCAACAAGGATGTGAAATAAATTCTCTTCTTGTCAATACGTAATGTCATCTTTTATGTATCATAATAGCTGGGAATATGTGAGAGATTAGCTGATGTGGGGGTAAAGAAAGTGTATGTCGCACCAGTAAAACCAGTCATGGAGCAGACAGAAGATGTTTCTACAAACCGGGCTTGGAGGAAGAGGAGGAATCATCTTCTTGTACCGTGACTTGGGTTTCTCGGCTTCAATTATTGGTTCCTTACTCTCAACTGGTTCCTGTTTCACTGGAATGGGAATCAGCTTTTCTGTAAGAAACCAGGAAACATCATTATTACTAAAAGCAGCACTTGTGCTTTCAGACTTTAACTGGTAATTTGGAAAACCTTGATTTCAAACTCCATATTTACAAACAACATATTAGGACATAAATATAGTTCTGGACAGATATAAGGAAATATACGTGTACATGCGATTATAACTGAGTTCTGACATGAATTTGATAATTATCTGTTAACTTTTAAGTTCCCATTTCATCTTACATTATGATGAGTTATAAACTGCCTGTGTCAGGACCAGCAGGTTACAAAAGGGAGTGTTAGATTTAAAGTGTTATTATTCATACTGTAAACAAGAATTCTGACCTGGTTCTGGCTTGGCGACAAAAGAGCCCATCCTCCGCCTCAGGTTCGGCCGGTTGTCTCCTGCCTCGCCTGGTTCAGTCTTCACGTTGGTGGCCTGATGAGAAAGAGGGGCGTGAAACTGGTACCAACTTAAACGAAGCTGCAACTCTGAGGTGTGTGTGTGTGTGCGGACGTTTGAAGCTCCCACCTCACACTTCATGCGCTTGGCTCTGCGAGCACTGGGGCAAGAGTCAGGCGGCGGGGGAGGCTGCCTCTGAGCCTGGTCCAGCAGCTTCTCCTCCTTCTCGTCTGCACTCTCCGCCGGCTGGACAGGCTTCTGAACACACTGAAGGAGTAAAAAAGCAGCCAGTTACAACCACAAAGATACAACACACTTATGTGCCTTGCTGGAAATACCTGAAAACACACAGAAGCAGTGATCAGGAGAAAACAACAGGTTTAAATGAAAGTATTTAGACAGGAAGTGGGAGAGTAAGGTAGCATTATGCTTTAAAAGAGGTCAATATTGATGACCTCTGTGTCAGAAATATCTAATGTAACAACAACAGCAGCTAGAAAATGTGACTAAAAGATGGAAATGTTAATACACTGTCTGGTTTTACAGCCATGAGACAAAGGTTGGTGGGAAGGATGTGGTTAGTTAAAAGTTTGTCGCCACAAATGAGCAGTTAAGAAACATGCCAAACAACTTTAAGTGAGGCTGGATCACCTTTCCTCTCACTTTGTTTTCTATTTTACATGATGCAATTAAAACTCTAAGGTTAAGCGCTCAAATGCCTTTGATGTCATCACATTTGTACTAAATTAACAAATAAAAGGTACGTGCTAAGATGTAGAGCAGTTTAATGGCTGTACCAGGCAGACTCTATATCTTAATATTGACGGACTTTTTGTGATGCAGAACTGTACAGCTGGTAACATTTCAACCAATTGGTGCTTGACAGAAAATTACAAACTTTATTTTTAGATGTTCTTCAGAGATACCTGCTGGATGTCGACGCTACAGCTGATGTGAACATTAAAATAAACCTGCTGTGAGATGGAGGAAAGTCTCGGTGTCATGTCTGCACATTAAACCCCAGTAAGCTGGAAATTCCCGTCACAAATATACATGCATTTAGTTCATTTTGAGGCAGAATATCTTCATAATCATGACACAAACATACCTTTTCAAGTTCAGGATCAGCCTCCAAACGCATCAGTTTGGAAGCTGGATCTGGTGCCTGAGGCAAGAGACAGCTTTGGTAATTATTCAATTTAGAGTGACCCATCCAAGAGGCCACACAGAACCAATTCAATGATCTTGGATAAGCTCTCTTGTTAAATGCAAATGCAATTAAATGACACAAGATATCAAATTCCCACTCAGACAACAGAACTGACTTAAGAATTACTGCAGAATTCCCACTGATCTCCACACAGAATAACAGAAAACACATGCAGGAGACATTCATGGGGCTTTTTATACAAACGAAACAAATATTTTAGAAGAAATATCCAATTTGATGACAAATGAATTAACTTCATTATTAGATTTTTAATTGCACAAAAACCACAATCATCAGGCACAAGATATACTGCCATGTAGATGCATGCATACAACTTACCAGCAGGTTAGCTCCGCTCAGAAACAGATTGTAAGGATAGAGGATTCTCTCATAATGCCCTCGTAGGTGCGAGCCGACGGCTTTGCCGGGGGCGAAACCCATTTGTAGTGCAATCTTGGTCCAACGCCGCTCCTGACAAACAATTTCAAATCCACCCTCATCTGCTACCAGCTGAAAAAAAATTAGACAGATCCGTTCAATTGGATGTTTAAAGAAAAATACATAAATAGTCTATGCATGAGGAATGCTTCTGGAAATAACAATCAACCTTATTTAGCTTATATAAATCCAAAATTTTCCTCTCCACATGAGGAATCTTCAGGGAACATCCCTGCAAATCCCAGAATTTTGCAATCTGGTCCAAAAAGTTGAGCTTGACTCTGGTCTGAGCCTGAGACACAAACCAGCAAAGAGAAGACATTAGACGTTTAGCAGGACAGTCATAAAGGAAAACATTAAAAATAAATCTTTAATGAAAAGCTTTTTTTTATTTTATTCTTGTTTAATAAAATAATAATAAAGCGCACTTTCATTTTATTTTTCATCATTTAGAGAAGTAATATTGTAAAATCCTGACCAAATGTGCAAAATGTCCATGTTAAAAATCATTGTTACAGTGCATTCATAACACTCCTCTTTTATTTTGGAACTTCTTGTTAAGTAGGAGATGTAACTACATTATTTATGTAAAAGAAAAGAAAATATACATTACTTTTAAATATAAATGTATAAATAGATAAAATTCAAATAAGCACCAGCATGATCTGACTAACAAAACTCACCTCCAGTTCATTGAGCCTCTGAATCCGAGGAACAAAGTGGAGTTTGTCGACATCACAGGCAAATGGAGGCTGCCAGTCCTGAAAAGCAACAATATTACTCATAATAGAACAGGAAGAAAGTCAAATCATGTAGTCCAAGTACATTTTTATGTAGCAAAAGCACTTCTTATGACTTCCATCCTTGAACAAAAACATCAAATGCAGCTACATCCTTTCAAGGCGTTTCTTAAAAACATTCAAAATGATAAAAGTATTAAAATCCTTCAATCACAATGACTTAACACACTAGAAAGCATTACTATGGCAAAAAGATGGCAGGCTTGTAAACTGATGTTTGAATCAAGTTTGGCTCAAAAGTGAGGCCTGCTCATCCTGCAAGAACACACTGCTCCTTCCCTGTTTGCAAACTTATATCACCAATCAATAATCACGCCAATACAAAACTTAATTCACAATGAGCAAAAAAAAAACCAAAAAAAAAAAAACCCAACAACACTAAAAGGTGCCCAAGATTTTGTTTAAAGTCAGTAGCCAATATCCCCCTACTGGCACACAAAATGGCCAGATGGAAGACTCACTCACAAGCCCAGCTTACCACAAAGCCAACATGGAGGACAACACCCTACAACACAGGCTCCTGCATGACCAGTGGGTGAAAACAAGCTACCATCATGATAAAGTGCACCACAATTATAATGTTACTTTACCATATCAGATTTAATCACAACTTCATAGCCCATATTAACTTATACCACATTAGTAATCCTTTAATAATGAATTCAGCTGTGTACTTTTTGCTCCATTTATTGCTCAAATTCTCACTTCAACAAAATGGGGGGTAAAAAACCATGATAGTTTACTTTGGATCAAATTAAATGTAATTTTCTTCATGTGTTCATTTGAAAGTGACTAAAACTGATGCTTTCACACACTGAGTGACCCAGTTGCTCCAAGATGTTCCTCAACAAATAGTCTTTCATTTATGTCACCTTCAAAGCTTTAGGGACATTTTATGGACAAAGAAGGTAAATACAACCTAAGTCAATCTTTTAATCTCTTCATTTATCATGTTTTAGTAGTATGCAGCCGAATGGCTTCCGCATTGCTACTCATGTCAAAGCGGTGATCCACATTATGACAGGTTGCTTGGTGAGCTGCTAACTAGTTAGCCTGTTAGCCGAGAGGCTCAATGACCACCGAGGCTTTGTTGAACAACCGCTGTAATCCGCTTCAAACTCATTAACTCATTTATCTGACTGCTTGTTATCTTAAAGATGTAGAAAAAAAAAACTAAACAAAATTAAAGTCACAGAATTTAGGAGGTAGCTAGCGGTGGCAGCACAAAGACCGAACACGACGGTGCGTCCGCCATGTTGAAGAGTCCCTTTAAATCCAAACGTTCGGTTAATTTCCAGCCGAACTAATTCAGCATCCGCGCCTCAGAAATGTCGTGCAGCGATTCTTCACACTCACCGGAGGTGGTCGGACTTTGCAAATCCCCGTTTTCTCCGCGATGGGACGGATTTTATTAATAAAAGCATAAGGATCTTGAAATTCTTCCCAGCTGGGCTCGAAGACCGGGCACTCCGGAGGAGGCTTGAACTCATCCGGCCGAGGCTGGCTCATCGTTTCGACCCGGTGGAAACCCGGACTGGTCATGTCAGCCTTCGTACTGGCGTGTTACAGCTTTTAACTGGAGTGTGTGTTTTTTTCCCCTCCTGTCTATTCACCGCCAATGTCGGTTGCTGCAAGTCGACATCAACACGAGTGGAGGCAGATTACACACATATAATCTACACACATACACACACACACACACACACATCCACGCACAGTGAAGAGAATGTTCCAAGGCAGTGAGCACGTCCGCCAGAAAAACTAGACACCACACGGTTCTCATTAATGATTATGAGATACGTCACTATCTACCGCGTTTGTCGTCAAATTAGCGTATAACACAGTTACTGCTGCTTTATAGGCTTTCAATTTTGTCATGTAATAAAGCAGCTATCAATGGTTTTTTGTTACATAACGCTTTTCTATTTTTAATTTCCGTGTCTTTATGCTTTGTGACTATTCAATAGTCTTCGTGGAATAGGATAAAGTCCAATATATAGTTAAGCTGTTTAGAGGAGCAAACATCCCTGTTGTCCAATGTGAAGCAAAGGATTTAGCTGGCAACATATAACAGCCTAACCTGAAAATTCCCATAACAACAGATAAGGTTGCATAGGCTGAAATTATAGATGTTAGATAAATACAAAAGTGTTTTCAAAGTTGGGAACCTTCTGTATGTAATTAGGAGGCACTTCTCTTTCTGCTTTATTACATTTTTATGCTTCAGCACCAATCCTTACTGTTCAGATTTTACTAATGACATTAAAAAAGCTTAACATTCAATGTTTATTGCACAAAGAAACTAAAACTTCATTAAATTATTTAAGCCATAACCCCCCCCCCCCCCCCCCCCCCCCCCCACTTGCAACATTAAAGTGGAGTATTTTTCAGCACATAAATGTACCAGTAATAGTAGAGCATTATCATGTAATAGGCCTGCTTCTCTACTGGTAGAGGGTTGTATACTCACCAACTCTGACAGTGTTTATAGAATAAATTCTTGATATTTTTTTTTATTTATTTATTTTTTTTTATAAATTAAATTAACTTTACATATGATTTTCATTTATTTTTGTTATTGATCAAACTTGACATTGACTGTAAATTTAACAGCTGTGAACATTTACAAATCATTGGGTATTATTTCTAATCTTACAGCATAAGCGAACAATAATGATGATGACGATCTTGAATAACCTTTGGTACATTTTCTAGATCACAATTTATAAAGCTACAGTGTGTCTTTTGTGTTACTAAAGCTGACAAGTCTCATGATGACAGAATCACACACAATCAATGGGAGACCACGATTCCTCCTCAACAGGCTGCATTATAAAAATCTGTGTCAAACATCAGCACTGTTCCCCCACTTCGTCATGACCTGTCTCCTCCTAACTGTGGGTTACACCAGGATTTATTGTCGCATCGTGTTAAATGATTGTATTTTGTAAATAAATCCTCTTATTATTGCACTGTTTTATGTTTACACTTGCGCGGATGGATACGTGCAGGTGACTCCTCGCTGGCTACCGGATCTTGTTATTTAAATAGCCAGATGACAAGTTTGATTGGATGTTTCTCACAAACATTTCCAAACATCTGCGACGGAACAGAAACTGATAGATGTGACGATTCTTTTTTTTTAAAATTATTATTATTATTAATAATAATGATAATAACAATAATAAAACGCCACGAATAGATTAATTATTAATTTGACTATTATTGGAGTGAGAAAACTTGGCCCAGTTCTTCAGTGAACTTGGACAATCCCTTCTTGTGCTCCCAGACCAACACCATGGCGTTGGGATCAGAGCTCTGTGGGAGCCACACCATCTGCTGCTCATTGTTTTTCTTATTATCAGTGGCGGTACTGGCTTGTTTGACACCCTGGGCGAATGCCCTGCCTCGGCCCCCTGAGGTTGCTTGTTAGATGCCTGCTCAATGGGTCAGAGTTACACATTAATGCACATCTACTCAAACTCAAAGTGGATGCAGTACCACCACAGTTAAAAGGAATTTGGTTATACTTTTTGACACATTCTTACCTCAAGCACAACGACTAAATCAATCTTTAAAGTTTATAATTGAGATTTTTATTCAATCACAAACAAATAAACTAAGATGAGATGTTTTTGTTTTGGTGTTAGTTTAATCAGAAAATAAAGATTCATGTCAAACAAATTTACACTGAATAAAAAGAAAAACAAACTTACAATTTTACTTTTTGTAATAATTCCTCCAACTGTGTTACTTCTACGATAGTCTTGATATAGCAAAAGATGGTATTATGATACATACAATAGAAATTTACAGTTTTCTGCACATTTTTTCCATTAAGTCTATCACCTTAAGAACATTTATAACATCTATTTCAAATTATCCTCCGAAGTCCATGTGTGAAACATACTAAATAAAAATTGATTTTCTTGTTCTTTACAACCGTTTAATGATGACAAATGATTTCAGATAGCTAACAATAAACATGGAGTGTGATATGCAGGATGACAGCACATCACATTTTTGTGAGTGGCATAAAAGACACAGACTTTTACATATCAGTATTAAAATTTCTGGTTTAAAAAATAGTGTTCATACAATTAAAAGCTAACGTATAAAAGGATTTCCTATAAAAATGCTTCTTTATTTCACATTCATTAGCAGTTTGTGGAGAAGGCAGGGTAAATTTGTATAATTATCAGGTTATTATAGCTTCAGAGGAAAAACAATGAGGTTTCCTGGCTATGATATCATTTTCCCTGCATATTAAAAGGCATGCAGACATTGGGTTTGTAATGAGATCGTGGTGTCTGCAGTATCACCCTTGAGCAATAGGTTACTGTCTTTTATCTAGTTTCACATGCAAAAGGCCAAGATTAAGTTTATTTCAAAGCAAAGTTCATCATGTGTGTTCGTTTACAAATCTGAAATAAACTTTTTTTTTTTAAGAGAGTGACAAAAAGCTGTCATTTTGGTTAGCTCTAGCTTGGAAAACAATGACAAAACAAGCAAAAACAACAGCTACTTTGTGATCACTGCTAAGAATCAGACTTCGTCATCGTCATTTTCTGAATCAGGGCTCATTCGGCCCAGCTCTTCATAATCCTTTTCCAGACAGGCCAGGTCCTCTCTGGCCTCTGCAAACTCCCCCTCCTCCATGCCTTCACCCACATACCAGTGGACGAATGCACGCTTAGCATACATGAGGTCAAACTTGTGGTCCAGACGAGACCAAGCCTCAGCGATGGCAGTGGTGTTGCTCAACATGCACACAGCCCTCTGGACTTTGGCCAGGTCTCCACCAGGGACTGCAGTCGGAGGCTGGTAGTTGATGCCAACCTGGTGAAGTAAAAACAACTATCAGAAGGCTAAAGCATCCTAGACTGCACGCTTTGCTTTAAGTTACTCACCTTGAAACCAGTTGGGCACCAGTCAACAAACTGGATGGAGCGTCTGGTCTTTATACTCGCTATGGCAGCGTTTACATCCTTTGGCACAACGTCTCCTCTGTATAGCATGCAGCACGCCATGTATTTGCCCTGACGAGGGTCACATTTGACCATCTGATTGGTTGGTTCGAAGCAAGCGCTGGTGATCTCAGACACAGTCAGCTGCTCATGGTAAGCCTTCTCTGCAGAGATGATGGGTGAGTAGGTAACCAGTGGGAAGTGGATACGCGGAAATGGTACAAGGTTGGTCTGGAACTCCATCAGATCAACATTGAGGGCGCCATCAAAGCGAAGGGAGGCGGTGATTGAAGAGACGATCTGACCGATCAGTCTGTTGAGGTTGATGTAACCTGGCCTCTCGATGTCCATGTTGCGACGACATATGTCGTAGATGGCCTCGTTGTCCACCATGAAGGCACAGTCAGAGTGCTCTAAGGTGGTGTGGGTGGTCAGGATGGCGTTGTAGGGCTCCACCACAGCGGTGGACACCTGAGGTGCTGGGTAGACGGCAAACTCCAGCTTGGATTTCTTGCCGTAGTCTAACGAGAGACGCTCCATCAGAAGAGAGGTGAAGCCGGAGCCAGTGCCTCCTCCAAAGCTGTGGAAGACCAGGAACCCCTGCAGGGCTGTGCATTGATCCGTCTGAAGAGAATAAACCAAGAATCCATAAGTTTGAAGAAGTTTAAATCTGTAGTTTTACAGCCTATCAAATGAGAAACTCAGCGAACTGCAACAATCTGCATTTTTCTAGTGCTTCTCAGCCAGTCTGCTCATCGTCTGCGTGTCCAAACCAAGCGCCAGCATTTCACAAGTCCAACAACCACTGGTGCATCTAGCAGACAAAAGACCAAATATTCACCACTAGAGACAAAAACCTGAGCAAAATATTTATTCACCAGGACACACGATAAGAGAGGGAGCAATTTAAGTGGTTTTTGTCTTTGTTTTACTGTTTTCAACAATGAACACTTCAGAGAGTTAAACTGAGGTTGTTTTGGAGTTCTAACTCTGTAAAGAGATGAGAATGGATGCAAGTGTGTTAAAACTGCAACATCCAGGTCGTTCAAGAACCTCTTTGAGTTGAAAAAATATGAAGCATGGAGAAGAATAGTGGAAGTGGTAAAAGTGGGAATGACATTACAGGTTTACTGACCATTTTCCGAATCCGCTCCATGACTCCATCAATGATCTCTTTGCCGATGGTGTAATGGCCTCGAGCGTAGTTATTGGCAGCATCTTCCTTCCCAGAGATCAGCTGCTCGGGGTGGAAGAGCGCTTTGTATCTTCCAACTCTCACTTCATCTGGAGAGAAACATTTCTTTAACTCAGATGTAAATATAAACTTTCTTTTCATCTTTTCTGTCTGTGCAACAATAAACATGTCTGAAGATTTCCAGAGAAAAGTGAAAGATGCTCAAATTATCTGGACGTGAAAAATGTGGTGAAATCTGGGGTGGGTCTCATTTATGTGTCCTTAAAAATATTTTAAGAAAATAAGTAAGACTATATGTTGTTAATTTAAGTTTAGCTCAGGCAGAATGCATATGTATGGGGAGAAGCATGGTGGGGGGGTTTATGACGTTTAAAGTATGTAGATGAAGGTGGTCATCAAGGAAAATAGGTCAGAATCGCTGTTCCAGATGACTGCATAACGTCAGGGTTAGCCTGTAAAACCTCAGCTCAACTCTTCACATAGTGATGAGTGGCGGTAAGTCAGAAAGCAAGAAAAAAAAAAATCTGCAACTACTCACATTAAACCAGATAAGTGCTAGAATCATTGCTGCAATAAGAAATGTACAGTATAAACAAAACAAACCCAGAGGGACAAATCTGCTAAACCTCACATTGTAACACAGTTACACAGTTAAAAAACAGATTGGATTCTCAGAAAAGAAAACATGAAGAGGCATCATCTGCTGTCCAAAGGGAGGCTTATACAAAATGTTTAAAAAAAACCAAAGAAAAAAAAATCAGTTATTTTCATCATATTTTGAGGGGGTTGGGGGGATCACAGGTAGACTAGGGGTGATTAAAAATAAAACAATAAAACTAGTCAATAGTATCAGTGAGATTCACCTATTCTAATCAATTTACCTGTGATCCAGAATGTTATAATTTAATAATAATGTAAAACATATTACTTTTCAAAGGTATGTATATAGCTCTCCAGATTATATTATATTATATTATATTATATTATATTATATTATATTATATTATATTATATTATATTATATTATATTATATTGTAATATCAAAAAAGACGAGTAAAATTATTAATAAAAACCATAAAAATGACTAGATTTTATAATGGATTATTTTCATTTCGAAAAAAAAAAGAAAAGAATTTTTCACATAAAATTGATTTTAAAATTGTGAGGCAAAATATCCCAATATTCAATTTTTCGATTCAATTTCCCAGCCATATCACATCACATCACATCACATCACATCAATTATATTATATTATATTATATTATATTATATTATATTATATTATATTATATTATATTATATTATATTATATTATATTATATCACGTCACATCACAAGATTTACAAATCCAGTTATTGGATTTATTTGGAAACCGCATGATTTCTATCTCAGTCTTTACAGAAAAGAATCAACATGAAAAATTCACAGGTCTGACTTCTGTAAGGAGCTCACAAAAAGACCGTCTATTAAATATAAGAAAAAATAGGATTCTTTGACCAGGTTCAGGGGTTCTTAAGCCAAAATGTTCAGTACAAATTGAAAGAAAATGTTTCTTTTTCCTTTCTGAAATCAAATAAAACATAAGACTCCTCACCAATAACTGTGGGCTCCAGGTCAACAAATATTGCTCTGGGAACGTGACGGCCGAAGCTCCCAGTGTTGAAAAAAGTGTTGAATGGATCTTCACGAGAGTTTGGTTCTGTAGGACCCTCCAGGAAGACGCCATCAGGGCCGACACCGTGCTCGAGGCAGAAGAGCTCCCAGCACGCATTCCCAGTCTGGACACCAGCCTGGCCCACATGGATGGAGATGCACTCTCTCTGTGCAGAAAAACATCATGCAGTTGGCTTTTCTCTAACAAAGCAATAAGTACAGTTTTAGATTTAGTTAATTTTTTTTTTTTAGCCTTTTAGAAAAAAAATAATACTATGACTTCACAAAGACCCACAGGTATCCAACATTTAAAACTGTATTTCTAGAAGCGAGGCATGGATGGTAAACAGGACTTTCTTTTCATTTCCTTTGAGGTTTTTTTTTTTTTTTACATTCAGATTGTCAAATTCTGATTACAAAATAAAAAATAAAAAAACAGTCAGTCAGACCAAAAAGCTCAAACACAAATGCAAAGAAATATATTTAGGAAATATGTTAACCAGCTACGTTTGGTAAAAAAAAATTATAATCTGATCAATTTAAATGGTAGTTAAAGCAATTCAGTGTTATGCTCAGGTTTTATAATTCTTCTGAATTTCTGGTGAAATTAAAGAAAAAACGCTCATAGTTTTTCCCATTTTCTCATCTCCTCCGGTTGTTCAGTGAACAATGTGAAAACCAGCTTATCCCAGTGCTTGTGTGTTGTTGCATTTCTCATGCAGTTTCTGCCGTCTTGTTTCAACATGCTGAGGATTTTATCTTGTTTTTCCAGCAGGGAAGACATCCCCTTAGATGATTTTTCATTGTTGAAAGATATTTGGAGGGCATACGTGAGCACTGAACAGAGCATGAATAAAAGTTAAACAAACTTGGAGCTTTCACCAGATAAGTGTCTCTCAAGCTGAAGATGCTGGCATGCTGAGTCAACAATCACTGAGATATTTTAATAAAATTAGGGTTTATGTCACATAAAAGTGCAAAATGCACAGTACAAATAAGTTCTGAGCAGTCTTAGAGATGTTTCAAGGATGCATTGAAATCTGCACATGCAGGTAAAACAGTTAAGTAAAGAAACAATGAAAGTTGTATCATTATGGAGATTATGATCAATATTATGTTTCAGAACATTCTCTTACCATGTTGATCCAGATGCTAGAAGTAGAAGTTTTTGTTGCAGACTATCTAAAGTGTATTTTCTGGCAGTAAGGCTCCAGGTAGACAGCTTAACTCCTCTGCAGAGTCCTGGGACGTGTCTGCACCAACACCGCGGTGCTTTGTGTGCTTCTATTTATATGTACGTCTATCTGACGGTGCTGATTCAGGACTTCAAGAGGAGGGAGCTGGCAGATGGAGGGAGGGAAGGATGGTAACTTTCCCTCCACATAAAGCCAGTTCTTACAAAAAGTGTTGTTTTTAACATGTTTTAGGCTTGCTGTCACTTGCATGCACTAGAGGAGTGAACATCTGGATAGTTTTCTGTCATCGTTGTCATTTTTCATGCTTTTGTTTATATTTTGTGGTCTGCACAGAGGAGTGTGACGGGATTCTTCTAATCTTTCCCTTTTCTCTGCAGAATCACACACAGCTTTTGCTAATTATTAGGATAAAACATGTTGTTCTACTACGCTTTTACCAAGCCTTTCACTTCTAATAGAAGTTTAAAAAAACCATAAATGAATCGACTTGTTATTATAAGGATATTATATTAACTAGTTTAGATCTGTTGGTTTATCCTGGTTATAAGTTTTAATTAAAGCCAGAGAGCCAAAGTTGGAAACACACATCTCTGCAAACAGTTTTTTTCAGATGGTATTTTCTCTACTGTTTTGCTTACTTTTTACTATGTACAATACTTTTTATCTACTACTATCTGTATATGTGCTTTGTATTGTTTCTGTGAGTCTCGGGGACTGCAGATGGAAATGACCTCAGAGCTACAATCTGGTATGGAGTGGGTTTCCTTCTGTGTTTAATGCTGTTGTACGTGATCCCTGTTATTAGATAAACAAAACATGTCTGGATTATTAAAGCCTCTTTTTGGTATTATCTAAAATTCTCCCTCAGCACTCAGCAAGTAAAAGTTCCAGGTGGGTGATGCCGGGCTGCACGTCGGGACAGGATCCTCGTCTTGTGATTAATACTCACTGATCCCTGTGGCTGCCACTGTTACTGCTTTTAGCTTTCGTTTAATTTGGCTAAAGAAAGTAGCTCAAATGTTTGAATTTTCGTGGAGGACAGGACATATAGAGTTGGGTAAATAGCCCGCATGGTGATTAATTCAATTGTGATGCCAAGAAAATAGTTTAAAATCACAAATAAATGCAGGACTGATGGATTCCTGACATCATTTTACAATCCCAGCTCAAGCTCCTGAAAATACTCAGGAATCATTTTAGAGTTACAGTATGACCATAAAAGCATGATTGTGAAGGTGATTTCTGTATGGTAAAAATGGCTAATGTGTGTAAATGAACATAAATAACTCAAAGCACAATGTGGCATAACATCTACTGTAGAATCAACTTAGCAGAAAAACATGCATTTTAAGACAGGTCAAAGATTTTTTAATGTGGCCAGAAAGGACAAAGCAAACAACTCCTGAGTGGACTTTCTTTTTTTAAGTGCAAAACTTTATTTTATTTCTTCAAATCTATGACTTCATTGTTGTCACTTCTTCCTAAGCAACACTTCATTTTGATCAACGCACCTCTGATTAAAACAATTGTGTGTCTGCTGGCTGACATACATTTGTGCAGGCAACAAATCTGCAGCAACTATGTGATGCCATCATGTCAATGTTTAGCAACATCTCTGAGGAATGATTCAAACATCTTGTTGAGTGTGTCACACCAGGAATTATAGCAAGTTTTGAAAGCAAAAAGGGGTCCAACCCGGCACTAGGAAGGTGTACCTCAGGTGTGTCTATAACAGAGTTAATTAGTAATGATTCCACTTGCCATCCTTTGTACTTAATTTAAGCCTTATGTGTAATTTGATTTATTATTATGAGTCTACTACTATTTTTCTATTATTAAAAGAATATCCTAACAGCTACATGTCCAAAGTCGGTCCTCTAGCGCAGCGTGTTCGATGTATTCCTGCTTCAATACACCTGACTCAAATAAAACAGATTTAACAACCTATGAACTTCAGCACAATGACATTAATTTGGATCAGGTGTGTTTGAGCAGGTATTCATAGAAAAACCTGCAGGATTGTGGCGCTCTAGAACCGGTGCTAAACACCCACGTATGTAATATTATAGTAATATATACAAATAAAGTATTTAACTTGCTTTTACCGCCTCTGGTGAGCAATATTGTAGCCAGTAAGAAAAACTAGATATTGGATGATGAGATTATTTGTACAATTTATGACCATTTAAACAGACTTTTATTTGTATAGAGCTGTGATAAGGATGAATAATCCGTGTAGTTTTAGATGAGACATGAATCTGCTTTGATAAACTTTGTATAGTTGTGAATCACGACTCGACTCACCTGCGATGCCACCGACCCAGCTGACGGTGTGAGATGAACAGAAAGTCTGCTGAGTCACAGCGATTTAACACACCACAGACAAAACACGTAATTTCTCAGTGTTTTTATTTACTTCTCAAGCAACAGTGATGTTAGGACTTAGTCTCCCACACATGAACATCCACATCAATGTGCTGAGGAGGAACAAAAACATAACGGGAAAAAAAAAAAAAAAAAATCACATGCACCTCATACTTTATACTTTCATTGCTCAATTTTTGACCAAATTGAAGAACAAAAGAATGAAGTGGTACAATTCAGTTATTTTCTTATACAATATTCATCTTTACACATATATTCTGAGAAAGCCAAAAAGTAATAAACCTTTTGTGATTTGAATATAAAAACACAGAAAGGTGTCAAATGATCTGACACCTTTACAACCTGGTAAATGCCGAAAGCGTTCACTTGATAATGAGCTAATGTTGTTTAACTATCAGTGAAATGGGAGGCAACATGTTCACTGTTTGATTCAGGCTGAAGTGATAAGGCAAATAGCAGCAAGTGGAGTCTCAACCAGCTCCTTTCTTTACTTCTGATGAATAAAAATATATTGCACTTTGAAGACGAACTGAAAAAATAATCTCACAGGTAACGACAGACACAAGTACCACCGAAGAGTCATGCAAGTGGTGATGGGCTCCTTGGAGGTGAAGTGAAGTCTACCATGGCAAGGCTGAATCTCTGTAGTACAGTCTGAGTGGCGGCGGCTGAACCATCCGAACGAGGAGGAAGCCCAGCGGCTGCACAACTTTTTTTTTTCTCCTTTCTTTCCTCTTTCCAGCGAACTCATTTGCATACTGGCAAACAAACATCTCCCTTTATGGTTCTGCTTTAGTGGCATATTAGCAAAGTCTAGCTGCCTGTCCTGCTCGCTCTTCCACTGCTGAGCGTCACTTTTCTCTCAGAACGCAGACGCCTGCGTCGCACCGCTGGGTCGCCATGGAAGTGACGACCTCCCAGGAGTCGATAACCGGGTCGTAACATTCAATACTGCTGAGGAGAGAGTTCCCGTCGTATCTGGGGAAAAAGACGAGACGGAGAGTTTGAACCAAAGCGGCGAACACGCCTGTGTGTGCCGACAGAGCTGAACAAAAGCAGGACTTAAAATTACCATCATATTCCTCTGCTGGGATTTGCTTGCTGCTGCATGTGATACCAGTTTAAACATTTGCGAGATAAAAATCTATTTGTGGTCTTACACCAAAGCTGCATGCAGGCTTTGGAAATGTGTGTGAACCGTTTCTAACTGAACAGACAGAAAACCTGTAGCCTAAATGATTAATAAAAATGATTAAATTTGTCCTTTGTTCAACCGTTTCCAAGCTGTGTGTTGGCAGAGGCGTGTTGATGCATGTACAGGTGAAACACACAACCCAACACGCCTTAGCACAGCAATGGTTCAGGGAGCATAAAGGCTTATGGGATGCTGTTGTACTCATGTTTATATTAGCTGACATGATTCTCCTTTGTGGTGCAGCAAAAGCTGAACTAATGTAAAACAAATCTGCACACGAGCCAAAGCTGCTTGGATCTGAACTCCTGCTGCTGTTGTTTACATTAATGTAGGATCTTTTTGTTCCAAGCAGGGCCAAGGTCGGTGCGAAGGCAGGCCGATCGGCGCCAAGGCAGGCCGATCGGCACCAAGGCAGGCCGATCGGCGCCAAGGCAGGCCGATCGGCGCCAAGGCAGGCCGATCGGTGCCAAGGCAGGCCGATCGGTGCCAAGGCAGGCCGATCGGTGCCAAGGCAGGCCGATCGGTGCCAAGGCAGGCCGATCGGTGCCAAGGCAGGCCGATCGGTGCCAAGGCAGGCCGATCGGTGCCAAGGCAGGCTGATCAGAAACCTGTGACTACATTGTTATGTTTTATAGGTGAAATTACTAAAACTATTAAAACATAACGTGTAGAAATAATTCCATAGAAAAGGACACATTTGAACGTTTTAAGGTTTTTTCTTTTCTAAATGAGAATGACTGGTTATTCTCTTGCTAAATTGGAGGTGAGGAGAAGCAGGAAGAAACTCTTTACACAGGGTGAGGGATGGGTCATATGACCTGGAACTAATAGCACAATGTTTTTGTTCTTTATGTTGATATTTTGAAATCTCTTCTTAAAACATTGAAAATGTTTCCTTCTGAAAGATAATACATAAAAAAGACTTGTGGAATGATTGTCAACTCTGTCAAAGGGGGTAATTTAGTCTTTATTATTTAAAAAAAAAGAAGGATCTGCATTGATTTTTTTTTTTTTTTTAAATTTAAAACAAACCTTTTCTTGTGATGCATCATGACGCTCTGAATGACGTGTTGTACCAAATACATTAGTATTATCGATAAAAGGCTCATCTTGACGCTTAAATATTTATTAATGATTTCGAAAATTGGTGTATTGCTGATTTTACATATTAATGCTGGATCCGATGGATGGATCTGCTGGATTCATCTCTGTTAGACGGTTTATCTTTTTTGCTCCAGGTTAGCTCGAAGTTTGATGGATCAATCAGCTCACAGCCGCCCCTCAGCTCCAGGAGCAACAACGCGCACACTTCAGTTCAGCTTTACAGAAACCTACGAGAAGTTTTCAGAGGTTCTGTCCACCTTTTACACACTCCATGGATAAATGTATCAGGTTAAAACACCAGTGTGTATTATCCTGGGAGTTGTGGCTGTTGGATGCAGGTAGGAAAGCTAATTTGTAGCGCTGCACCAGCAGGTGTTGCTGCCTTTTATAGCAATGGCTTTAAAACCCAAACCACTGCGAGCTGATGTTTTTTCTTCTAAACAAAACCCGTCCAGCTTCCATCTCTTAATCGTCGTAAACTAGCTTGATCCACATATTTCCTTCCTGATACAACAGCATGCATGAAGGAGACTTTTCAGACTACTTGGGGGGGGGGGGGGGGTGGGGGTGGGGGGGGGGGGGGGTGGTGCAATCTGCAGTGAAGAGACAGCGACCAGCAGAACTATCAACTAATACTTGGATTTCTCAGAACTTTCTTCAGCTAAACAGAAGATGAAACTGATCTCATTGCTGCGATGAGCTCCAGCTTCCTGGCGACCCTCGATGTGACAAAGCGGTGTAGAAACAGAATGAACCATTGTTTAGAAACAAAAATTAGTACCAAAATTAGTGCGAAGTTAAAAATCAGCAGATGTAGCCAGAAATCTTGGTGTCATTTTGGACGATTAACCACTTGGGATTTTATTATATCTACGACATGGAGACTGATGGATTAACAGGATTTAGATAAACTTCATGCATGTTTTCAGCAGGCTTCACTACTGGAATAGAGTTTTTAAAGCTCATTCTGATAAAAACAGACGGGATCAATCACAAAATTGCTGCAGCTCGTCTGGTCTTTACGAAGACCAGAAAAAGGGAAAAGAAAAAGTCCCTCACACAGCTGTGTGTATTCCTGCTTTTAAACAAACATGGAGGAAACATTTTTCTTACCCGGCAATGGCATACAGTCGTCCTCTGAGAACAGTTGCTCCTACGTAACACCGAGGTGTCGTCATACTGGCGACAGTTGTCCAGTAGTCCGTCCTGATGTTGTACACCTCCACCGAGTCCAGGTGTGAAACACCATCAAACCCTCCCACCACATAGATGTGGTCATTGAGTAACGCCACGCCCGCCCCTTAAGACAGCGTTGGATATTGAGACAAATGGCGACACACATCTGACATTCTGCGCTGTTGTTTTACCGACCTGATCGCTTCGTAGCCATGGGTGTGACACTGGTCCAGTGTCCTGTGTGTGGGTCGTACCGCTCCACTGAATTCAAGATATTAAGGCCATCATATCCACCTACGGCGTGAAGGAGAAAGGTTAAAGTTGCCGTGGCTTCAGCACAAGAAAAAAAAAACAAGTTTAATAAATATTTCTTACGCGCTTTAAACCATAATGTCAAACATTTCCAGTTTGTAACTTCTTTTCAACCATTTTTATTCATTTATCTTAGTCTTTTGGAGTAATAAATCTAATTCTTTTCCAATTTAAACAATTGTAAGCAAGCTGAGAAGCACACCGCAGTGTAAGCTGTGCACGGCCCTGAAGTGACCCACATGTGCAGAAGACACAGGGACATGGATGCTACGTGTTTGTGTATAAATTTAGAAATTCATGTGCAGTCTGATAAAAGAAAGGAGATTCAGAAATAAGAGCACAGATCACAAAGGTCTTCTGAGCAGCGGTGGCTGCTACTGCTGTACCTGTAGATGCATCGTTGGAACAAAGCGCAGATTTCTGATGTCTGTCTCACTTCAATGACGTAAAAGTTGGATGAAATCTGACACAACTGCTCAGACTGAGGTCTCTTTGAAAGACCTTTTATGCATAAGGTTTAGTACAACATAAGAATGTGGCCTGAGTTGATTTAAAAAAAGATTTGTGTTGCTTGGACTGTGATACAACAGATGTGGGACACACATCGGAAAAAAAGTTGGAATTCAGATACTTTTGCCTGCAGTCTGAATCAAACATGAGATCTGGTGACTGTGGATTTAAGTACACTGAACAAATCTTCATGTTTAAGAAACCAGTTTGGGGTGATGTGAGCTTTGTGACATGGTGAATTCTCCTGCTGGAAGTTTCCATCAGAAGATGCTACACTGTGCTCCTTAAGGGATGGACATGGTCAGCAGCAACACTGCTGTGCTGGTTAAACTATGTTACACTGGTATTAAGAGGTTCAAAATGTCCCAGGAAAACATCCCCCCCACACCAGCAGCAGTTTGAAGTGCTGATCCTGATGGCAGGATGGATCCATGTTGTCATGATGTTTCCAGCAGATTCTGATCCTACCATGCGAGTGTGGAGCTGAACTGGAGACTCATCAGACCAGCCACGTTTCTCCATCTTCTATTGTCCAGTTCTGGTGAGTCTGTGGGAATTGTAGCCTCAGTTTCCTGTTCTTACTGACAGGAGGGAACCCGGTGTGGTCTTCTGCTGCTGGAGACCATCTGCTTCCAGGTTGTGTTCAGAGATGCTATTATGGATACCTTGGTTGAAGTCAGCGATTATTTGAGTTCTTCTTGCCTCTCTACCATCTCCAACCAGTCTTCCCATTCTCCTCTGACATTAACAAAGTATTCTGTTCCAGGCTGCTGCTCACAATATGTTTTCTTTTCCTCACACCATTGTCTGTAAACTCTAGAGATGGCTGTGTGTGAAAATCCCAGATCAGCAGTTTCTGAAACAGTCAAATGACGATCCAACATTCAAAGTCCCTCAGTCTGAACTTCAGCAAGTCCTCTTGATCACGTTTACATGACTACATATGTTGCTTTGCTGGCATGTAATTGGCTGATTAGATATTTGTGTCAACAAGCAAATAAAAAGCAGGGCCTAATTAAGTGGTGGGTGCTTATTTCTTATCTTTTTATGGCTCAGCTGTGACCATAGGAAGCTGCATGATTCCCGTTGCAAGGTTATAAACGAGAGATATGAAAGGAAAAGCAGAAATATCTTCATTATCTTCATTATTATATGCAGCCAGGGCTGGATTAAAAGTGCACAAACCCCTGGGCCCAGAATGTTCCAGGGGCCCGCTTCCCCACAGCAAAATTGTGAAAAGTGGGAATGATACACTGTGAAACATTTCTAACATCTCTCAGCCAGTGATACCAGTAGCAATACACTAGACACTGTAGTGTAACTATCTGGCTTTTATGTACATTTTGTTTCATGTCCACAATGCTGGTTTTTGAGTGGGCCCCTGGGCCTGTGCCCATAATGCCCATTGGATAGTCCGGCCTTAACCGCTGCTCACTGGTTGAGACCATCCTCATTGGATTAGTCCCAACATGTCAACATCTTACCTAGACAGTATATCAGTCCACTTGCCACCACCAGACCGGCTCCCTCTCTGGCTGTTTGCATATCTCCCAGCATGCTCCACTGGTCAATGTTGGGATCATATCGCTCCATGCTGGTGTGACGTCGGCTTCCATCAAAGCCCCCAGCCACATAGATCATGTCTGTTCAAAGTGAAACATCATCATCACACTGGAATATCTATTTTTATGGGAGAGAAGAAAAATTTACCGGGGATTACACAGAAGCCCACCTCCGAGTGTTGTGGCTCCAGCAAGGCCACGGCGCACATTCATGGTGGCGACGGTGTACCAAACTCCGTCCTCATCCGCTGTGTAGTCCAGGCACTCCACAGAGCTGAGCCTGGAGCGCCCGTCGTAGCCTCCAATTACATAAACTCGGTCGTGCAGAGACACTGTAGCCACGTAGCGCCTTTTCCGTGCGATATTCTGTTCAGGACATACCGATCCGTATCAGCCAGGCCATCTGACAGGTTAAAAACCACAAAGATCTACTTAAAAAATTCAATACTCACAGGGAGAAAGCTCCATTCTTGAGTTTTGGGGTCATACTTCTCAACTATGTCGATTGGAGACTGCTGGCTGCCAAACCCGCCTATAACCAGCAGGACTTCTTTGGCACCTGTGAAAAAAAAACAAACAGCTTGGATTACAAGGCTGCTCTATCAGAGACATGCATTTAGTTAAATTGCAGTTGAACACAGGGTTTCCTACCTAATCTGGCTTGTGTGCGAGGGCCCTGCATCTCACTCCTCAGCTCTGGTCTTAAGTGGAATTTTTTGGCTTCATCAACGAGGTCTCGACATGGCAGACTACACCGAATGAGAGGCTAAAACGTGTAAAAACTCGCTTAATTATGGTGTGATAAATACTCCAGAAGGCAATCTGTCATGTGAATCTCGCTGCGTGATTACAACTTGTTGCGCGTCGCCTGGCTCACCTCAGCATCAATGACATCTGTAATGTATCGGGGGGTAAGGAGCGGCATGCGAACAAACTCGAGCATGTCAGGCAGGTAGGGCTCTCTTTCTTTTCGGTTGTGTTTCACCCAGTTTAATACGGCTTCAAACACAGGCTCCTCCGAGTCCACCTGCACACACACAACACATGAACAAGAATGACAATGAGACAGAAATGAATTCAATGAATCGATTACTTAAACAGATGCTGACAAGATGGGACAAAAGCCCTGTGAGAAAGCAGCCAAAGAGCAGCCGCTTGCTTTACAGACAAAAATACAAGCTCGGTGAATTAGAGATAAAAAAAAATTCCATTTATCATCACAAGCCAGCTTGTAAGAACGTGAAAATTCATTTAAAGCAGGGAAAGTTGGGGATAAACTAATTGAATCAGTTCATCCTGATTAAAGTCTGAGGATGAATGAACATGTTTTATTAGACTGATGTGCTGCAAGGGTTACGTGTGTGTGAGATGGATGGAGCCTCTGTGACGTCACCCGTAGGTTTCTGAAAAGCTGTTCTCACAATCATCGTCTTGGCAACACTATGCATGAAATTTCTCCTAGAAAATACAAAAATACGTAAAGTAGTAGAGCTCAGAGGGGGACTGTGAGCTTGGGGGTGGATGATTTACATTATCGATCTCCAACCTGACTGCAGCTAAGAACTAACTGAGCTAACCAGCTAATAAAGGTAGGCAGGTTAAAGCCAAGTTAACTAAACACTGCAATTTTGCTACTCTGCCTTCTTGCAGCCGGATATTGGGCGCTTGTCAATGAAAAGGACACGCCCCCAATTAGGTTGAATTTCGAGATGAAATAACTTCTATACCGTTCCCTCACCCCACAGTTGTCATAAAGGCAAACCTGACCTATTAAACTGAAAATGTTTTTGTTCCAGGCTGTGAACACGTTTATTTCTGCTGTGAAGTTGATCGTTTTAAACATTGGACTCGATGGGCACTGACTCCCTTTTGATGCCGTTAGTGGATGAGGCTTCACTTTTAACCGCCGGAGGTCGCAGCCAGGTTTTTTTCATGTCTCTGATTGCTCAGATGCTGCAAAAACTCCAACAACTCCAACAATTTTATGCGAGCTTGGATTGATCAAGATGACAAAACCCTGGGCTGAATTACTGACATGATAACCAGCTCTGTAGTATCGACTATCAGGACTGCCAGTGACAAGATAAGTTAACCCAGGTGATGGAGAAATATCCCAGATATGTCCATTGAGCTTCATAATACAGGCCTCTGGTCTGCCTGCAGTCTAATCCTGTTCTCTGGAGCAGTGGTCCTCAATCTTGGTCCTCAAGACCCAGTGTCCTGCAGGTTTTCCCAATGCCCCTGCAGGAACACACCAGACTGACTCAGACAAGCTCTGCATATGTCTGCTAAACACACATTGATTTGAATCAGGCGTGTTGCACCTGGGAGACTTGGAAAACCTGCAGGACATCGGTCCTCGAGGACCAGGATTGAGGATCCCTGATCTGGAGAACACACCAAGTACCAACTTGGTGTTGTTGCTATTAAATTCCATATAAACATATATTTAGAAGACTTATTAAAAGTAATTAATTATTTTTAAATGAACAGAGTCTACAGTGTTTTTAAAAAAAAAAAAAAAAAAGTATAAACAGGGTTGTGATCCTTCTAACAAAACAATTTAACTGTTTTTGCATCTGCAAAAACACAATGTCCAAAGCAAACAGGTCTGCTTTGGTGGAACAAGCACTACATTTGCACCTAGAAATCCTCAGATGACAGAGAATGCCTTAACTGAGGGCAAATTATGCGTGACTGTGTTTCACATGTATAGTCTAGTTTTATTTTAAAAACAACAGAAATGACAGGAAGAACAATTTAACACAATTGATGATATATAAATCATCATGTGATAATAACTGTGTTTTCACAAAGCAAGCATGTGGTTGGGAAACAGGAATTTCCTGAGCACAAAGGCAAACTTAAATCAGGTTCACTTCTCTGCAATTTCATTGTCAGGCCAATCCACAAAAACTGAGGGGAGCTTGGGGTTGGGAGGGGGGTGCACTAGCTGAGATTACAGCAGGTTGGTACTTGCTTTTCTCTTTTCCAGCTCAGATGTCTGACAGACAATAAGAAAGCTGTGAAAGTGAAGCTACATTTCCAACCAATTTTCAGGCCGACTACATAAATAATCAGTTTATTCTTGTGTCATATCAGCATTTCTTGCTATAAATGGCAGCTTTTTGTGGTGTAACAAATACCAAACTAAATAATAAAGAAAGTGAGAAGCATCCACAGTTCAGCTGCACACATGCAGTTTTCCTACCTGGATTTCATCACATTTTATAAGCTTTTCAACTTCTGTCTGGCTCAGCAGCATGAACTCCTCATGCTGAACCACCTCGGAGAAATGCTTCTGGGAAAAGAGCTCGGCGGCCTGCATCAGGTCAAGGCAATTGTGAGTTTCGGCAAAGTCACGGATACCGAGGCAGTTGGAAGGATCGAGCTGGCTTTCCAAAAAATCACAGCATGCTCTCTTCACCCCTGAGGAAAATGGAAACGTGTTTGTTTAAACTCGAGTCCATGCCAATCAAATTCCTGAAAAACAGGACTTACAATCATCGCCTCAACGCTTTCTGTGGAAGTTCATTTAAGACCTCCCACTTATGATTAACAGACATAACTCAATAGTTGCTTGTTAAGTTTTTGGTCTGTGGCAACCAATAATGTAGAAACAGCCAAAAACAATAATCATTTTAGTCAATGTAATAAAGCCAATAACATAAGAATTTGATAATAAAATAATAACACCTGTTTCATATGTGCAAACTACACAAAAAAGGAAAATAATTGTTCTTAGAAATGCAGTCTTATGAACTTTTACATTACAAGCTCCAGTTCTTACATTCTCAGTGGATTTTTTTTGTTTCATGTCAAAATTAATAAAGAACCACTACCATAATAACTTATTACATGATTGGCTTTATTACATTTAAAATGGCAAAAATCACTGAATTTTTTTTGGCAAGTATAATAAAACTGGCTGCTACCGGGATTAATTATTTTTCATAATTAAATCACTTTCTTTAATCAAAATCTTTTTTATAAATTACTTTTTATATATAAAAAAGGAGCACAAATGACTTTTTATAATAAAAACTATTTTTGCGTTTAAAACCTGAAGTGATAAATTATACTCAGTAAGGCTAAAAGTGCATGACTAAACTCATTATTCAACAAGTATTCATTCATTAGATGACAGGGCTGGGAAATCAAATTGAAAAAAATCGAATATCAAGATTTTTTGCTTTACAATTTTAAAATGGATTTTTTTTTTGTTAAAAATCAATTTTTTTCCAAATAATAAAATTAATGCATTTTAAAATTTGTGTAATTTTTATTCATGTTTTTACTTGTCTTCTTGGGCATTATAGCAGCAGAATGATAGTCTGGCTACTGTGTTGTTTTTTCCTAATTGAATTAAAGAAAAATGGCCCAAAAAACGTTTTCTTTACAATAATTTTTGTTTTTAGTCTACAAAAATCAGCACTATCAAAGAATTGTGAGAATTGCAATTTAAATCAAATCAGCACCCAAAAAAATCTGAGTCGATTCGAATCGGGACAAATGTGTATCGTCACAGCCCTATTAGATGATCATTATTTTGTTTAGATTTGTTCATAATCAGGAAATAAGTGTCCAGACGACTGAAGTTTGCAGTAAAAGAATTTGCTAAAATACATCAATAACATTAATAGTTTTTACTGATTAAAATCACAGACAGGTAACTACATAAGTTATTCATTTTGTTAGAATGCAATGTTTATCTGGGAAGTCTTGCATCCTGGCATGCTTGGTGGTGTCCCACCTACACACTGCAGACCATGCATTTGTCATCACATGGAAATGCAGGTACTGGGAAATGACGTTTATCAAGAATCAGCAGGACACTTGCAGACATTTTCTGCAAACACTCAAAAGGCCAGTTAGCTTAAGTGAGCACTTTCTAAATGAAGTTTTAACCCCCTCAAATCTTACCTTTAAGCTGCAGCAAACAGGCCGCAGGGAGAAGTTCTTGTACATTTTCCACTGTGACAAGCACAGTCTCTGTGTAGACAAAGTCCAACAAGATCTCCATAGTTGATGCAGTGAGGCCCTGAATGTCAACAAAAGATTTCCCCTTTTCTGCAAGCTGTGGGGCCACAACAGAAGCATATAATTAAAAAGTCACTTAAAAGCTTTAAGTATTATCTTGTCATTTAGTTCAATCTACCACTGCGTTAAGAGGCCAAATAAGGAAAAACTATATAAGTGCCTTGAAAACGTATCCATCCTCCCTTCGCATTTTTCCTTTTGTCCTTCCAGACAATCTGGACTTAACATATATATTTTCAAGGTATTTGCTCAGCACAGAAAATTTTCCACTTTAGAAGTCTAAAATATTATAAACTCTTAAATTAGCAAGACAAAAACGAAAACTTGAACATTCAGATGCACATCGTCTTTTAAATAAAAATCATATCAACCTTATTCTGATCTGGGCTTTTACAAGATATCAAAATGATTCCCCACAAACCACTTCAGTATGCTTCAGGATTTACCTGATGTAAATCACCCACACAAGCGTGATGCTGTCACCATGCCTGACTGTAGGTTAATATTTAGTCTCAGCTAACTATAGAACCTTTTTCTATCCTTTTAAAGAATCTCCGAGACCCATAATAAGTGTACATGTGCTGAGATTACATGGCATTTATGCACAATCCATGGCAGCACTGTTGATTTGTCTGTGCTGTTATTAATACTAAGTGAAAGATTTTGGATATTACAAATGAGTTCATTAAAACTTCCTTCAAAAGTTAGCAGCCCTTGTCCATCAAGGATAACATTAAGCGAAGTTAACTACTTTTATAAAAAGAGTTTCATATGTTGAATATAAAGACACACAAGTGAAAATCAAATGCAACAGCAATACTGACAATTGCTACTTTTTAGGCTTGTTTCACTCCATAACAAACCTTTGTCCACTGTGAATTTGGTCAGGTTGGTGGCAGGAAAAAAACTAAAAGATGAACAACTGCACCAACTCAAGTTAAAGTAACCTCCAACAAGGTTGTTCCACATGCTTCTGTGACTGCCCCCAAGTGACAGCAACATGTTACAACATATAGATCTGCATTCGTGTGAAGTGCCGGTGCAAAGTGTATAAAGTACGATGCTGGATCCCTGAATTGGAATTTCTGCATGGGTAACTAACATAACATCTCAAAACATATCCAAGTAAATTACAGGTGATCATCCAAAAACATCGAAAAAAAAGGACTTTTTTCAAGGCACCAAATATCAGACATTTTTTTTACCTCGCTGGTGAACATGGCACAAAAATAGTCACTGCAGGCAGCCAAGACAATCCGGTGAGCTGGAAAATCTGTGTTTTCCACCCTCAGAGTGATGTCACACAGCGTGTTACTCTTGCGAAGTGAGTTCATTGCATTGAGGATGGATTTGGCATGGGAATTGGTCATGATGTCTTTGGGAGCCATGCTGCTTTGAGAACCTCTAAAGGATCTCAAACTACCACAAGAATCTAAAAATGAAACAACAACAGCATTTCACAGTTTTGTCATTTTTACACACCTACCCTACCAAAAGCCAGACTGTCATGATTATTGTACAACATCTTTAGCAGCTGTCCAGTCAGTAGTCAATATGACTACTGTGTGAAATATGTGTGAATTATGAGTTTTAGTGTAGAATTTGAACTGCTGGTCATAAAAATAAAGCATCTGATAATGTTTTATTTGTCTGTGTGAAATTAAGTACTTTCACTCTTTTGAATACTGTACAGAGAAATTGATTCGTTGAAGAAATACTGCTAATGACCCACTACTTGCGATCTAGCAGGTGCTCAACAATGACTCTTCTGATTATGTCTCATGGTCATTATTGTTTTGGCTGAGACCAAGCTGTCACACAGATCTGCTGCACTGACACTGTTTTTTGTTTGGCAATGGCAGCGGTGGAGCTGTTTACATACTGAGTTGTGTGGTAAAATGTATGTATCCTACTTGGATAATCACTAAGAATTAAAATATTTACAAAGACCCCAAATAGAACAAACAATCAGTAACATAATAGTATATTTACTTCAGTAGAGGTTGGTAGTCCAGTACTTTGAGTATGCCTAATCTGTAGGGGTGGGAAAATCGAATTGAAAAATCTATTTTTATTTTTGTTAAAAATTGATTTTTTTCCCCAGATAAATAAAAATAATTGATTATAATATTTTTGTCATTTTTATTATTGACCTTATTATTTGTCTTCTTGGGCATTACAGCAGCAGAATGATGATCTGGCTGCTGTGTTGTTCTTTCCTATTTGAAATCAAGAAAAATGACAAGCAAAAAAAAAAAAGAAAAAAAAAGTATTACATCTAATTTGTTTTTAATCTACAAAAATCAGCAATATTAAAAGAATTGTGATAATCACAATTTAAATCGAATCGGCACCCAAATAAATTGGAATTGAATCAAATCGGGAGAAAAGTAGATGTCACAGCCCTACTAATCTGTGAGTTTAACTGCACTGTTTTTCAGTATTAATCCTGGTATTTGGTTTTGTGGTTATGGTGAGGAACTAAACATTTTCTACATTACAAACTAAATAAATTTAACAAAGAAAGAAATATTAACAAAGAAAGAAATAAGAAAGAAAGCAGCAGGTATAACTAGTTAACTTCTATTTTGTGTGCACTGTCAGGTGTTTATATTAAATTGAATTATGTTTAATTAATTTAAAAAAAAAAAAAAAAAAAACGTGATATAAAGCAACTTACCGTTAAAAGACCTGAATACTTTTTCCACCACTGGGAGGCAATAAGTGTAGCTACACATGAGCTAACAGCAGCAGCCAACCACAGCTGACGGCTAACGCCGACGCCAGACAACAACTTAAGAAAGCACAGCTATATTAAGAGGACTGATGGCCAGAGGAAGACAACACATGAAGCGACACACACAGAAGAACTTGTGAAGAATTTGCATAATACCTGTCGCAGCAGTAAGGTCGACTCAAAACGTCTAGCTAAGTTGCTGTGCTAGCTAACGTGAGAAGCACCAAAGTCCCAGTTCTTGGTGTCTGAATAATATCACTCAGTTAAAGCAAATCCATCATAGCTTCTGTCAGGTCAGACTTTACTCGGCCTCCTTTAGGACATAAATGTGTTAAATGTCAACACGACGCCATGGCATCTCTGTAAACGATCTTTATCCAGCAACAGTGTTTGGTTGACTAAACTGCAGCAGCAGCGCAAACTCCTCGGATTGGACGTAAACAAGTACGTGACTGTACGTGCGCGCTCCCTGACAAGCCGGGCGCGTTTCTTTTCAGAAACAAGATGACTCCCGTTAGCTGTTCCGCAATGTCAATAAGCCAACAAAATAAAGATAACAGAAAATGAAGTTATTTTAAAAATGACCTATTGTACCTATATTCAACGGCCAATTTCCCAAAAGGTAAAAGAAATTCAATTCAAATTGATAAATAATATTTATCCTGCTGGGCAGGGCAGGATTAAAAGTGCACAGGCCCCTGGGCCCAGAGTGTTCCGGGCCCCCCCTTCTTCCTCTCTGCAACATTGTGAAAATTGTGAATGATACAGTGTGAAGAGACATTTGTAATATCTCTCAGCCAGTGGTACCAATAGCAATACACTGGACACTATGGTGTAATATCTGGCTTTTAATGTACATTTTGTTTCATGTCCAAACTGCTGGTGTTTTCCCTATGTGGGCCCCAAGTGGGCGTGGGCCCCTGGGCCTGTGCCCATAATGCCCATTGGATAATCCGGCCTTGGTGCTGCTGAAACTATAAGAAAAAGGTTCAATTGTGAAGTCAATCCATGTATGTTTTTGTATGACAAAAAATGAAACATTGAACACCTTTTCTTTTCTTGCTCAATCACAACTATGTTTTGGAAAGATGTTTACAGGTGGTTAAATACTGAGAGCAAGTGATGATACCCAACATAAACAGTTTTAAAATTGAAATGAAAAACTACACAACATCCCTGAAAGTATTAGTAGAGGAAAATCAGTCAATACTTGAGCTATACAAAACAATGTCGGAGTCTCTTGTCTTTTAAATTCAGATCCTATGCCTTTGAACATGGTTAAACATTTTATTTAAAATAACCCTTGAACAAAATTCTATTTTTTTATTCTGTTGTTTTAAGAATTTAAAAAAGATATAATAATGTCTTAAATACAAACAATGACTTTTTTGGGGGGTTTGTTTTCCTCAATTGAGTTCTTTTGTTAAGTGTTGAAATCATAGACATAATATTTACAGAGACGCCTCATTGAGCGCTGGCGAACCAGCGTCGCCGCCATATTGGATGGGTCTCCGCTTTCGAGTCTTGCTGCAGAATCAACGTAGTTTCCCCACATAAATGTTTTCCGTGGAACAACGCGTATATATTACACACAAACAAAACACTTTTCTACATAACTAGTTAATAAATAATGCTAACGCAGAGAGTAACCTACTAAATGCAAATGATAACTTTGACTCCTATGAGGCGTATATGGAAAAATATGACATTTATGCTTCACAGAGAGTTTTACATGGTAGCATATTAATGTTTTTACCGGCTTTAATTGTTTGTCTCTATTTGTTGTCTGTACGGTTGCAATAACCAGCGTAATATTAAAAGCAGATGGTGTGGTATCACGTTTCACGAGGTTGAATAATTATTCATTTGACCAGACAAAAAAGATAGACAAATCCAAATGCATAAATAAACAATCAAACAGTTTAGTATGGAATTAATTTATACATTTACTTATATTGTAGTTATCTTATGTCTTTGTTAAATGGCATATAAAAATATTTTAGCATAAAAGCACGTTGTTGTATTTTTAAAAAAAAAAATTACAATGATAATTATTATAACAATATATCTGTCATTTGTAACAAACTAAACTGAGAAAAATCAGGGGAAATTCGTGAAATTATTGTTGTGATTGGACCTAAACCTTACAAATAAATGCATTGAAGACCCATCCAAGATGGAGACGTCAGCTCGAAGACTGTGATACAATGCGGCGTCTATGTACATATGATGTCTATAGTTGAAATGTCATTCACTATGAACTGTAAGGCATATTGTGAGTTGAAATAAAGCATAAAATTAAATTGAATTAAATTAAATAATAATAATTTAAAAAAAATGAATAAAAAAAAGATGTATCCAGCACGCCCTCGCCAAACTATATCTGCTTCTGCTCTAGGAATGGTAAAGTGACTATTATTATATATATATATATATATATAAAAAAATAAAAAAATAATAATAACAGAGTTACATTTTGGATCTGTAGAGGACTTATAAAACACAGTTTGATACTAAAAAAAACAAAAAAAAAACAAACAACAACACATGAGCGTGTTGTCCTTTAAAAATACACTGCTGTTTTTTAGCCACTCAAGGACGACACGCACCGCGCGTAGGCGGAGCTGGCGGCATGTTTCCGCTGAGAGCAGGCCGAGACGGGAACCTGTTCAGCCGTACCGACAAATACAGCAGCCGAACAGTTGGCAGCTACTACAGAAAACTGTTTAACCACCATTTGTTTTAATCGATCTGTGGTTAACCGTGTCGGGGTGGGGAGAAGGAAGAGTGGCAGCTGGCCTGTAAGCGATGGAAGCCGAGTTTTTGGAATTGGATGAAAACGGGAGTTGGCACGCCATTTATCAGGTAGGAACTCTCCGTAGATCAAGGTGGAAAGAATAGAAAGCTAAGCTGTCTTTTTTTTTTTTTAAGTTAGAAAAAGACCATTCACAATGAGATGAAATTAACATATATATAATTGTTTTTTAAGACATACATCAGCTTTGAATTTGATTAATTTGATCCATGTTCTTGCTGCTCGGATCTATCCGATGATTCGTGTGTTTCTCCGGATTTCACGCCTGCAGCACGTCCCATCACAGAGCCGTTTCATCAGTCTGATACCATGTAGCCTTCTGAACACATACTTGCTGATTACTTTGACTTAAACATTTCCTCATTATCATTTTAGCTATTGTAATTAATTACTGACCAGTCGTTTACTATATCATAATTTTTCCATCTCAATCTGTTGGTTTCCTCATATAGGCTATTATGAATCGGCTTTCACTGTTTTGTTTTTTTTCTCTGTAAAGCGTCTTGAGATGGCATTGCCGTGATTTGACGCTATATAAATAAAGTTTAATAATAATAAAGAATTGAACTGAGTAATTTATTACCATCATTTACAGTTTTATAAAATATGGTCCCATCAGTGAAAGGAGACAGTTGTTTGATTGTATTTCTGCAGAATGCAGATTAGGAAGTGAGATCTCTTCCTCTCTTGAGTCTTTGCAATCACAACAACCACACAAACAACCTTTAACATGTTGCAAACATAAAGCATCACTTTCTTTACTTTTCTTGCAGGATATTCGCCAGCAGTCTTGTGAACTCCCTTGCAAGTTTTCCAAAAGACCCGAAAACAAGACTCGGAACCGTTATCGAGATGTCAGCCCATGTAAGTTACTCTTTGCAAGTAGTTTTAACCCTGAAAACTACATAAATTCATCACATTTCAGAGACCTTGCTTGCTGCTTCACTCACATGTGCGGTGGGTGTCTAACCTTAGTGTTTGTGCATTAACATAATCAAGTTAAAAGTAGCAGAAGTTGTTAAACCACAGACGATTGCATGCTTTCTATATCTTAGCATTTTATCAGCACAAAAAATGTAGTTATGTGCAGAAACACTGCTTTAAACTTTCATTTCTATATATTCCCATGTAGGAGTAATTGGAGACATTAAAACGCAGTATTGAAGGAATTGTTTTATTTAATAAAAGAGAAAAAAAAACAGTCCAACAGCTGAACCTTTCGGGGGTTTCCTCTTTTTCACACTGAATAGGCTATGCAAATTGGACAGCCCAAGTTGCAAATACTTACTGTTTTTCTTATTCACATATAACAAGATGTGAAAACAAGGAACCTGAAACTTGTTAATGCAATGCAGTTCACCACTTAGTGTTAAAGCCGAATCATGACGCCTTTAGCTTGTTCAGCCACTCTTTTTCTGTAGGCCTGCGAGTTGCATTTTTATTTTTTCATGTATTTTGAGGGAGTCACTGCACATTAAAACAAACACACACATCTGCTCATCCATTTTTAATGGTTAATGTTTCCAAACTTTTCATTTTTGGTGCTGTATGTTTTCACGTATCTTTTTTCCCCCCTTCCCACAGTTGATCACAGCAGAATAT
This sequence comes from Telmatherina bonti, assembly GCF_933228915.1. Classification (NCBI taxonomy): domain Eukaryota; kingdom Metazoa; phylum Chordata; class Actinopteri; order Atheriniformes; family Telmatherinidae; genus Telmatherina; species Telmatherina bonti. The sequence continues at coordinate 32,136,631 of NC_136622.1, forward strand.
GCCTGCAGCTGGGTACGAACGACTACATTAACGCCAGTCTAATTACAGTAGAAGAGGCCCAAAGGAACTATATTCTCACTCAGGTAACTCGAACACACTCGAGAGACCTTCTGACAGAAACAGGTTTTTGGTTTTTTTTTGTAAGATTTAGAGCAATTTTTGTTTTTGTGCACAACCAGGATGGAAGTATGTGGTTAACAAAAACTTAGTTCCTGGGATGGAAATTTTCCAGTCAAATTCAAAGTTATTATGGAGAATGTGGAAACACTTTGTTTCAAACACTTGAACAATGTTGCATGTAGTAGATGGTTAAAAAAAAAGTAATTTTAATACATGATGACTACTAGAAATGTTTAGAAAATCTGGTTGGCATCTGGGGAGAGCATAGCTATTTCCATATTCCTATTTATAGCATATATAACTGGGTGTATTTGTGATATTGACGAGCAAGGGGGAAGGCCTCTTGCAGGCAAACAGGAAAGATTGTTGTCAAAACACACATTTACTGTAAACTTTCTGGAAGATTCCCTGTTGTAATCACACACAGACTCATTTTACCAATTTTGAGGAAACACAGCGAGGGAGTAAAATGGCGTTACAACCTCTACATTCTTCCAAGCAGCTCTTCTGGAGCATGTTTAGAAAGTTGCAGGGTTGCAGTGCATGAGTTAAAGCAGCTCTGGTTTGCATTTTCTGCATGTGGCTGAATGAGGAAGCCTGTTTTTTCATGGCTAGTTGACTGGGTCACAGCATTTCAGAGGTGGCAGGGCTTTCGGGTTGCTTCATTAACCATGAACTAGAGACACTGGTGGGGGTTGAGCTGGAGCCAGTCTTGATCCGTGGGATTTAAAGGATCTCCTGCCAGCGTCTTGGTGCCAGATACCACAAAGCACCCTCAGAGGTCTTGTAGTGGCCATGCTATTTTGTTTTTAGACAGGGGTGGTCGTGCATTTTGACTCTCTGAAGGGTTGCTGTTTGCTACAAACCATTTCTTATTAATAATATTGTATTTCTACCTTTAAACAAGCAGTACTGTAACATGACTTGTCATTGTTTAATGTGCATTTCCAGCCTCTTTTTATTTGTAAATATATCCTTCTCAGGACAATATTAGGACTACTATAAGATCACTGTTTTTAAACATAACAAAGTATGTTTGGAGCATCTCTTAAGAGATGTATTATTCTTATTATGTTTTTAATATGAAGAAAAAAAGCCTTTAAATAAATGGTAAATGGACTTGTACTTCTATAGCGCTTTTCTAGTCATGCAGACCACTCAAAGCGCTTTACACTACTTGTCACATTCACCCATTCGCACACACACTCATACCCCGATAGGCACATCGGGGGGCAGTTTGGGGTTCAGTGTCTTGCCCTAGGACACTTCGGCGTTTCAGGGGAATCGATCCCCCAACTTACCAGCTGAAGGACAACTGCTCTTCCTCCTGAGCTACAGCCGCCCCTCTCTGTTGAATGATAACTCTGTTGTCATTCCTTTGAAGGGACCCCTTCCAAGTACATGTGGCCATTTCTGGGAGATGGTGTGGGAGCAGAGGAGCCGTGGTGTAGTAATGCTGAACAGAGTCATAGAGAAAGGATCTGTAAGCACCGCTTCCCTTTCCTCTGAATGCAACACTGTGTCATCACGCTTTATTAATCTCACCGCCCTTTTCTTTTACATTTTGCGTTGTAATAACACAACCTTCCTTGGGTTTTAGGTTAAATGCGCCCAGTACTGGCCACAGAGGGAGGAGAAAGATGCCGTGTTTGAAGATACCAATTTCAAGCTTACCCTTGTTTCAGAGGACATCAAATCTTACTACACAGTCCGTCAGCTGGAGTTGGAAAACCTGTCTGTAAGTTGCTTTTTCTTTTTCTTTTTTTTTTTTTTTAAATATGTGATTTCTTCTTGTTTAATGAAACATTGAGATTACAGGATCTTGTTTTGAAGGGAGACCTGACGAAAACATGTGAAACAAGCAATAACAATAACTCAGATGGTTCCTTATTAATAGATAAGCACTCAGTCTTCCCTTTATTTATTTATTCATTCATTCAGTATGTATTTATTTCTTAGCTGGGTGCCATAAATGACTAAAGCTGCATGTCATGCACTTTTTTTTTTTACCTGTTTTTTTTTTTTTTTTTTTTTTTTTTTAAATTTAAATTAACATTTATTTCCATCTTAATTTAGAATTAATATTTTTTATTCAGCTTTGAGTTGCATTTTTATATATTTTGATGTTCTAATGTATTTTATCTAATTTTTTTTATCCTGTTTTAGGTTTATATATATATATATATATATATATATATATATATATATTTTAAACCTTAATTTTAGTTTATCCTCAGTAATAGTGCTATCTCAGTTCAGGTGGTGTGTGTGTGTGTGTGTGTATATAGGGGGGCTGTGAAAGCAGCATATCAAGATTATTATTTACTGATTTTTATTCTTTCTGCTGGGCTGCTTCGCTGTGAACCTACAAAATGAATCATCTCTACTAGTTTACTTTGTCATGAATACAGATCTGAGACATCAAATACGACGCCTTTCATTTCTCCTTTCTCCAGCAGGATCAACTTCTGATTCTCAGGTTTTTTTTTTTTTTAATTCTTTTCACAGTTGTTGCCTCTTTTATGACTCATGTATTTCTCACTTTTTTCTCCTTCCTACAGACTCAGGAGACACGTGAAATTTTACACTTTCACTACACCACCTGGCCTGACTTCGGGGTACCGGAGTCCCCGGCCTCCTTCCTTAACTTCCTCTTCAAGGTGCGAGAATCGGGTTGTCTGAGTTCAGACCAGGGACCGGTGGTGGTGCATTGCAGTGCTGGCATCGGACGCTCTGGGACCTTTTGTCTCGTGGACACCTGCCTTTTGCTGGTTCGTACGGAACACTGCTATCCATGATGAACGTTTCCTTCCTGTGATTTTTACTTTGCACAGGAAACGCAGGCCATTCTTGTGATAATATTGAAAGGTAAAACTCTCGAGGCAGTACGTACTGAATGTTTACACGGTCATACGCAGATGTCCCTTCGTAAGGACCCATCCTCTGTGCGTATTCGTGACGTGCTGCTGGAGATGCGACGCCATCGAATGGGCTTGATACAGACTGCAGATCAGCTTCGCTTCTCCTACCTGGCTGTCATCGAAGGTGCAAAGTACATCAAGGGAGACACAAGTCTGCAGGTATGTTCCTTCTCTGTTCCAGTTTTTTATCTTTCAGATTAAAACTTTACAGATAAAATTGGTTGCAAAACAAAAAGAACTTGCAAAACTGTTGATCCTTTTCATAAAAAGACCAATTTTCTCATAAGGAGTCATGGAAAGAGCTTTCAAATGAGGAAGATGACCCACCTGAGTTCACCCCTCCCCCTCCTCTTCCTCCTCCGAGAGACCCTCACAATGGCAGAGCTGAGCCCTCCTTTTTCCCTGATAATGTGGAGCTCATCCATCAGGTGGAGGTCTGCAGTCTCGGGTAATTATCCAAATCATGATTATTTAAATGCATTCGACATCATCAGGCTGCAGAACTGTTTGTAAAAGCGTTAACAACAGAAGTTTCAGGATTGTTTTGGAAAAATTGCTGGAAAATGCACAAATTCTGCAGCAGATGACCTGAAACACTGAGTCTGTCAGGTGTGAGCTTCGCTGCAGATATTCTGGTGTGTTTATATCAGGATAATCCGGCAGATCTGGTTTGATTAGGAAGAGACTTCCGAACATTTTTACACCTTCAATGGGTTTGCTTCCTCTGCACTGTACTCAAACGGACCAAACCGCCTCAAACATGTCGCGTGGGATTTGCCTGAAAGGGAGACTAAGAAGAAAATCTGGCTCATTGTTGACCAGTAATGAAACTGGCTTGTTTACTGCACGTAAACAATGGGGGGAAAGTAAATTTATTCAGTCTTGTGGCTTCAGGAGAGGTAGCGAGGTTTCTGTTGTACCTTACTTCCTGTCTTTGATCGGCTGGATGGGTCTTTGCTTTCTCACCGAGCCCGTTGGCTTCTCCATTTCTGGAGATGTCCGATACCTGAAGTGGTCATGTAGACAGCAAAGTCTGATATTATTTATCAGATAACTCTCATTTCTGGGATGGAAATGTTCGAGAACTGCTGAAGGCAAGGACAGTTTTTTTTTATGGCACCTTTCACGTACGAGACAATTCAACGTGCTTTACATAAAAGATTAAAAGCTTTACAGATGGTGCAGAGAAACATAAGAGACAATAAAAATAGCAAAAATCACACTAAACTAATAAATAAAAATAATTAGGAGCAAGATTAGTTAAGTTAGCGTGCAGATTTCATGCAGGCGCATGAGAAATAAAATCTTTTAACCTGGATGAAGTGTCTACATTCAGTAAGGGTTTAATCCCCCTGCAAGTTTGTTCCACTTGTTTACAGCGTGACGTGACGGCTAAATGCTGCGTCTCCATGTTTAGTCTGAACTCTGGCCTGGAGTCTGGCCTGGAGTCTGGCCTGGAGTCTGGCCTGGAGTCTGGCCTGGAGTCTGGCCTGGAGTCTGGCCTGGAGTCTGGCCTGGAGTCTGGCCTGAACTCTGGCCTGAACTCTGGCCTGAACTCTGGCCTGAACTCTGGCCTGAACTCTGGCCTGGAGTCTGGCCTGGAGTCTGGCCTGGAGTCTGGCCTGGAGTCTGGCCTGAACTCTGGCCTGAACTCTGGCCTGGAGTCTGGCCTGGAGTCTGGCCTGGAGTCTGGCCTGGAGTCTGGCCTGGAGTCTGATCTGGACTCTGGCCTGGAGTCTGATCTGGACTCTGGCCTGGAGTCTGGCCTGGAGTCTGGCCTGGAGTCTGGCCTGGAGTCTGGCCTGGAGTCTGATCTTGACTCTGGCCTGGACTCTGGCCTGGACTCTGGCCTGGAGTCTGGCCTGGACTCTGGCCTGGAGTCTGGCCTGGACTCTGGCCTGGACTCTGGCCTGGAGTCTGGCCTGGACTCTGGCCTGGACTCTGGCCTGGAGTCTGGCCTGGAGTCTGGCCTGGACTCTGGCCTGGACTCTGGCCTGGAGTCTGGCCTGGAGTCTGGCCTGGAGTCTGGCCTTGACTCTGGTCTGGACTCTGGTCTGGAGTCTCGCCTGGAGTCTCGCCTGGACTCTGGCCTGGACTGGTTGGCCTGAGTCTGTGGATCTCAGAGTTCTGCAGGTTAAATCCTCGGATCCTATCAGACGTATTCTGGGTCGGATCTCTGCGGTTTGTAAACCATCAGCAGGTTTTAGAATCTGTTCTGTGGATTTTATGAACTTTTCAGAAATGACTGTAGATCCGATTTTTAAAACGTTCGGATTAATCCCAGTTATCTGATTCTGGCGTCATGTAAACAACGTCACCGTCAACGCACCGGACCAGAGTTCATTTGCAAGCAGTCTCAGTCTGCGTTACCTTCTGTGGTCTCCACCAGGGTCCAAATGCCGGACAATCCGTGGAAACGGACCAAACGGTGCCAGCATCAGAGTTAACCACATGCTTCTGTGGTTCATTTAAGACCTGCAGTTCTTACTCGCCTGTACTCACACTAGCAGTTCCTGCCTGGTCCTCCTGTAAGACTGAACGCCTTCAGGCATCCTCACTGCAGACACGGTTATGTAAACCTTCAGTTGTTCTCACTTTCACCACAGCACGAGTCTGAACTGGACTAAGCCTCATTGATAGATAACTGAAAGTAGCTGCAGCTAAGTTCAGTATGGGATCCATTCTAAGGAAGTTTTGTTAAACTGCGTCTGAGCGGATTGAACAACAAACTAAATGACTGTGTTCCAGCAGGCTGTGATCGTGTGTCTCTGCTGGTTACAGAAGAGAGACTGAACTACAACCATTCCTCTCATGCTCTGTGAAGCATAACAAACCGCTCCAGCGAGCTTTACTCTTCTTTACTCTGACATCATTTTCTCTTTCAGGTCCTCACAGGACACAGAGCTGCGAAAGAGGAACATAGCTGCTCATCAGCCTCCGCCTGACAGGGCTGATCAGTTGGATGGGAACGTGGGAATCCAGGATCTTACCTCTGAAGCTCTGAACAAATCCCAGCAGCAGCAGCAGGAAGAGGTGGAGGAGCTGGAGCTGCCTGAGGCAGCAGAGCAGCCAAAGGAAAGCGCTCCTGTGCCGGGGACCTGGTCCCCCCTACTAACCAACGTGTGCCTGTGCACCGCGCTGGCTCTCAGTGCTTACGTCTGTTATCGAGCCTGTTTCCACTGATGTTTATCCTTCCTCTTCCTTTTCTTTTATTTCCTGTTTCTCCACTGACGTTGCAAAGTGGACTTGGCGGGCCAGTCAGCCTGCTTTTGACTCTGTAGGTGAGTGGATTGTTCATTATTCAGCAGATTCAGGTTCATCCGTTATGATTTAATGAATGCAGTGCGAGCGGTGGTCGGTCGCCCCTCATCACCCACCCAAACTTTCCTTCCGTATGCCATTTTTGATGCTCAGGGCCTCAGTTTTCCAGGTGCCACTTCCCAAACGTGTGTGCTGACTTCAACAGAGACTAAACATAGAACGCACATTGGTCTGTAAAGGAGGAGAGTTCTGCATCAGCCCCGCTGGTCCGTGAACCAGGATGAACGTTCTCTCTGCCCGTTTTAGATGTTGATCCTGTATTATTTACCAAAATGACATCTGAATGTGTTTTTTTTCCTTTTTCTTCATTTGTATCCTTGTCTTGTGTCCATCAGAATTTCCCTTTTTTTTTATTTTTTTTTTTTATTAAGAAATCATGAATACTGATTTTTCTTTCTTTTCTTTTTTGACCAGCTGGTCTGTAAACATGCTGTTTTAAGGGAGAAACTATGTTCTTTCGTCATAAGGTGGATCTTCAACCCAGTAATAAGGGGAGGTGTGTGAAACTGGGAGGGAAGCAACTTTGTGCCCACTAAATGCATTCAGGTGTGGGGACTGGATAGTCATCGGTCCCCACTGGCGCCTTGTGTTTGGCAGGTTGAGCATATGATGGTATGTGTGTTTTAGCATATCTGTACATTTGCTTATCTACTTGTACGTGAGTTGAAACTGCTCAGTGAGGAAATATTAATGCAACATTTACAATAAGTCACAGATGTGAGATGCAGAGCGGGTGGCTCGGCGGTGACACGTGAAACGAAGCGGTGCAGGGATGCGGTGACACGTCTCCGCCAGTCAGTTGCCGTTCTCAAATCAATATTTGTGAAAGGTCAGAACAGCCGACTTTAACTCCCGCCCTCAGTCGCAGCAGATAAATTGTCTTAACCTAACTGGAAGGCGGCTGATACCTGCTATAACGCATGTGAAAGGTGTTCAGTTTGCGCAGTCATGAACCCGACTGCCAGGAAAATGACCCGAGACAAAGTAGCTTACACCAAACTCTTTGCCAGCAATAAAAAAAAACAAAAAAACAAAAAACGGTGTGTCACCCTTTATGAGACTGAGCAGGGATTTTGATCAAACCAAAAAAAAAAGAAAAAAAATTCAACACCAGCACAGGGATGGAAACAATACACTGTATTAATTCTCCATTAAATCATGGTATGGCCCTGAGCTGGTAGTTTTGTTTTGTATGACTGTTTTTTCTGTTTGTTTGTTTTTTAGCATGCTGCAGTTGTGAATCAGCAGAGAGATTAGTTGAGCTGCTACCACTCGTTTACCTTTGGGATATGGCGAAGTTCATGACTTTGTCTGACAGCTGTACCTTTTCTTTAGAATGTATGAATGTCCCCTCCGGGGACACAACCCTTATTGAATTTATTGAATTTATAAAATATATATATATATATATATATATATATATATATATATATATTTTTTTTTTTTTTTTTTTTTCAAATCAGGTTTAAGTGTGCTGAGTTGTTTTTCTGCTCTGGTAACATGAAAACTCAACACGTGCAGCGAATGCACCAAGTTTTCCTGGTTTTTCTATACTTCTGCTGAGCTTGAAAAAATGTTTTCTTTTATTTTAAATTTGTTTTCCTTTTGAAATAAAGAAAAAAATTCTGTTCTGGTTTATAGAACAGAGTTGAGTATTTAATTCTTCTTTTAACCCTCTAAGTTCCTGGTCTGCCACCTGGCAGAGGTAAACTTGAAATGACTATGATGAATTTCTTTGAATAATAGTGGAAATTAGCCTGCCTGAGCCACGTCAACCTGTTGGTTTTTGCGTATGTTAAATCCAAACTAAACTACTGTTTCAAATTTTGCCCATTTCACTTTCATGTTATTATAAACTTAAATCATTTATTTGCTACAAAACACTTATTCTAATTAATTTTATACAAAACTAGAAAAATACAGAAAAGCATTTTTTCCTGGCCTTTTTCTTAATGTGAATATTAAAGGGTAAATAAAAAGGTCATATTGTATTTTTATCTCACCAGATCGGCCAGAAGTCAGACCTTTCTATCTTAGACGAGATGAGATAATCAGATTAATCAAATTAATCAAACTGGTGGTTTTCTGCAACTTGCAACAATTCAGTGTGTCTGGATGTTTGATTTTATTACAGATATTAACATGAAGGGCTTCATTAATAAATCCTGCTTACTATAAGCTGATCTCGGGAAGCTCATGTGTAACTACTGTATGTATAATCTAAATCAGAAAGCTACTTTTTCAGGCGAGATCGCAGCTACTTTCGAGAACACCGAAGCCTGGAAGCAAGCTTTACCAGTGAACTAAAAGGTGGGGATGGCAAACAAACCCACACAGGCAGGTTGGTGTGTCAAACTGGTTTGTGAATACTCTCTAAGGCTAGATTTTGCCATGCGATAAGCACATTTCCACATCACAGAAGGGTTATTATGCATGAGTGCCACCTCCTGCAACGCAGCTTTCCAACTGAAGTAAGAGTCGAGGCACTTTACATTTACTTTTGGGGGCTAATTGAGCAAGAATGTGTGAGATGAGACGAGTTCAGGCTGGTTCTAGGATAGTTTTATGGGTTTCTAAGAATTCCCAATCTGGGGTGTAATGTTGGGAAAATACCACAAGGAGGCGCTGTGTGGCTTCAAGTGAACATTAAGCTTCTGCATTCTGTAGCAGCCCACTCTTTCCTGTTTTCTCTATTCTATCTGGCTTTACACATCAGGTTTTTTTTTTTTTAATGTTTATTGGGAAGCAGTTCAACAATATTAGCTTTATTACTTTAACATGCACTACTTTCAGATTTAAAGCTTATAACGATGCTGCATTCTACAGATGTCTTTTTGTTCTAATCTACATGGCTGGAAATGCCCCTTGCTCTCTAAATCTGGACTTTAAGTTCCAATATTTATTCTGGCTTCTCTTAAAACAGCCAATACTGAGCAACACTTTTTTTTCTTACAAAGTTTGTATAAACAAACACATGTAGGTTTGATTTCCAAACTACTGGGTTAATGCTCGTTTAAAAGACTTTACATTGTGGATCATTGAACTCTAAAAGAAGGATGAACATGTCTGGAGACACATGTGTTGCTTCAAAAAACAAAACACACACAAAAAAAAAAAAACACCACCACACGGGTGTAGTGCAGATGATTTGGCAAGAGTCTTGGCTAGAACTTCCTGTTTGGGAAATAAGAAGGAGGCACTGGTACGTGCTGTACAAGAATGTAGCTCAAGCCAAGTGAGTAATAGCACTCCCAACTAACGTTGTGCTGACGTCAAGCCTAGAAGCAAGACAGAACATGCTTCTGAAAACTACAATCAAGGTGTGACCAGCAACCGGAAGTCACTTCAAAGCCGCAGTTGTTTCTACTGAAACTCCTCAAGTGACGAAGATGTCCTGATTCATGTGGCTTGTGGTTCAAAAGAAGCGCCCATATTTTCTAAATATGAGAATGTAAAGATGGTAAAAGTGAAATTTTTTGAAGGTTTGAATCTATGTATGTCATCTAGCAGGCCTACACATGTGAATGTATGTGACATTTTCGAAAACACAAACATGGCTTGGAGAAATTTCTCTGCATGCACTTTGAGTTAGTCTCCACCGGCTCCCGACTCCGGCTGTACGTACAAATGCTGAGTCCACATTCAGTCGGGACATCTGCCCTGCCCTGCTTGTGTCCTCAGTTTAGTTATTAACCTGGAACTTCCCAGTTGCTGGCCCAGTGTGTGAGGGGGTGGGCCCATCGTTGCCTGTAAGCCTGCTAGTAGCCTGTAGATGATTTTCACTGGAAGGCCTTCAGGGATCAGGAAATTCCTGAATACGAGGAGAGTCAGGTCTTTCCAAGTGTGACTCTGCAGAGTCTGAGTCAACTCGCTGCAGTGCTGTACAATGGAAACTCAACAAACTGAAGCCTGTTGGCATGTCGTCAGCTGCACCGTGTCTCTTCATGCCTTTTCATTTCAACACTGTAAAAAATCAGCGGATGAGCTCAACTGTCGGTATCAACCTGTGATAAAAAGTAATCAACACCTTTACTCAGATTGTAAAGGTTTTTTTCAGCTGTTTCAGAGGCAAATCTGACTGCAAGTTGTTCTTCTATTCCCAACCAGCTTTTCCTTCATGTTTAATGTGCAGTTCTATTCCCTCTAAGACTAACCCAGTGATCCCTGGCTTGTTGGGTTTATCGCTTCCTGATAAGAAGCGACTGATAAGAAGCTCTCCCAGTCCAAGAGACTCATCGTTGTGCAGAGGAATGTGCTCGCCGCGAAGAGCGAAAAATGTTGCATGCATGAATCACCACGGTGAATAAAGTTTGACCACCTGAGCCACATAAAACTACCAAACATGTAACCCAGACAGGAACAATCTGATGATCTTTCAGACCTTTTTTCTGCAAAACAAGCAGCTGGATTTATTTCTTTTCTGTAACACAAATAGAAAATCACCGTGTTGTTGCTGTCATTGAGCTCCAGCCTCCTTGTCAGGGGCTGATGTCTTTGGTTATGTTTGTTGAGACATTCACTCTTGAGGACTTCCTGTTCCTGCACCCGCCACCTTCCCCCTGGTTGCTTGCTGTTAAAAACCAACCGTCACACAAACACATAGCTGCAGCGTACGCCGTCGCCTGTCAAAAGCTACGTTCATGCATGTAGGTCAGGATGTAAATACTCAGAGGTTGGAGACGGTGTTTCCCCCTTTCACAGCAGTCGCATCCTGGCTGCACACCGCATGGACCGACGATGCTGACGTCGACATATGGTCCCCATGTAAACAAAGCTGGCCTCCCTGCTTAACCGCAGATATCAACATTATGTTCTTTTGCCGTGTTGATGACGTTTTGGTCAAGTTTTCAAAAGACTCAGGTCTGCTAATCATTGCTTATGATGGGATGATTAAGAGCTTGATTTATTGATGTGGTGCAAAATCAGAGAAGTGTGTTTGATCTAACCAGAGGTAGTAATTAGGTGAAGGGTAAAGCTCACTGAACGTGAGGATGGTCACATTTTTTAACTTGTGGGGGTGTGAATATCTTCACGGATGCCACCCGCATCAACACACCCTGCTTCCTGTTGAGTAATCTGTACATGTCAAAGCCTCCACATCACTACCATCATTCCAAGCTGCCGTCTGTGATGTTATGAGCGTACAGCTGAAATTTTACTGTATGTTCTTTCTGCTACAGTAAATCACATTCAAATCTGTGTCATCTTAAAAATATTCTCCCACAGGCTCTTGCATACAGTCACAAAATTAGATGGAAACAATGTTCCCACAGTCTCAATCCTGGTTTTATTTCATAACCGTGCCCATATTAATCTACATAGAGTCATTGCCAGCTGCATATTTTGGCCCCCAATAAATGAAAGATGCTCATAAATCCTTTATGAGGTTAACATAACTTATGACAATCATCCTGATGCTTGACAGTTTTCTTGACATTATTGGGCAGCACGAGGTAAATTTTCACTTCCATAATATTCATAATATTTTATGGCCTCGCAGTCAACATAAAACAGGATGTTGGTTCTACTGCACATTAAATCGCAAGTATGGTAATCTAGGAAAGTTTTGGAGCTGAGCTTTGAGGAACGGTGTAGTGAGTTAAACTTTCAATCTTGATAAATCTTTGGCACCTCAAAGGACTTGGAGGAAGTCTTCTTTTTTCATGTAATGAGGGTTATATTCTAGGAAAAAGGCCTTCGGAGGAGCTGGCTTCGGTCAACCCGTTCTATAATAAAAACTATCCTAATAATGTTTTCTCTCTAAGCAAACAGTTTTTACAAAGTGTTAATGTGCTTTCATGCTTTAAGGCTCCATTACAGCTTGGAAACAGCTTTGCTTTTTACTCAGCCACATTATCAGACAGCTACAGTTTTACATTAAACATGGAGAAATACATTTTACATACAAGTTGATCTTCCAGCAAACGTTCATAATAAACTTTAATCTATTAATCATCAATTTAAGCTTTACATTTGACCTATTTCTAGCAGATTTCCTAGAGAGCAGTCATATTTTGGGGAGAAGCTGGGGGTTGATGGCCTTCCTCATGGGCCTACTGTGGTTCACCTCACGTTGCCAGTTAGAATTTATTCTCTACAAACTATTTGTTAACTTCCTATTTATTATATTCCAAGTTTGTCTTTCCCTAGGTGCTCCTGCTGATTGTTTGCTTTGCATTCTTGCATCTGATTATGGTTGTTTTCTCTTACGTGCCTTTCCAGAGCTGAGGTGTATGAAGTAGAAGTAGAAATAGAAATAAAGTAGAAGTCCTGCCATGTTTTTGGATGTACCGATGCATTTAGAACAGGTCTTTCATGTACCTTGCAGTGGAGCAAATTAATTTCACCTGCTTTAGTTACTGGTTGGAACAGCTGCCAGACAGGACTTCTACTTTCTACTTTCTACTTCAACTTTATACACCTCTGTTTCAGGGGAAGCAGCTGATTGTCTGGCGTCTTTGTTTCACTTGTTGCTGTTGCTCTCACTCTGTTCTATGTTTCTTCTCTTTTGCCTTAGTCTCAGTCTTCCTGTGTCAGATCCAGCATAAATTTGTACATTAACGCCACCATAACCAAGCAAGGTGAGCATTACAAAACACATTTGTTTGGTACAACGCAGCAGCCAGACATTTATTCCGCTTGCGGTGGTGCTGCACAGAACAAGCTGAAATATAAATAAATGTTGATAATGATGAAAACAAAAAAGGAGAGAGATCAGATTTAAACTACACTGCAAAACATTTTTGGTTAGAAATAAATTCAATCATCTGACAGACACAAACTAACACTGTTTAACCACTGACTCTCTGACTCTCACTGAAACTCTGCCTGAATCTGCTCTGCCACTTGGTTTGGATGTGTGATACTCAAAGTAAAGGTTTATTATTATTATTATTATTATTATTATTATTATTATTATCATTATTATTATTATTATTATTGTGATCTTATTAAATTTATTTCTATTTTGACTATTATCAATCATTATCTCACCAACTTGTTAACCCCTTAACACCTGGTGTCTCAAATTTGCATCAAAATTCTTCTAGTCTTTCTTTTTTTTAAATTTTTGATTAAATTTATATCTAGTTAATCAGTTTATTAATTTATTTATTCAGTCTTATTAATGCATTGTTTCTATTTATTTATTAATAATTTAATTATTGTTCTTAATTTATGCCATATTAAATTGTACTTTGTTGTTTCAATCTTTTTTTGTTTTTCCATGATTTCTCCATGTATTTATTTTATTATAAATATTCTAATATTAATATGAAGGGATTAAAAACCCCTGATTCTTAGTGTTATTGCTCCGAGAAAAAAATGCAAACACAAAATTGCCATTTATGTCTCTTGTTGTAAACCTTGAAGGGTTTTAAAGATAAACGTTCATCTTAATATTGTCAAATTATAACAGAAAGTGGCTGAAAATGTAAACTCGTAATTTTTAATACAATCTGAAGATTACGGGGAGGGGTGGGGGTGGGTTGTCATTCTTTAAGGATTATTTTATTTTTAACCTGAAGAGGAATTTATTTTCTAACAGTGATTAAATTTATGATTGTTTGCATCGAAACAAACATAGAAACAAGCTTCAGCGTTTCAAATGAACATTTTACAAGCAGTGTTGAGCCTTTAGAACAGGGGTGTCAAACTCCACTCCTCAAGGGCCAGTATCCAACAGGTATTTGTTGTTTCCCTCTACCAACACAGATGATTCAAATCAAATGGATCCAGCAGCTTCTTGTCAACCTATTTATGATCAGGTGTGTTGGAAGCATGGAGACAACAAAAACCTGCAGGATACCGGCCCTCCAGGACTGCAGTTTGACACGTGTGCTTTAGAACATCTCCTGCATCCTTCCACCTTGCTCCGCATCAAACTCCACTCAGGCACAGATGATGCTCTGCTAATTAACTCAACATTTGTTGTGTAAGGATGGCCAGCTGTTACACAAGATCTGGGCAGTGACACTTGCTGTGTAGTGACCGCAAGTCACTTGTGCACGTCAGTTTTGTGTTTTCACAGTCATCTGCAAGCAAAATAGCAGAAGTGAACCAAGATGTTGAAATCTTGGTTCACTTAAAGACAGATCATGTTCTAGGTTTACCGTATCTCAGGCAGTCTGGCTTCCCGTTACAACCCATGGGCCGGATATCCGGGGTGCCTTTCACTTGGCAAGGTATCTGGAATAAAACAAGAAAAATCAGAGGGTTAAAATCATCTGTACTTGGATTTTACTTCTCTGTTTCAAATAGAACTAAAAGGATGACACGGGCGTGGCTACTTGAGTAACTCTGGAGTAACTTGAACTCTGAACTGCAATGAATGTGGGAACTTCAGCATCTACAGCACAATTTTTCATTAAATATTCAAAGAAAAATGTAGTTAAGGCACAAAATTGGACAGATAAATAAATGGCCAGGATCTTCAAGCTATGAAGGCCTTAAATTAACAGACGTGTGCATGGTATTGCTAACTTCAACTAGTAATGCTTACCAGCTTACGGAGGTTATGGAGCAATAGTGCTGTTATCCAGGTGGTGTCTTTTTAACAAGAAAATCGTACTCATTTCAGACACACGATGCCAAACCACAACCAGCTCATTGAGGGAGTCACACTAAACTGCCTGCAGTGCAGACGAGCCACAGATTCTTTAAAAAAGTACAACTTTAGAGAAAAAATAGAGACAGGAGGTCAGATCCTAATTTCAGCTGAAATTGGGGAAGTTTGTCGCCCCCTTAACTCCCAAAGGTGACTGATAACAGAAGAAAAGTTCACGCAGCCCAGAAGTAAACGTTGCAAACTTTTTTAAAATCTAAAAAAAAAAAAAAAAAATTAAAAAAATTTGTTTTTGAAAAATTACTTTTTGTTATGAGTTTCTGCTGATAAAGACAGTATTTGATGCTTTCCTTCTCCTTTAACACTTTGTTAGGTACACCTGTTCTTTTGCTTGGGAATCCAAATATCTGACCAGCCAATCACATGGCTGCAACTCAGTGCATTTAACCCTTTGATGCAGGGATCCCCGACCCTGGTCATGAAGAACCGGTGTCCTGCAGGTTGTTCCTTCTGGAACACACCTGACTCAGACTCAGACAAGCTCTGCACGTCTGCTAATTACACATGGAAAACCCGCCGGACACCGGCGCTCCAGGACCAGGATTGGGGATCCCTGCTCTGATAAATGAACTATTAAAAACAATTCCACGTTTTTTCACATAGAATATTTTACTTCTACAGACATGTACAGAGACACTTTTCTTTCTCTTTAATACTATATGACTTAAACTATTTTGTAAGAAAAACTTGTCAACAAAATTTTGTTTTATGCAATTTGTAGAACCTAGAAAACAAAAATGTCTGAGACTTTTTGCTTTTCCGTGAATATTAGTTCAACTTTAATTCTGCAAGACTTCTAAAAATGAAGACGGCGTCACGTTTACTATTGTCTTCCATGCCTTCTTTTAGCATCAGTCAGTAAACGTTAAGGAACTGAGGAAACTAATGGCTGCATGTCTAACAAAAGGCATTTTGTCCCATTCTTATGTCAGTCTTCTTACTTTTCTTCACATGATGGGTCAAATATTTTCACAAGAGGAAAGACCTGGAATGCAGATAGGTCAGTCCAGCACCCAGACTCCTCTCGTACAAAGACTGTCTGGTGGGAATATCCAAAACCTTGTCTGGAAAAGATCCCATCTGAATGGGAGCAAGTGCATCTCTTCTAGTTTTTTTTTTATATTTACGTTTCTTTAATAAACTGAATTTATGGATAGCTCGATGAACTTTGTTCACAGACAATTTATGGACATGTTCCTGAAGCTATACAGTAGCTTCCATGACAGAAGTGTGTGTGCTTTTAGAGCGGTGCTACCCGAGGGGCCTGAAGATCCAGTTCTGATTTTCATCTTGTCCTCTGCATACAGAGAGGTCTCGGGTTTCTCTGAATCTGTCTGTTAGTGAAGTGAGATGAGGAGCTGGGCTCATATCCAGGGCTGCGAGACGAGAGGCAGGCAGGTGACAATTAGCACAAGATTTTATTGTCAAATAAGCATTTCACAGGCAGGATGAATAAAGAATGAAAGCAAAACTCCCAAAAACTTATGACTGACTGACTAATCTTATTGAAGCTGCAATGACGCACATAGACCATGCAACGCAAGAATAATCTGGCACCGAACATGGAAACCTTGGCGCGTAATTACTGGGGGAGAATTGACAAATAAGCATTTGTGACTATTAACAATGAGAGTCCGGTGTGATGTGAGTAGGAAAAGAAAGCTAACTAAAAAACAAAAGCTAACAACTGAATAAAAAAACAGAAACCAATCAAGAACTACAAAAAAACAAAACTAAAAACCAAAGATAATGACAGAATCTTTAGTGATTTTATGAACTGTAAAGTATTAAAATTGTCGTTCCGAACAGACTTTTCAAAGAGTTTTTGTTGTAGTGTAGGACAAACAAGGACCCAAGTGCAGATTGGATGTGGATACTAGGACAGGTTTATTGTTCTCCTGGGCAGAATGGCAGGTTGGCGGGCAGGCAGGCAAGAATCATGCACTGGTGACAGAACAGCAAGTTGTGAAACAAGCAGTTTAAATTCTTAAGCAGAAATGCTGCAATGGCCGAGAGCTGTTACCACAGATGAAACAACAATCAGGCGATGACTGGTGAACTGAGCTGGCCTTTTATCTTGCTGCTGATTACCCGATGAGAACCTGGTGTGGACTTGATTGCCAGGGAAACAGGCACACCCACTGCAGCACAGGTCAGAGCAGGAACCACAACAGTACCCCCCCCTCCACGGGAGCCACCGGGCGACCGAAACTTCTCCGGATGAGCACGACGAAAATCCCGGACCAGGGAGGCATCCAGAATAAATGAGCGCGGAACCCAGGCACGCTCCTCAGGACCATACCCCTCCCAGTCCACCAGAAACTGGAAGCCACGACCCCGACGCCGCACATCCAGGAGACGCCGGACAGAATAGGCAGGGCGACCCGCCACAAGCCGGGCGGGAGGAGGGGGTCTGGAAGGAGGGACGAGAGGACTAGAGGAAACAGGCTTGAGTTGGGAGACATGGAAAGAAGGGTGGACTCTCATGGAACTGGGGAGTTTCAGTTTGATCACGGTGGGATTAATGATCCGCTCAACCTCAAAAGGACCCAAAAAGCAGGGGGCCAACTTCTTGGCATCAGTACGCAATGGAATGTTCGTTGCTGATAACCAAACCTTTTGGCCAGGTGCGTAATGGGGTCCAGGAGTCCGATGACGATCCGCCATGCGGCGGGTACGTATGGAGGCATGAAGGAGCGCAGTTCGAGCCTTCCTCCAAATCCGTCGGCAGCGGCGGATGTGTAGCTGGACCGACGGCACAGAAACCTCCACCTCCTGTGCTGGAAACAGGGGCGGCTGATATCCCAGGGAGCATTCGAAAGGTGATAAGCCTGAAGCAGAAGAGGTAAGGGAGTTGTGAGCATACTCTACCCAGTCCAGATGGTCACACCAGGAGGAGGGGTTGGACTCAGCCACACATCTCAGGGCAGTTTCCAGATCCTGATTAGACCTCTCAGCCTGGCCATTGGTCTGGGGATGGAAACCAGACGACAGGCTCAGTGGCCCCGAGTGAGTGACAAAACGACTTCCATACCTGGGATGTAAATTGGGGTCCTCTGTCTGATACTATGTCTGTGGGCAGACCATGGAGCCGAAAGACATGATGAACAAGTAAGTTGGCTGTCTCCTTGGCAGTAGGAAGTTTGGGAAGGGCAATAAAGTGAACAGCTTTGGAAAAGCGATTAACAACTGTGAGGATGGTGGTGTTACCTCTTGAGGCTGGAAGACCAGTGACGAAGTCCAGAGCAATGTGCGACCAGGGTCTGCTTGGAACAGGTAATGGACGAAGAAATCCCGCAGGTGGCTGATGCGATGACTTACTGCGTGCACACGTCGTACAGGCTGCAACAAACTCCCGGACATCTTTATCCATTGTGGGCCACCAGAATCTGCGTCTCAGAAAAGAAAGTGTTCGCACAGAACCAGGGTGGCATGCTAGGCGGGAGGAATGTCCCCACTGGAGGACTTGGGAACGTACAGAATTGGGGACATAAAGGCGGTTACGGGGACCTGTGCCAGGGTCAGGCTGTTGCTGTTGGGCCTCTCTAACCCTGTCCTCCACCTTCCAGGAAACAGCGGCTACAACACAGGTTGCAGGTAAGATGGTATCAGGTGAAACTGCAGTCTTGGGTGGAAATTGGCGAGCGAGAGAGTCCGGTTTCTGGTTTTTGGACCCAGGTCTGTATGACAGCGTGAAGTGGAATCGATTGAAGAAAAGAGACCAACGGGCCTGTCGGGGATTCATTTGTCTAGCAGACTGTAGGTATTCCAGGTTCTTATGGTCAGTCCAGATGAGGAATGGCACTTTGGATCCCTCCAACCAATGGCGCCACTGCTCCAGGGCGAGTTTGATGGCTAAGAGTTCCCTATCACCGACATGGTAGTTCTGCTCTGCTGGTGTTAGACGTCGAGAGAAAAAGGCACAAGGATGTAACTTCTGAGACTCTGGGGATCGTTGGGACAAGACAGCTCCAACGCCGACATCTGAAGCATCAACCTCCACCACAAATTGATGGTTGAGATCAGGGTGGAGGAGGACAGGAGCAGTGGTGAATAGATCCTTTAACTTGACAAAAGCCTGAGCCGCCGGCTCAGACCAGACAAATGGGACTGTAGGCGATGTAAGTCTTGTCAGGGGAGCTGCGATGCGGCTATAATTGCGAATGAATCTGCGATAAAAATTAGCAAAACCCAAGAAACGTTGCAGCTGCTTGACAGAAGTTGGGACTGGCCATTCGGTAACAGCTTTGACCTTCTCAGGATCTGCTCGGACCTGCCCACTCTCAAAAATGTATCCGAGAAAAGAAAGTGTTCTTATGAAAATCACACTTCTCGGCCTTAACGAATAGGCGATTCTCCAGAAGTCTCTGCAGGACTTGTCGGACATGTTGTATATGTTCGGTGAGGTTGTGGGAAAAGATGAGGATATCATCTAAATAGACGAAAACAAAACGGTTCAGGAAGTCTCTCAGCACATCATTAACTAAGGCTTGGAAAACAGCAGGGGCATTACAAAGTCCAAAAGGCATGACTCGATACTCAAAATGGCCGAGTGGGGTCTTGAAGGCTGTCTTCCACTCATCTCCCTCTTTTATCCTGACCAGATGATATGCGTTGCGGAGATCTAACTTTGTGAAGATTGTTGAGCCATGGAGAGAGTTGAAGGCAGACTCAAGTGGCAGAGGATACTTATTCTTTATGGTTATAGCATTTAATCTCCGGTAGTCAATACAAGGCCGAAGAGAACCATCCTTCTTAGAGACAAAGAAAAAACCTGCGCCAACAGGGGAAGAAGAAGGTCTAATTAAACCAGCAGCCAGCGAATCCGAAATATATTTCTCCATGGCCTCAGTCTCTGGCTTAGAAAGATTGTACAGACGACTGGCTGGCAACGGAGCCCCAGGTAACAAGTCTATGGCGCAGTCATATGGTCGGTGAGGAGGAAGAGAAAGGGCCCTCTCTTTACTGAACACCTCAGCGAGGTCATGGTAGGCTAGAGGAATGTCTGACAAATCCTTAGAAGTGGGACAATGACTGGTAGTGGTTATACCAGATGGGACGGCAGAGTGAAGACAAGTTGCATGACAATAAGAACTCCAGTTAATAATCCTCCCAGTAGTCCAATCCAGATGGGGATTGTGTAACGATAACCAGGGGTGTCCTAAAACCAGGGGTGAATTTGGTGAGTTTACAACAAAGAAACTGATAAACTCCTGGTGATTTCCCGAAACAATTTGTTTAACCGGAACAGACTCTTGGGTGATGGAGTAAAGAATGCTACCATCCAGAGCCCGGGCAGAAACAGGAGGGAAGAGAGACTCCAGGTCTAGATTAATCCTTGCAGCCCATTCCTTGTCAATAAAGTTTGCTTCAGCTCCAGAATCCACTAAAGCCTGTACTGGATGAGAGAAACCCTTGACATATAGCACCGCTGGAATGAGTGTCTTTGTGTGGGGAATTACCTTTGGAGTGGTGGTCGTCAGTACTCCCACAGCTACTGACGACCCAGATCTTTTGGCCGTTCTGTGCAGACAGCTCTCCGGTGTCCTGGTCTTCCACAATAAAAACAAACGCCGGTGTCCCTCCCCCTCTGTCGTTCCTCCGTGGACAGATGAGCTCGGCCCAGCTGCATGGGCTCCTCGGACTGTGTTGTGCTAGGAAGGGAAGGGCGGACCGCTCCGATGGTGGAGCCGGGAAAATACAGCTCAGAACGAGTCTGCCGCTCTCTGTCTCTCTCCCGTAAGCGGTTGTCCAGCCTTATTGAGAGGGAAACCAGGTCGTCCAGGGAATCTGATGCATCACGGGTGGCAAGCTCATCCTTAAGCCGGCTGCTTAAACCATTTGTGAAGATTCCACAAAGCCTGATCATTCCAGCCTGAATCCGCAGCCGCAGTCCTGAAATCCACAGCAAACTCAGCAACACTCATTTTTCCTTGTCGGAGATTAATCAGCCGCTTAACGGCATCGCCCCCTCTCACTGGATGGTCAAACACCTTCTTCATCTCATCCATAAAAGCTGGATAAGACATGTGCCTGAAACCCTGCCGTTCAAACGCTGCTTCTGCCCATGACAAAGCCTTGCCCTCCAGAAGTCCGATGACGTAGGAGATCTTGGATTTGTCACTGGCATAAGTGATGGGCTTCTGGTCAAACACAAGTGAGCATTGGAGTAAGAACCCTCTACATTTACCCAGATCCCCAGCATAAGGTTTGGGGTCCGGGATGTGTGTCTCTCTTACCGGGGTGGCAGAAGCGGTAGGATGCCTGGATGAGTCAGGAACCTGTTGCTGATCGGGAGCAGGCTGTACCAGACCAGCCACATGACTGGTGAGTTGAGACAACTGCGTAAGGATGGTGTGGTAATTCTGGTCCAAAGTTAGAAGCATCTGCTCATGTCGAGCTAAGTGAGCATTCTGACCGGATAGGGCTTGCTGAAGTTGTCCGGCGGCGCCTTCTGGGTTAGAATCTGCTGGATCCATACCTGATGGCCTGATTGTTCTGTTGTAGTGTAGGACAAACAAGGACCCAAGTGCAGATTGGATGTGGATACTAGGACAGGTTTATTGTTCTCCTGGGCAGAATGGTAGGTGGCCAGGCAGGCAGGTTGGCGGGCAGGCAGGCTGGTTGGCGGGCAGGCAGGCAAGAATCATGCACTGGTGACAGAACAGCAAGTTGTGAAACAAGCAGTTTAAATTCTTAAGCAGAAATGCTGCAATGGCCGAGAGCTGTTACCACAGATGAAACAACAATCAGGCGATGACTGGTGAACTGAGCTGGCCTTTTATCTTGCTGCTGCTGCTGATTACCTGATGAGAACCTGGTGTGGACTTGATTGCCAGGGAAACAGGCACACCCACTGCAGCACAGGTCAGAGCAGGAACCACAACAGTTTTTGCAGATTCCCAAAGAGACTCTGCTTTTCTAAGGTGCTCTTTACCATTCTCAAACTAATTTATGTTCCTGCATGTGCTTCTTTGTAATACCACTATTTTCCAGCCATTTGTTGCCCCATCTGAACCCTCCAGGGGAACCTAACGTTACTGAGCGAAGTTTTTTTTTTTTTTTTTTTTTTACAATTCTTGTGTGTATGTCACTTTCAGCATTTTTTTAAATGAACATTTTTTCATGATTTATGAAAATAATATGGGTTTATGATATTTGTAAATCGTTTAATGATCATTCATATTTTTCATAATGTCTCAACTCTATTCAGAATCTAATAAATGATTAGGAAATTATTGCTTTCTGTTGAAATTAATATTTTACACAATGTGTTCAGAAACAGTGGGTGCATGCAAATAGTGTGTTTTTCTACAATCATGTTAAACTGCAGGCAATAAAACATGAAGACATACTTTATAAATAAACTACATTTCAAACATTTCTGCTCTGTGTCTGACAGTCCTTCAGGACCTGACAGTGACTCAGTTCATCCGCTGCAAGTGAAAGAAAGTTCACTAAAGAGGAAGTTGTGATCATTAACTTTAGCAAAGTCATTGAAGCAAAGTGATATTTTTTAACAGTCCAGACTGATTCAGAGACAAATAACGAACAACAAATTTTAAAACAGAAACTTAAACGATAATTTCTGGTCTAATTTTTACTTCTTACTGATTACACAGCTGTGTGGCATTTGATAAAACCTACAGCATCCTGCTGGGTTCGGTCCTAACTTGGTCTTTAGCAAGGAAAAATAAAGTAAAAGAAGAAGAACGCATGTGTTTGGCATATCCAATTTCTCTAAGAACCACTTGGCTTCTTAAGTTTAACAAATTGAGGCACTGTGACCCTGCAGGAGGCCGCTGTGATCAAAATGAAAGCGATCGCAAGCAAAACGCCCTCCATCATAGCAACTGGTGTAACTCATAGCAACTGAGTGGATTTGCTGACAAAACAATGTCAAGCCTCCCCCATCCAACCACCACTTTCACATGCAACCATAGACTGTATATAAACATGGACAAAGCCTCCTTCTTTTCACCTGGAGCTTTCTGAAAAGATGAAGTGAGCCTCATAGGGCGGTTGGGCGGTTCCCACGGTCGCTGTGAATGTGTGGGTGATTGACATCTATCAAACTCCAACCTTCCTGTAGCTAAGGGCTAACAGTCTATGGAGCTAACTAAGCTAGCCTGGAGCTAACATGTGTTAACCAGCTAACAGAGCTAGGTGGGCTAAAGCTAAGTCATGCTGTTAACCGGCTAAAAACTATGGTTGTGCTACACTCTGCCTTCTTGTAGTGGAATGTCTTGTACATGGCAATAAATTGCACACACCCTTAATTATGCCGAATTTCAAGATTAAATAACTTCTAAATGGTTATGTTGAGGTACACAAAACAATCGGACTGTAGCTACAAGCTAACAGTCTATGGAGCTAACTAAGCTAGCCTGGAGCTAACATGTGCTAACCAGCTAACAGATTTAGGCGGGCTAAAGCTAAGTCTGTTAACCAACTAAAAACCACGGTTATGCTACAGTGCCTTCTTGTAGTGTGGTGTCTTGTACCTTGTAATAAAAAGCACACACCCTCAATTATGCTAAATTTCAGGTTTAAATAACTTCTAAATGGTTATAATGAGTTATACAAAACAATCACTCCCCCCACCGTTGCCATGAAGGAAAACCTGACCTACTGAACCTAAAATGTTTTTGTACCAAACTATGGAAGCTAATGGAAGGTCATGGTTGCATTTTTTTTGACACCGTTATCTCATCATTATAGGGATAATTACCTTGTTATCACGTTATAACCAACTTTGTTTTCATAATATCATGAGATAATTATCTCGTTATCACAACAAAACAAAAGTTGGTTATCCCGTGAGAATGAGATATTTATCTTGTGATCTCAAGAAGACAAACTTGTTATGTTGTGATAATGAGCTGATCTTATTATCTCGAGATAATAAGATCTCGGGATCTTATTATATTGAGAAAACAAAGGTGGTTATAACGTTATAACAAGATAATTATCCTGTGCTCGTGAAAAAACGCTCCTCGTTATCTTGAGATAACAAGAAAATTAAGTTATTAACCACTGAAAAAGAAAAAATAATAAGGGAAAACGACCGCTCTTGGCTTCCGTACCATACAGTTGGTTCTGTAAACATGTTTATTTATTGGACAGATATGGGCGGCTGTAGCTCAGGAGGAAGAGCAGTTGTCCTTCAACTGGTAAGTTGGGGGATCGATTCCAGGCTTCCCCTGAAATGCCAAAGTGTCCTAGGGCAAGACACTGAACCCCAAACTGCCCCCCGATGTGCCTATCGGGGTATGAGTGTGTGTGCGAATGGGTGAATGTGACAAGTAGTGTAAAGCGCTTTGAGTAGTCTGTATGACTAGAAAAGCGCTATAGAAGTACAAGTCCATTTACCATTTATTTCCATTGTGAAGTTGGTCTTTTGAACATGGGGATTTGCCATAGACTGTATATAGAGATGGACATAGCCCTCGTGATGTCACCCATAGGTTTCTGAAGAACTGAATTGAAGCTCGTTGAGCGGTTCCCACCATCGCCATCTTGCCATATACAAATATGGGCAAAGAGGTGGAGCTGAGAAAGGGGCTGTGAGCGTCATAGTGGATGATTGATATCTAGCGAGCTCCGAGCTGCCTGTAGCTAAGAGCTAACCGAGCTAACTTGGAGATTTCAGGAGCTAACCAGCTAACGGAGGTAAGCGAGCTAAAGCTAAGTCACGTTGTTAACCGGCTAAAAACCGCTGTTGTTCTACGTTCTTCTGACTTGAAGCGGAAGATTGGTACCTGTCAATCTAAAGGACACGCCCCTAAATATGCCGAACTTTGAGATTAAATTACTTTAAACAGGCGAGTTAGAAAAAAAATCACTCCCCCCACAGTTGTCATGAAGTTAAACTTGACCTATTAAACCTAAAATGGATTTTTGAACCAGGCTGTAAACATGTTTATTTCTGCCGTGAATTTGGTCTTTTTAACATGGGAGTCTATGGGGATTTGTTCTGTTTTGGAGCCCCTAGTGGATAAAGGGGGAACTGCAGTTTTCTGCACTTCCGCATAGGCTTCACTTTTAACTCCCGAAGGCTCCATCTATCTTTCATATGCGATTTATGGGATTTGCTGTTTTAAAGCCCCTAGTGGATGAGGGGTGAACTGCAATTTTTGGCACTAACGCATTGGCTTCACTTGTTGCCACTTATATGCAGCTCAATACTTATAATTAAACGTAAAAATAAATCTTTGGTTTATTGACTGTTATTTCATTTATATTAGTGAAGGGCTTATTAGTGAGGGGAAATGAAAAGTAAGAAAAACTCTCCACACTACTTCATATGAGGTAAGCTGCACATTTAACGAGATAGATTCTGCTTTAGTAAAGCAACTAACAAACAAACAGAGCAGCTAACAAACAAACTTACACTTTTATTTGTGTTCCGGTTGAGAAGTCCCCAAGGTGTGATAAAATGTGTCAGATGCTAATATTCTTCAACATACGACACATTGTGGTCTCTCTTCATCATCCACCTGGCCAAACCAGGAGAAGAAATGCCTTGTGTTGATCTGTCTGGTTTTTTTTGGGGGATTTTTTTTTGTCAGCAACTTTATGCAAAAGCTACTGGACAGATTTTTATAATTTTTTTCTCTGAGAATGGGTCTTGGTTTAACTTAGATTCCATTAAATGTTGGGAGGGAGTCGGATCACCATCTGGATCGAAGAACATTCATTGGGAGATAGGACCATATTCCATAAATATGAAAATAACAGGATGCTTGGCTAAAACATCCCAAAATTTCCAACAGGTTTTAAAACATATCAAAGATAGATCAGGTTACTGTTCTCCAGAACAGAAAAAATTGAAGATTCTTGGAAATTTCACCACTTCAGAAGAACAAATTTAGATATAAACATGCAACAAACACAACAATATAACAAAGACACAGTGGCTTCATTATGTTTATGTTTACATATAGAATGAATGTAGAACTAGAACATAGGCTGGAAGTCACTACATAGGTGGAAATAAGCGGCTTGGTCTATGCTCTCAAGTGCTTTTCTAGTTTAGTTTGTTTTTTTTTCTAATTGTTTGCTCTTTCATTCGTCATCATTTGCCCATTTGGACTTTGATGTACAGAAATGCCCATGTTTTACAGATAGTTAAAAACCTAAACCTTTTATTGAGCTGAGCTGCACCCTTAACATTTCTCTGTGGCCCCCAATGGGAAAGCTGCTGCGGAGTGTTAGGTTCAAAGGTTTAGGTTCTTCTTTTAATCTGCCTCCTATTTGTAGCTTTACAGCAAATATTCAGAAAGATTTTTTTTAAAGTACAGTCATTATCGTGTCATCATTGTTATGTTGTGATGTTTTGTAACTTCATAAAAACGCCAATCATGGTGGCTTATATGAGGCAACAGCCTTCACCGCATTTATTAAAACAACAACAGCTAAGTGTTGCTGCACATGAACATTGTGTCTTTCCAAAGGTTTGGGGGGTAAATTTAGTTTTATTTGATCAATCCAAAAACTTTCTGTTTCTATTCAACATAAATCCTCGCATTTATGAAGATAATAGGAACAAAAATAGGATACATTTGCCTAAAAATGACAAGAAATGCATATCCAATCATAAATATAGTTTGGTGAAGGTTATGTGTGATTTATTTGGACACTCAGTACCTAAATCAGAACAACAGACAACAGAGTGTGAACAATGTTTTGAGGAACAGCTTCCAACATTTTAACATGACTCACTGGAGGAAAAAGTTTCTTCAATTTCACAACTGACACAAAGTAGACAATGAGAAGACAGGTGTGTTTGTGTGTGTGTGTTTGTGTGTGTATTTGTACTGCTCTGTCAGAGGAGTTTTTCAGCAGCCCAGTTAGAGGGACTGTGATGCAACAAGGAGTTTACCGACAGACACTGCCCATGCCGGTAAAATGTGGAAAAGGGGCCGGGCTAAATTTTGAAAAAAAAAGAAAAAAAGAAGAAGAGGATGAAAAAAAAAAAGAGGTCGTCCCGTGTGGGAATTTCCCTCTGGCTGGTCAGCATGTGAGCCAGGAGCAGAGAAGGACCGCATGTGGCTCTGACAGGACACCGGGGGTCATCGAAGAAGGAATTTGCAGTATGTTTGAATGAATCCGAGCCAATTCTGACTGCGTCTGTGAGGAAACTTTAAGAGCTAAACAATGAAATGCCTTTCTGACACGCTGCTTTTCCTCTGTGACTGTACCAGTTTTAGAAATCTATTTCTGAAGACAGATTAATGTTATTCTACCCCACTGATTTTAACTCGAATGAAGCTCAAAGCCAAACCACAACTTCTTGCATCCATTGTCATGCACAGAGGATAACAATGTCTTATTTAAAATGTGGGTGTAGCATTCTTCTGGTGGTGATGTGTTGGAAAGGGAGGATGTTGCGCAACTGTTAAAAGCTAAACAGTTCATCACTGAGTGTGTTGAAACATCCAAAATGTCATTCCTCGCTGCACATACAGCTTTTATGCTCCATTAAAGGAACACAACATGACTTTTCACAGTCAGTGTGGCAAACTTGACTTCCCCGCCCTGGATTGTAAGCATCACCTGCAAATCACACCACGCTCCTTTTGTTTATCTGCCCTGTCTGGGTTGTGCTGGCTTGTGACAGATATGATTCATGTTGCGCATGCGGTGCAATGCAGTCCGAGGGCTTGGTAAATTCCTCTGCTAAACCATTTGTCAACTTATCTATCCTGTCTGGTGTAACACTCTTTTTTTTCCCACTCCTGTTCTTAAGTTGTGAATTTTCTGCTAAATGTTATCCCAATTGAAGTCTTAAAGGTTTGCTCAGGATCAACAAACGTCTCACCTGTGCTCACCGTGCAGGCAGGACTCGGCTGCTAAAGGGTGACATGAGGTGGTGTGACTGGGTTAGTTGCTGATTAATTTCCCAGTAACCTTGAACCCCTCTCTGGGCCAGTGGACCCAGCAGACTATTGACAGAGCAGTGTGCTAAAGATAAAACATTTCTGTGCTGCGTGCAGACTGACCAAGTCTCTTTTTTTTTCTGCTGCTCTCAGCAGTTTCATTTCAGCATAGTTTGGCTTGATTTATTTCAGGATCTGAGGACTTTTTGTCACATTATTAAATATTAAATGAGGCTGTGGTTGAGACTCACACACCAGTCATGTGAAGTGTCTATTTTTCACCTCAATTTATCAAAATTTAAACCAGATTTTAGAGGAATTCAGCCAATTTTAGCATGCAGTTTGACATGCCCATCTCCTGTTATTGTACTATGTATATGTATGTATCAGTTGTTCAATCCTTTTTATGTCAGTTTCTGCTTCATAAAGACACATTAATTACATAATAATTGATCAAATTTGGTTCAAGTCTGGCCTTAATAGTCATTTAACGCACCAAGTTCCTGCAGTATGTTTTAATGTATTTGATATTAGCCAGACTAAAAAAAAGCCTTATTGGTGTGCTGATATCCTGTCTGCAATATGTTGCAACCAAAGAAGAAAAATATGGTATTACACAGTCTGGGACCAGTGTGAATATTAGGCAAGCATAACGCCCATGTCTGCCTGCCTGTGCTTGCACCAGCTGGGAAAAAAGAAAAGCGCAGAAAAGAATGAAAGAACAAGTGAAATTGTTTAAACAAAGTATAAATCTATTTAATTCAATAAAATATCAAGTACAATTAAAACATTTCACCTTTGAATATTAAATTATTAGACTTATTTCATTCATTGCCATCACTATTACAGAGAGTTGCATCATTTCACTGCAGCACAACTCTTCCCTTGACAGCCATTGCTGCAGATACACAAAATGTAGCAATTCACTGGTATGTATGTAAAACTTGCACAGAAATACTGCATACATCAACATTACATCAGAGAATAAAGCTAAGGTGACATGTGAAGACTGGTGAATGGTTGCGCAATCCATGCACCCACTTGTTTCAGTCTCATTCAGTGTCCTTGTAAACTGGTGGTCGCCGTGTTCACCTGTGAAGCGTCCCATTTTCAGCACAGTGAAATCACCTCCTGCTCTAAAGTCCATCTGCAGCGGAGGAGGCTCTAACATTGTCCGGTGGCAGAGAGCAGGTTGCGCAGGGTGGCCAGCTCTCTGGACAGCTGCTCCACGCGCTTCTGTAAACGATCGTTTTCTGCAGCCAGTTCCAACACTTTGTGTTGAGTCTCCAAGTTGCGCAGTTTGGCTTTGTCCCGGCTCTTCCTCACGGCCAGGTTGTTCCTCTCCCTCCTCAGCCTGTACTCTTCACTGTCCTTGTCCAGGCGCTTCTTTGCTTTCCCGCTGGACGTTTTGCCTCCGTGTGACGGTGACCTGCCTTTACCTGACGGAGCAGGTGTGCCAGGCGGGCTGGAGCAAGTCGAGGACGCCGTGGAGATGTTCCCCAAACTGCCGCTAGTGGACTGATAATGAAGGTAAGACCTCATGTCAAACCCAGAGGAGCCGTTCTCCATCTTTGCGTCTTCCTGGCTGTCGTCTCTCTCGGCTGCTTCGGGGGCGGCGGCGGCGGCTCTGTAGCGGAACCCCACGAGTTCGGGACTGAGCACGCTGTCCACGCGGGTCTCCTGCAGCTCAGCGTAACCCAGCGCGTACGGCTCCCTGGGGTCCCTCAGGTTGTCGCACTGACTCGTCTCCAGCTCGTTCAGCAGCCCGTAGTTCCGATAGTTCTGCAAAGCCGTGACTCTCTTGATCTTGTTTTCCGCCAGGAACTCTGACAAAACGTCCCCCTGGTGTTGCGTCTGCGCCGCCAGCTGCGGGCAGTGCAAAGCGGAGTCCAGGTAAACGCTGAAGTCGATGGCTCTCTCGCGCTCTTCGATGCCCAGCTCCGTCATCGAGTCGCCGAGCCTCCAGTACGAGCTGCCGCCGATGGGACCGAGGATGTTGTCTCTACCGTGGATAGCAAAGCTGCCCTCCTCGTACAAGCCGGCCACTTCCATGGATCTTAACACCCGCCGGTTGCAGGGGGATGTAGGGCCGAGGTGAGACGCCCTGGGTGCTGGAGGTTCCGCCGCCTGCAGGAGAAATGTGTCTGGATGTGGTGACTTTAAACCTCCCGTGTCACTGCTGTCAGAAACATGCACTGACTACTTCTCTGGGTTCATGGATTTGACAGATCTTCCTGTCTCGTGGGGTTTTTTTATAAAGACGTGGGGGCGGGGCTTAGCCTATCCAGGCAGGTGTGTCACGCGCAGATCCGAGTCGGAGGAACAACCTGTGTTACTTTACAACTTTTCAGTTGTTTGTCTTTCAGCACAAAAATAAAAAAAAGATTTTCTCATTATTTTTTTTATTTATTTCCAGTGTTTAATGAGGTGCAGCAGCAGCACCACGTCGTCTCAGTGACTTTTTATTCACTTACTCTAAAATGAAACTGATCTAAAACAGGAATAAAAAGTGAAAATAGGCTACAGCCAAACCAAAAAACCCGCCATCTGACATACACAGCCATAAAACATGGGCTAAGTTGTTCTTTTGTTGTTTCAAACTAGTGTTTTGTTGACAGGACACCACTGCTATAAACCCCACAGCAACGGAAAAATACCATCATAACATGTTTACATTGTTCTAAGTTAATGCGTAATAACCTTAAAACAACAGCCACGAGCTCATCTCGAGACAGCTGGAACTCCACAACCTCCACGCGAATTTACGCTTTTTCAAGTGTGTGTTTGTGGTAGACCTATATACAATGATGCACACACTCCAAGGCTGTATAAAGGTCAGTGTAGGTGTCATGTCTGTAATTCAGTCTGTCTGTTTTATGTCTGAAATAATTAAATGAGTGTTTGACAACTTTTGTGATTGTCTGTTTCTCCCACAACATGGTATTTAAAACCAAAAAAACTCCATAAAAATAGGACACAGTTGCTTGCATCAAGTATAAAAACCAAGTTTATGTGTCATATTTGTAGAAAAATATATATACAGGCTATTAATAAACTGGCAATCAACTCTTATTTAGAGAAAACCACCTTGTAGATCTGTTTATTTCTCCTATATAGCTATATATAATAATGTATCAGTTACAATAAGCTTTACAATTTATAGAGGATTTATATTACTGTGCCTTAAAACAGTGATTCAGATGGAAGACAGCTTTTGATAAATAATCTGTAACTCACTGGCTGCCAAGACATTTGCTTAAACAATGGCTGGAAGCCAGCAAGTTAAACAAGAATGCAAAAAGAGCAACATATCAAATGTTCAGTTCAGATGACCACTAAAAACTAACTAATAAGCCACACTGCCACCTGGGGGTGAGCTTTATTACTCCAGCTTGTCTTTTGGGACTGATTCACCACTACATTTCCATCATTTCCAGGACATACTTAAATTCGCAGTGTTCCACCTAATTCTGTGTCTTTCTGGGGAAATTTTGATGCATTTGTGTGTCTGTGTTTGTGCGTGTACTGCAACCAAGACTTGCAACAGACACCCAGACACTCAGGCTTTTTAATTTGCTGACACGCTTCTATAAAACGACTGTGCCATGGTTTTCTCTCAACATTAATCTCTTCCTGATGAGGTCTGTTAATTCTGCATCCCATCTGCATCTGAAGTGACATGTCTAAAATAAATGAGGTATATTTTGACAACTACAAAAGTTAAAATGGGTAATTTTGGTCTTTGAAAAGTAAATTTAGATTAAATTTATCTGAAACAGCACATTCATTTAAATGATTATCTCCTTAAAAACAACCACAATAAATGGACCCAACAGCCTGTGAAGTTCTGCAATAACTTAATCATTTGAGTCAGATGTGTTGGAGCAGAAAAACATTGAAAACCTGCAGGAATAACATGTGTTGGACCTAACTGAGTAGCTCAGGTCAAGGTAAGCGCTTCCTCAGTTGTGAACTAAAGAAGCCTTTCAGACATGTGGTGAAACATCTACAAAACCCAAGCAATGTGAGTCCAGTTGCTTTTATTCAAACTGTTATACGATCTGTCATCATATCACTTAAAGATTGTCACATAATCTGCACGTGTGTCAGATGACACAAACAGTCAGATGACGGCAAAATGTACAAACAGCAGTTGAAGTTTATGGTGTTGTAGAATAGAAATAGTGAAATACATGTCCAGTATGTGGACTAAAATACTGGACCTGATTGCTGTCTTACGGCCTTCATACTTCATGTAAGTAATTGACATTCATTAATATTCCTGAGCTGTTTGTACAATTAAAGGTTATAGGAAGCTGGAGTCTATCCCAGCAATCACTGGGCAAGAGGCAGAGTACATCCTGGACATGCCACCGGTCCAAACAAGCATTCACACCCACAATCACTGCAAGGGACAATTTAGAGTAAACAACTAACACAACATGCATGTGTTTGGATGGTGGGAGGAAGCCGGAGTACCCGGAGAGAAGCCACGCATACACGCCTCCCCCTCAACCGAGGCTCAAACCAGCCACCTTCTTGTTGTGACGCCACAGTCATAATTACCACACATGCAGCATGTTTACTAGGGGAGGGAAAAATGGAATCGAAAAATTGAATATCGGGATGTCTTGCTTCATAATTTTAAAATAAATCTTTTTGTTAAATTTTTTTTTTCAAATCAATAAAAATAATCCATTATAAATTTTTTGTAATTTTTATTGTTTTTATTGATCTTTTTAACTTGTCTTCTTGGGCTTTATCGCAGCAGAATGATGGTGTGCATACTGTGTTGTTTTTTCCTAATTATAATCAAGAAAAATGACGAGAAAAACAGGTTTGTATATTTTCTTTTGTTTTTAAAGTCTACAATAATCAGCAATATCGAGGAATCATGAGAATCGCAATTTAAATCAAATCGGCACCCAAAAAAATCGGAATCGGATTAAATTGGGATGAAAGCATATCGTCAAAGCCCTAATATTTACATACCTATATGTAATATAATATATTTACAGTTATGATGTGATGTTTTCCATGTTCCAGGTTCCTGTTTTATTTAGTAGTTTTTCCCTGTTTCCAGTGTAGCCTTTGTGGCCCTGCGATGGACTGGCGAGCTGTCCAGGGTGTACCCTGCCTGTCGCCCAAAGCCAGCTGGGATAGGCTCCAGCTTCCCCGCGACCCTGAATTGGAATAAGCGGTTTAGAAAATGAATGAATCAATGAGTGTAGCCTTTGTTCTTGTTAGTTAGATCAGTGTTTTTCAACCACTGTGCCGTGGCACACTAGTGTGCCATGAGAGATCATCAGGTGTGCCCTGAGAAATGATCCAATTTCTCATAGTTGGTCTAAGAAGCAGCTCTGTGTTCATCCAAAGAGGCCCAGGTCAAAGATAATAAAATTCCTTTTTCTTGTGTTTATCTTGTTTCTATTCAAGACACTTTGACAAGATGATTTTATATTAATAATATGGTCTTTTTTATAAAAAAAAAAAACCCAAAAAACATTTGGGTTTGTGGTGTGCCTTGTGAATTTTCAGTAAAATAGTGTGCCTTGGCTTAAAATAGGTTGAAAAACACTTAGATTACCTGGTCTTGTTAGTTCATTCTTTACACTTGTGTCTTGTTTAGTTCTGTCAGTATTTCTAGCCCTCAGTTCAGTTGTGTTTTGTGGGTTCAATGCATTGCTTAGTTCCCCGTGTCCTGTGTTCTTCCGGGTAAATAAAATCTGCTTGACTCTGCACCCCTGGACTGACTACTCTGTGTTTGGGTCCACACCTCTCAGCACTCGCCCATGACACTTTCACTTCATGCTGTTTCAGAGGAAAGAACGTTTTCACAGCTATGATTGTTTTACAGTCACAGTTACTTTCATATGTCTGTTTTGCATAAAACTCTTATTAGAAAAATATATGCAAAAACATTCTTGTAAAAAGAAAATAAGTTGTTAAAATCAGGGATTGCATTCAGTGCAAACCAATGGCTGAATGTTTATACTGTAGCATTATGCAAAAGTTCCAGTCCTTCCGTATGTCAAACACTGGAGCATGTCTTATGAAAGGAGACAGAGACGGTGGACTACCTGTAGCAATAGTAGCTTTCATTATGTATTCTTCTTTACACCTTTTTGATCAACCAAACTAAAAAACAATAAAAAATGTTTAACTTTCTATCTCATTAACAACTGTTGATTTGCCTGTAATTTATTTATATTAAAGTACATTTGACATGTTGGAAAAGGCTTTTTCACTAGAACAACACCCACTTCACAGCTTCATGTAGGTGCTTGTATACAAATAGCATCACTAAAATCCTTCTTAATGATTCAATTTCCCTTATCTCATAGCAAAAGACAATAAGGGGTAATGTTAGACTAGTTGGTCTTCATCTTCAGTGATATTCCTCAGATATATTCATCAGCGTGTGAAAGTCTGTATATAGGGTACATACTGTATGTAACTTTCTGAATGTCTTTGTGAATAAGAAACATTTGTAAAGTGGTTTTTTTAAACCTAGACAAGACTATAAAGGCACATTTACCGGAACATTTATTTTATTGTATGATCACTTTCCTTCACTTTTTCCATAATAAAATGACAAGAATTCTGAGTTTCCAGCTGCCATCGCATGCAGCCTGAAAGATGGTGGTGCTTCAATGTGCCGAGGTGCTTCTTTGTTGCCTCCTGTTACTGAATGTATCAAAGGAGTGATGAAATCATAAGATCAGTTAGCTCCTTCACAGAGGCAGAAACTGTCAGGCAGCGAAAAGAAACATCTGTAATTTATATTTTACACAGAATTTGGCTCATGTTCTGCAACTATTCAGCAACTTATTATGAATTTCATTTGCATTTATTCAGCATAATTTCTTACTTTCTGACAATAACTTTTAGTCTGTTTGGAGCAATTCCTTTTAGAGGTTTTGGTATTTTTGTAGTTAAAAGTCAGTTTACAGTTTTATAAACAGTTAGGGGGAAGGGTTAACCCATAATAGCCCTGCATAACATGTATGATACATGCAGTTTCTGAGACATTTTAAATCACTTCATGGTTTGAAAAAGTTCAAAATCTTGTAAAACACTCAGATTTTTGTCTTCCGCCCCTATTGGACACCGGGAAGCAGAACATTAATTTAATTTTAATAATCTTCACATATCACATTTCAATAAATGGTAAAAATTCCTAAAAGATTTTTTTTTTTTTTTTTAAACATTTTGTTAAAGGGACAAATAAAGACGTCATACTACAATATTTTGACTTTTCTAAACATTTTAATATGATTTGGGTCTTTAGGAGTAAAAATTTTAAATAACAGCAAATTGTTTATGCTAAGCTCCGTTAGCATTAGCTACACTAAACACGTACGGTTTGCTTTTGTTTCTTTCTTAAGAAGAAAACATTTTATATGCTTTTGGAGATTTGTAATTCTTGTTTATTTATACCTCTTTAAACCCATTTTTAGTTATTTTATGCGACATCTGGATGTTAAGCAACACAAAATCTAATAATAAGGGACAGATGTCGCTGTTGCACCTGTTTTGATTCCGTGTCCCTACAGCGCCACCTAGAGTTCAGCAGACAGCACAACAAGCTGTAGACTCCCGGACATAGACATTATATACATAGACATCATATATGGATGCCTCATTGAGCGCTGGAGAGTGAACCAGCGTCGCCGCCATATTGGATGGGTCGCCGCTTTCGAGTCTGGCTGCAGAGTATATATACACACAAACAAAATACTTTTCTATATAACTGGTTTATAAATAATGGTAACACAGTGAATACTCTACTAAATGCAAATGATAAATTTGACTCCTATGAGGGGTTTATGGAAAAATATGATATTGATGCTTCACAAAGAGAGTTTTACATGGCAGCATATTTACCTCCACCAAGGAGGTTATGTTTTTACAGGCTTAATCTGTTTGTTTGTGTTTAAGATAACTAAAGTTATGGATGGATTTTCATAAAACTTTTCAGGACTTGTTGGAAATGTGAAAAGGAAAAACTGATTTACTTTTGGTGGTGATCCAGATCACCGTTTGGATCAAGGAACTCTCCAAGTGTTTTTCTGGGTAACTTTTGAATTGCAAAGTTTTGTTACAATACTTTATTTTCAGACTTTGTAAAACTGTGTCTCTATATTGATAAATTAATAAATGTAAAAAAAAGAAAGAGTGAACCGTAGTCAACAGAAAGCCAGCAACTATACCCGTATTTTGTTCATCATATGGTTGCAATAACCGGTGAAATATTGAAAGTAGATGGTGTGGAATTACACTTCACAAGGTTAAATAATAATTTATTTGACCAAATGAAAAAAGATAAATCCAAATGCATCAATAAACAATCAACCACGTTAGTATCAAACTCATTTATACATTCATCTATATTGTAGCTACTTTATGTCTTAATTAAATAGCATATAAAAATATTTTAGCATCAAAGTAAATTGTTTTTAATAATTTACAATGATCTGTATCATAACAATATCTCTGTCCTTTGTAACAAATCAAACTGTGAGAAAAATCTTGGAAAAATTCGTGCAGTTCTTGTTGTGATTGGGCCTACACCTTACAAATAAAAGCATTGGAGGCGCACGGGAGACCCATCCAAGATGGCGGCGCGATGAGACGTCAGCGACGTGTTACAATGCGGCTTCTATGTATATCTAATGTCTATGCTCTCGGGTGGGGCCAGGAAGTGCAAGCTACCCGCTCGCAAGCCTCTTTATAATTGGTCACTCCGCTCTACATGGACAATTACCCTGAGCGTTGATTGGCTGCAGCGCTCACCGACTTGCTTTTGATTGGTTAAAAACGCAATGCCGTCTGTGGGCTGAGAAGTTGATGATTTCGTTGGTTCCTGGCTGTGAGTAGAAAGATTGAAGGGGCCGGGCCCACAGCAGAGAAATGGCGAGTGCAGGTAGCGAGAACGGGTGTGGACTGGCAACAGAAACCACACAGCCGCAGGGATCGGACCGGGGCACCGCCAGATGGGGTCCTCAACATGCCGGTGCCCGAGAACTGGCCAGTTTGTACTCGCCAGGTGAGTCGATCCTCTCTGTAGCTCTTTGTTGGGGTTTGTCCCACCGGCTCAAGTGGCCATGAGTGATGTGACATAACGACTGGTTTTACTTAGTTAAAAGCAAACAAACTGAACGATCTGGTGAAAATGTCACCAGAATGTCTCTTAACTGCGAGGATTCTATCGATATTGAAAAGCCAACAGCTGTTGTGGGTTTGTTACAATGCTGTTGTTACACAATAGGAATCATGTGAGACTGGCTGAATTTGGGTTGGAGTTGCTGCTTTGACATTTTGACCATCGAGACGAGGTTAGAAGAATCCACGGAGGTTCAAGCCTCTTTTTGGCCACGGAACTGTTGTGACCTTTTTCTGAACAGGAACTGTTGTGACCTAACATGACTTCTCCTCTGACTGTGTTTATACGACAACGTTTCCACGCAAAAAAAAACAAAACAAAACAAACAAACAAACAAAAAAAAAACGAGCAAACAAACAAACAAACAAAAAAAACCCCAAACCAATTTCCCTCCCCCCCAAAAGTTGCCTCCATTCATCAAGCACATTTAGGATTTTTATTAACTCTGTCAAAAATGAACAAGTTAATGCAAAATGAAAAAGAAAAAAAAAAAAGCATTAAAAAAAGCAAAGTTATTAGTCATGCATTATTTGAATATGAAGCCTCTTTGATACAGTGGTGATCCAAATCCACAAAAGACCATTTTATTCACCTTATTTATGAAGTTTCAGATATTTTTTGAGCCTTACATTTACTATTAATAGCCTGATGGTACTGTTCATACTGTACATATCTGCATGTCTACATACATACACAATTACTTTTACCTTTACTTTTATTATATATTTAAAAAAAAAAAAAAGTTTGCATATATGTTCATTTCTCTGCATGCGTTCCCATATTTGTAAAATAGTTGTAAAATAGCTGTATTTCTAATTTTATATTATTCAGTGTTTTTATTATTATTTTTTATTATTCAGCACCTCATCACTGAAACAAGTTCCTAGTCTGTGAATTGTTCAAAGACAATGGCAATAAAAGTGTTTCTGATTCTGATATTTGCTATAATCAGGTGTCCAGAAATAAAGTTATTGTCCTGTGCAGCATCATGGCAGCAGAATGGTGGTCTTGCTGAAGTTTTAAGTGAGCTTTATGGATATAAACCCTCTCTTGATAATAAAGTATTCTTTACTTTTAAAATGTGTGTACTCTTGAATTTACACATTAATGCTGCGCCTGTCAAGAAGGGTGGGGTCAAAGGACAGTAGAGTGAACAGAAGTGAAAAGTAGAATGAAGTGAAGAAGAGACATCTGTTCAAGCTTAACAGGAAAAACTAACCAGTTGCTTCACCTGCTAGGGAACAAACAAACAAAACCAAAAAAACTAAACAAAACTGGAACACATTCAAGAGAACAAAGCAGACAATTATCAGATTATTAGAAAAGCTGGAGAAAACAGCATGAATCACAGCAAAACATCAGCAACACAGAAGAAACATGAGCATAACTGTAGTTGCTGATTTAACACACAAGACCACACAGTGACTGTGTCAGTGGGCAGGTCAGTAAATGTGGGGGCACAACATCAGGAGCCTGAAAAGATCGAAAGCAGACCATGGGACCCCCAAGACTCAGACCAGCCCACAAGTTAATTATAGAAAACTACCAACCTAATAGCAGCAAAAGGTTGTTTTTTTTTTTGTTGTTTTTAAATAAATCAGATTTGGTTCAAACATGTAATAAAACATGATCTTTTTTTTTTTTTTTTTGACGTGGGTGTTTTTGTGGAAGCTGATTATATAACCCTTAACTTTACCCTCCTTATTTGTGAAGAATTTGACCATTTTCAAGCCTTTTATTCACAGAAATAGCTTTAAAATCAGTGGCACAAATGGAACATGGAGGTCCGTTGTTGTGTTGTTCATGGGTGTAACCCGGGCCTGATGATGTACAAGATGTCATTGTTGCCAAAAGTTTCTGTTTGTGTTCGCTTGGACTGGATTGGCTTTCTGAAATGTCCCTCCGGGGCTTGTTCTTAAACCTTTGCTGTTGTGTCCACCCGAAACTCTGCTAACATGCGAACGAGAGGTCAAAACGTTCCCTGTCTCAGCGTCTCGTGTAAACCGGGCACAAGTCAGCCCCAAGACTGCAACTCTGAGAAAAAACTCAAATGTTTGATATTTTTTTCAAACATTATGAATGCAGATAGAACTTGCAGATCCAAAGTAAATCCTCCCTTAATACAAATACTAGATTTTTTTTTCCTCCTCCCAACAGCTTACCAGCTGACTGCTTTGACTGACAGCTAGAAGTGAGGAGTACTTTTCCTTCCAGTTTGTTAAACTTTAAATAAAAATCAGGTTTATTTTTTTTAGGTTGAAGATGTAGACAGGAATTTAAAGTCCAGCTGCTTATCACAGTCGTGGAACTTGACACAATGCAACTGATAGTCTTAGCAGAAATGTTTCCAAATCCTTCCTTATATCATTTCCACAAACTCCTCTCCACCTTTTCTCCCTTTTAGGCAAAAGATGTCAGGAATGGATAAGTGTCGTCCTCTGCTTTTCTCTCATGGCCTTCAACTTCATTCACCTTCTTGCCAATTTCCATTTTGGACACTTGTGGTCCATCCTGTTAGGCATTGGTAAGCACTGAATCCACAATATTCTCCTGTCCTGATGTTATATTGCCTCATTGGTGACACTTAAACTCCTTTTCAGTGGCGGGAATACTCACCGCTGACTTTGCATCAGGACTTGTTCACTGGGGGGCAGATACGTGGGGATCAGTGGATCTACCCATCGTTGGAAAGGTACGTTGTCCATATGATGCTATTGTGGTTTTTAAAGGGAGAATATTTACTAATTTGTTCCCTATTTTCCATCCTGCAGGCGTTTATCCGTCCATTCAGAGAACACCACATTGACCCCACAGCCATCACCCGTCACGACTTCATTGAGAC
The DNA here is from genome assembly GCF_933228915.1 of Telmatherina bonti. NCBI lineage: Eukaryota > Metazoa > Chordata > Actinopteri > Atheriniformes > Telmatherinidae > Telmatherina > Telmatherina bonti. The sequence goes on from NC_136622.1 coordinate 32,176,505, forward strand.
CAACGGTGACAACTGCATGCTGACAATAGTCCCTCTGGCAAACATGGCCTTCAACTTTCTCACCTTCTCTCCTGGTCAGTTTTGCATCCACATAACAGACATTTTCTCCATCTTGAATCAAACAACAAATGCATAATGTTTTTTTTTTTTTTTTTTTTTTAATGTAATTGCAGCGGAGATCTACCACATTTACCCCTGGTACTGCTACTTGTTTGCACTGGCCATATTTGTGACCCTCACCAACCAGATTCACAAGTGGTCTCACACGTACTTCGGCCTTCCCGGCTGGGTGGTCTTCCTGCAAGACTGCCACATCATCCTCCCTCGCAAGCACCACCGCATCCATCACGTCTCGCCACATGAAACCTACTTCTGCATCACCACGGGTTCGTTTTGTGATTTCAGATGAAAATACAGCGTTTTGACAGGGACATCTGAGCAATACTGGTCTGAAACTGGAGCTGTTTGTTTATTTTTTTTCTCCAGGTTGGCTGAACTACCCTCTGGAGAAGCTGGGTTTCTGGAGGAACTTGGAGGATCTCATCCAGGGTGTGACGGGCGAGAAGCCGAGGGCGGACGACCTGAAATGGGCTAAAAAAGTGAAGTAGCATCGCAAGCAAACTTCACTCTACCTCAGAAGACTCCGGCTCTGCCTGGGCTTCTCATCCCCCCTTCTTCTTTTCTTTTTTTATTTTTGCCTCACTTAGACTCGAATCTACAGGATGAAAAACTAAACGTTTCTGATGCCATAGCTTTAAGTCTTGCACATTTTTCTTTGTCTTTTTCTCAAAAGGACGGCTTTATCGATGGAATTTTTCATTATTCATGGAGATAATGTTTCCAAACTGCAATATATCTTTTGTATTTTAGACACAACGCGTTACTTTTTAAGGTTTTTGCTAAATCACTTGAAATCAATTTCAAACAAACACAAGAAAGAGCACTTGGAAGAATGAGAAGTTTCCTTTTTTCCTCCTGCAAAGCCACAGCTGCTGATTAGAGGAGCTGATCATTCACATTACACAGAGCTTTGCTTCATTTTCTGTGGATCAGTCATCTCCATCTTCTCAAAGGTTTAAGTGATATATGTAGTAAAAATTAGATTTGGATCATGCTTTACTAATTTTGATAGCTGAAGATCAAAACGATTACTGTTACATTTATTGTCTACTTGCACATCTGGGTTCACCTCTGCACACTTTTGATACTTTTTTAAGCGAGACAGAGACATTCTGCGTTTAAAAATATAGATATTTTTCCCATTGTTTCTAAAACACAGCCATACTCAATAGTTGCAGAGGAAGAATTGACGCTAACATAAAGATGCTAAAAAAAAAAAATCATAATTTCACAGTATGGATTTGAATTTGTAATATTCGCTTCATTCACTGCTGTCACCAGCGTTGATGTTGGTTATTAGAAGATCTGGGTGAAAACACTGTCATCCTGCTGTTGGATCTGCTGGGTTGCACCGTTTTTCTTTATGAAGCAGCGTCTTTGGACGATCACACACATGCACATTGGGCTGACTTAAACGTGCGGTTTAGTTAAGCTGCCTTACGCGCCGCTGATGCAGTACATGTGTGTCTCTTGCTTCTTCTGCAGCACTTTGGTGGTGCTGTGGTGGCATGTCTGTCACTCTGGGCTTTGTGTCCCAGGTAATGAGACACAGGTGCTCCAAAGTTACGTGCCAGCCATGTTGCTATTTTTCTTTATTCTGGGAAGGGAACCGTCCGTTTCAGAGCGCAACATTCCCCCCCATTAATCTCACCACTGTGCGTACTCTCTCCGTATCTGTGACAAGCAGACTTGGTGATATTTTAAGGGCTGCAGTCATAGGAATTTCCTCACTTCTATAGATAAGATTAATTAGTTTCATTTTTAAAAGAAATGCTTTAGCCAGTTATTTGTAAATTTGTTGTACAGCTAGTAACTATGCAGTGTAATAAGAGGCCCTTAAGTATATGTCTTAACTAATCTGGTTAGAGTTAATGCCTTTCTTTTTTCTAATATTTTACACTTATTTACTAAATTGGGTAACTGGAGCAAAAAAAAAAAAAAAAAGAAAAGGCTGTATAAGAAATCGCATGTTAAAATTAATTTTACTGGTTAAGATGTCATTTGCTCAGACGTAAGAGTGCATGCATGCCCACAGCATCAGCATGTTGGCTTGTGCAAGCGATAACTTGGGTCACCAGTGCTCCTTTGGGGAAAGCAGACACCGCAAGGAGTGCTGTGCTCAGCTAAAGATGGAGTTGCCTTCAATAAAGGACCCAGACTTTGCCCATGTGGTCCCAGGTTTAAACCATCCAAATCCCACCTTCGTTCCAAGGAAATCCTGGTTTCACGTTTAAACCTTGGTGTTGAGTTTGGGTGGCCATGTTAAAGGCTTCTGGTGTTATAAAGTAGACGGTTTAATAATAATAATAGTTAATTTTGCAGCCAAGGTTCAGCTTTATGTTAAGTAATGTTCCAGTTTATTTAATCCTTCATACTTGGTCACATCTGATTATTCACTATAGGTCAACAGCAGGAGTTCACTGCAGATCGTATCGTGCTTGTAGAGTATTGAGAGGCCGTTTTTTTGTGCGCTTCATGGTGTAATATAAGCTGATAAATGGATGGTGTTGCGTGTTACCGCATCATGGCCTGCAGAGGTTCTTCATGTAGCTCTTTGTGATCAGTATTTGATAAAATGATGTTTAGACATGTTTGAACTTTGACAGACGAGTTTCTGGAGAAAAATAATAATTTTGGCTTTGCTGGATGTTTCGGCGTTTCAGTGAACCGTGCTGTGCTATCTTAGAAAGACGACAACAGTTTTAAGGACGTTTGGTGCTTTTGTTCATGAGAAACATAGATGTGATGTAAATTAGTTGGACGGACAAAGACTTGAAGCTTCAAACAACCGACTTTGCGTTGAAGCGATTTGGTGAGTTCAGAGAAGGAATCCAAACCATCTTTCACTTTTTCTTAGCGCTGTTTATGGCTGTTGTGAACGATTTTCTGGTTATGGATCTAACACAGAGAAAATTATTCTCCAGATGATCTCAGGACTGGTGTTGGGATGATTTAAGTAGTTTAATGGGGGGAAAAAGGACTTCATTGGTTAAGGCTAAATATTTGCTATATAAAAGATGTTTAATCACTCAGTTTAGTCAGATTTGGTTAGTCAAAGCAGTCAAATGACTCCTGCATCATATGTTGTATTGTAGCCATAAATCGCAATGGTTATGTTTGCCTCTTGTTACTAAGGCAGAATTTGAGAGTTGAGCTATGTTCGGTTTTCCTGCTTCAATGTGCTGCGCTTTCATTGGTGGGTTTGAAGGCTAGTGTATGAGGGTAATGAGTTAACTAAACCTTTTCTCACATTTTTGAAAAAAAAAAACAAAACAATTTTGTTGGGAAGTGTGGTGGCCAGTTGGCGGTATGTTTGCTGTAGAGGATTGAAAACACTCTTGAAATGATCCTATTAATTGAATTGCCTTATGCCGATTGATTGATTTTGCTGAAAATCTTGCCAGCGATGTGGGAAAACAGTTTATTGACTGGAAATTGCCCTTTATGTGCCCACTTCTTCTGAGGCAAGACTCACATGGATGTTGTTGGTTATATATGCCAGTGGTGATGGAGTTTAGATATCAGAATAATGCCTTGATGCCTTTTATGTTGTCTTCCTTTGGGGAGGCTTACAATGTATATATTAAACTGTATTTATAAATAAACTAATAAACAGATACCAGTGTTTTTTTCTTATTCTTTGCTTTAAAGCTGCTATCTTATTACTTCATCTGCTTGAACAGCCTAAGTTATGACTAAGTACACAACAATGCCGTGTTGGAAGTGAAACGTATACTTATAAATTTCTATTTCAATGTGCTGCAAAGATGTAGAGCTGCCACCAAGTTACTAACAAGCAGAGCATGTTTGAAGTTGCTTTGGCCCTGATTTAATCTAGTGTGCTCAAGGATGTTTTGCTCTTTAATTCTCACTTTCATGTTAAATCTCAGAAATGAATCATCTTAGCAGCCAGTATCAATCAGAGTTAAAGAAATGGAATATTTATGTATAATATAAAGTGCCTAAAAATTTAGGCACACATTTCTGCATAAATTCCTTGATATCATATTATGCACAATGCCATGCACCACCATGCCAATTAAAGTAACTTCAGCCTTCAGCCTTTTTCCAATGGGTACTATGGGCACGGGCCCAGGGGCCCATTTGGAGACTAGTGGCGCCCATATTGGCCATACATCAGCAGTTTGGACATGAAACAAAATGTAAATAAAAGCCAGATAGTTACACCACAGTGTCTAGTGTATTGCTATTGGTACCATTGGCTGAGAGATGTTAGACATGTTTCACAGTGTATCATTCACAATTTTTCCAATGTTGCAGTGGGGAAAGGGGGCCCGTGGGACACACTGGGCCCATTGGCCTGTGGATTTTTAATCCGTCCCTGGGTATAGTACACTTCAGCTAGCAAAATATAGTCTACACCATAGACTGTATATAAAGAGAGGTCTACACGCAAATGCCAATTTACATTTTAGTGCAAGTCAGTTCAATTGATGAAAATTTTAATTGAAATTGAATTAAACTGGACTCGTATGCCGAATGTAGATTCTCACGCCAACCAGACCATGATAACCCTGAGTTTGAGGCAGTTGGTTGTTCTTTGTTCTTTAAACCAAGAACCAGAAGTCTAGTTGTCTTTAGTTCAACTCTTAGGATCGTCAAGGTAATTTAACATGTTTCTGAAAGCATTAAGCAGTCCGTGGTACACACTTTTATGGTTTTAGGAGACAACAAAGAAAACGATCATTTCCGTGCGACCCCCTCCCGCCCTCTCGCGCACGCACAGCTGGCTACAACGGCAAAAGCACGTGCGCGCTCCCGCTGTGTAGCGACAAGATGGCGGTCGCCGCCGGATCAGGTAAATGATTGAGGCTCATTCAACTGCAGACGAACCGCTCATTGATTGAGCGATTTTTTGTGAAATGTATACATTCAGTTTGAAAGTTTAACAGAGAGGGGGAGTATTTTCCCTGCGACGTGCTGTGTGCGTGAAAAAGGGTTAAAACAAAAAGCCAAACTGGGGAGAATGAATAGGAAGCGAAGCTAACAGCTAAGCTAACCTAAGTTAAGTTAATAAATAAAACGCGAAATTCTGCACAAAATAACCAAAATATTTAACCTTTTTAAAAGCCGCGTGATAATTTATTCGTCTTTATGTGGACGTATGGTTCCGCTGAAGTTGACGGATCTTATTTTAACATGTAATTTATTATATTTTACGCTGGTGAACCACAACACCACCACCCTGCTATAACCTTAGCTTATTGGCAACATTAGTTTTAACTATATATTATATATAAGTATATTAAGAAGAAAGGGGAGGAAAAACATACGTAAGTGGCATTTTTTCAGATGGCATTGTGGGTCCGTGTTCGTACTTCCTGCATAGATGCTAAATGTCAACAATGACTGTACGTTTTCTGGCTTTGCTGATTGTCAGTAATAGAGAAACCCTGACATGGAGGTGTGGACATGAGCTGCAAGTGTGGCTGTTTTGTTTAGATTGCTTTATTAAAGGCGCAGCCTCGACGTATCTTACTGCAGAGGCCAAATGATGCAGCAGCATCGCCGCAGCCAGAGGACACCAGTAACAAAAGGTGGTGCTCATCCTCTCCTGTTATCCAGCATCATCTCTGCAAATCACTGCTCCGAAGGAGGCAAACTTTTTGTTTAGATTGGAAACACCTGATTAGATCTGCCATGTCTGAATGTCAGCGCTTTGCTTTGTGTGTGTGTGTGTGTTTTTTTTGTCCACAAACAGGCGTTAAAGTCCCACGCAATTTCCGGCTCCTGGAGGAGCTGGAGGAAGGTCAGAAAGGTGTTGGAGATGGGACGGTGAGCTGGGGTTTGGAGGATGACGAGGACATGACCTTAACACGATGGAGAGGAGTGATCCTTGGTCCTCCCAGGGTCAGTGATGCCATTTTAACACTTCAATAAGAAAACTGTAAGCCTTTAAGAAGTTAAGCCAAGCTGTTATGTGACTGAGAGCACAGGTTTGATCTGTACATGCATTCTGTCAGTGATCAGACATGTTGTCCATCTGATGAAAAGGACTTCAGAGACTCTTTTTCAGGGGTCATTTATTTATTTTTCAATCTCACCTGGAGTTTAAACAATCTTTTAACTGAGTTTATCTGAGGTATCATGACACTGTTGTATATAATGAACACTGTGTGCTATTCGCTCATTGTTTCCTTTTTCACACCTCTCTGCCCACAGACAAGCTATGAAAACAGGATGTACAATCTGAAAGTTGAATGTGGGCCAGGTTATCCCGAGTCACCACCGTTTGTCAGATTTGTGACAAAGATAAACTTGAATGGCGTGCACACTTCCAGCGGTGTGGTACGTAACTCTTCTAAAACACTTCCTCTTTTATCTGGATTTGAATGTCTTGTTTTGGAAAATTTTCACATAATTTGTAAATACATACATTGAGTAAAGATGACATTGCGTTAAACCGGAATGTGGCACAAAAAGAGGTTTCTTTTTTTGCATGATGTGTGTTTTGTTGTCTGATTAGTCCAGATCAGCAAATTCCTGAAGGACAAGGTTAAAGCTAGATGGATAACAATATAGTTACTGTATTATTTATATAATATTTCTAAAAAAAAAAAGAAAAAAAGAATTAGGTGCTTTGTTTAAAACGGGTATAAAAGATATTTAATCCAAGCTTCTATGTGTGGACGTAGTCTTAAAGCCTACATGGCAGGTTAAATGAGCTTTTCAGAGTGTAACCCGTGCTCCTGTCCTGCAGGTTGACATGCACGCGGTGACTGCATTGGCCAAGTGGCAGAACTCCTACAGTATCCGGATGGTGCTGCTGGAGCTGCGACGCCTCATGACATGCAAGGAAAACATGAAGCTTCCTCAGCCGCCTGAGGGCCAGATCTACACCAACTGAGCTTCTACAACTTCTGCCTCCATTTCCCCCCATCCTCCTTCCCCAAATTTCTCCTCTTTCTGTTCAGCTTCCGCCCCCTCCCCAACCCCCCACCATGTGACATTCCGCATCTTGCCGACACGCACAGCAGAAAACCTAAAAGTACAGAAGCAGATAGATTTGGACATACATGAAAATGCATATCTCCATCCAAACATGCACACAAATACTTTGATGAAAGTCATTCCAGCCCCTGACCCTCTTCCCTCTTCTATCACTGGAGCTCTGGTTGAGCTTGACTCGTCAGTTCACACCAGAGATGATAATTTGAATACTGTACATCTTATCTCTCTTTTTTTTTAAAAATTATTATTTGTGAAAAAAAATGCAGATTGTAAAAAAACAAAACAAAAAAACAAACCATAAATGATCTTATTGAGTGTTTCTCTTTGTGTGCTGCCTTTTTGTATCATAGAAAATTCCCACTTTATTTTGCATAGCTCACAAAATGTATGGTTTAAAGACAATTCTCCGCCATGGTGAACTTGTGAACCCCGTTTCCAGAAGATTTTTAATGATGTGGCAATAAGTATGTCTTGTCATGTGACCAGATGAAAGATTTTCTTCTGTGTTGACATGGGCTTGCAGCTTTTTCCCTCCCAAACCATCTCATAAATGGTCGTAAATGTGTACAACTGTATCTTAAGATGCATATCTACTGTAGGTCTGCATTTATACCTTGCTTGAAGAGAGAAGTGAAACCCACTACCTCTTTCAGTCCTGTGTATACCAGAGCAGCTTCCTGACTTGTGAAACTGTCTTTGCAACTTTATGTGACAGTCATGGATTGTTTTACTCTCTTCACTTCTTTCATAAATCTTTATTCATGCACTGGTGGTGTAGATCAATCTGTGTTGGTGCTCGCATGTTGCTTGTCACGCAAGTTTGAAGAAAAGATCAGTGTTTATATAAACACCTGCAGTTATCCGCTGCCCTCAGCAAATACACAGCATGTCACGCATGCAGAACTACTCAGGAAGTTCTGATCATGATGTGAAATTGGTTTTGCAGGTGAATAAGACGCAGCATATCGAAGTGAAATGGTAAACGGAATATTTCAGGGAAGGATTGTTGATATAGACTGTTTTAAGTGAAAGGCAACTTTATGAAGACTAGAAGACTGAAAAACAACACTTAACTAAAGATTTACAACTGATTTGAACAGATCTAAAGACATGTTGCTGTATGTTAAATGTCTTAAAACAATGTTCAATAAAAATGAAGAGGAAAAAGTAAAGGGCAGACAACTAAGAAACCAAACTATGAAGAAAAACTACTGATGTGCAAACTAACTACAATAAACATAAAAAATAAATATAAAATGGATCAATGGAAATGACAAAAAATGAGTTTAATTACAATAAAATGACACAAACTGACCAGAAAAATAAAACAGCGATGGGAACAGTCCAAGACTGCGTACATCTACCAAGGCTGGCGGCATTAAAAATCTGACAGAAAAGTTTTGAAGGAAAAAACAGGAATAAATTTCTGCAGTTTCAGCACCAGACTGGCTCCAGAATGTGCCGTCAGTGCTACTCCAACCGAGCGTTACCTTAGAACCTACGCAGCCAATATGAGCCCACATTATATCCAGATCTCCTGCATTTGGCCCACCGCTGCGCTCATATGCAAGGTGGGTGACATTTAGGGTGGTATGTTGCTGCACTTGGTTTCTCAACCGAGGAGTTTAAAGCAAAGGTGTCCAAATTCGGCCCTCGAGGGCCGCTGTCCTGCAGCTTCAAGGTGTATCCTGACGCAGCACACCTGTATTAGGTTTTTTGCTCAACATGACTGTATATAACTGAACAAGCTGTTGAGGAGAGAAATTTAGTTTCAATCAGATGTTTTGTATCATGGACACATCTAAAACTTGCAGGATTGAAGCCCTCGAGGACTGGAAGTGGACACCTGATTTAAAGCTATTTAAACACTGTGTCTGTAATTTTCCTTATGTTCAATATCTAACTGTTCATAATATTTATTCCTTATATTATAATATGGGGAGGTGAGAGGAGTGAGTTGGAAGGGTTGTGTGAACTGAATCAATTTCTATCATGATTGTCTTGTGTTAGGTGTTAGTCTTTAGTGTATTGTTTGTAATATGTCCTGTGTCACAATCTTTGTTATTTTATGTGTAACTTTGTTATTGTTATGTTGTGTTGGTCCCCCTCGAGAACGAGATGTCACATCTCAAGAGGGTTTCCATAAATAAATTTATGGAATGAATTTATTTGGGTTCACGACAAATAACACAAACCCTCCATATGTATTGAGACTTATAAAAGTGGTGAGGTCGTGGAGAGAAACCTGCTTTATGACGATCACCCAGACAGACTCAGCTCACCACCTGCTCTTTCTGATCTTTCTTCCTCCTATTCAACTATAACAAGGTAAAAAGTTGTACTTAATGCCCCACATTGCCTGTAAAAGAGCCACCTGAAAGTCATGCAAGCGTGAATTTAGCTGCACATCTGGCCAAGTGGAACAGGGGAGTTGTAAAGAAGTCCTGACGATCTGCTCCTGAGCGCTTTGCAGGTAAGTCGAGGCAGCTCTCACAGCACCGGCGCTTCTGGAAACATCAAAAATAATCCGGCTGGATGGAGTAATCCTCCAAGTCTGAGGAGATCTACAAGGCACTAGCTTTGTCTTCACTACACTGTCATGTCGGGCACATCAGAGTTGTGTTACATCAGTGTGGGTTTTATAAGTCCCCACTCAGTAACCATGGTAACTGAGGCTACTAACTGTAAGGTGTGGTGTGACAGAAACAGAAACCCAGTTCCACCAGTGAGACTTATGAGCTTGCATCACTCTCAGTAAAATGGGGGGGGGAAAGGCAAATGAAACATATGTCTCATCACTTTCATTTAGATTAAATTAAAACAAATCAAATTCTCATTTATGTAAAAAAAGGCTCCAAAGGAAATTCCAGGAAGACCTTCCTGAGTCTGTCGGACTGGCTTGTTAAGGTCAACTTCTTTCCTTTTGTCCACCTGATTGGCCAATAAAATAACATTTTATATAACATTTATATCAACATTTTATCAGCAAATCCATTCCTCAGCTCCCCCATCAGAGAGAGAGAGAGAGAGAGAGAGAGAGAGAGACATAGCCATATGAATGAAGATTGAATACATTATTATTCTGTGGGGTCTGTGATTGAGGGGTAAGGTGCAGACTCCATGTACAGGAATTCAAAGTAGCTGCACATGACACTGTTTCTATTTTTGTGAGTCTCAACACATGTGGAGGGAATGAGAAATTTACATGGAGAATGTTGTCATGTTGTATTTTACATGGAAGTGTGATTCATCCTCATTTAGACCCAACCAGATCCAGGAACAGAAGTAGAGGCAGATTTCAGACATGCACAGATAAAAACAAAGGCAGGGATTGCTTTGACATCTTTGATCCAGGTTCACAGATTAAAGTACTCAAACACCACATCCAGATGACAGGCATAGAGCAGTTATTGTACACTTAATTCAACATAATGCACGTATGTCTTCAATCAGAAATTCCTGCAGCTTCCAGTGACAGGACGCTCTCAGGGCTACTCCTCTCCTTCGCAGTTCGGCCCAGAAATATTTAGACAGTAACATAATTTTCATGATTTGCATATCACTTCATTGGATTCGATGGGGGAAAAAAAGAGATTTAATTGAAAAGCAGATATTAGGTTTAATTCAGGGGGCTGCATAAAAATAGTCTATAAAGCATCCTTACATAATGCCGGTGTTTTCATAGCGACTGCAGAGTCACACACTCTGCTCATTTTCACTCTATACATGTCACTCAGTGGTCTTGTTTTTAGGGGTGGGAAAATCTAATCGGAAATTGGTATTTATTGCTTCACAATTTTAAAAATGTTTTTTTTGTTAAAAAATTTATCTTTTTTAAATAAATAAAAATAATCTATTATGAAATTTTTGTCATTTTTATTGATCTTTTTACTTGTCTTTTTGGGCATTATAGCAGCAGAATGATGGTTTGGCTACTGTGTTCCTCATTAAAAACTAGAAAAATGACGAGTTTTTTGTTTTTTATTTAAAAAAAACCCAAAAAACGTCAATATCGAAGAATTGTGAGAATCTCAATTTAAATAGAATTGGCACCCAAAACAATCGGAATCGAATCGGGATGAAAACTTATCATCACAGCCCTACTTGCTTCTATACAGCCCTTTTCCAGTCATGTTCACTCAAAGCGCTTTGCAGTACATATCACTCATTCACACACACACTCATAGGGAAATGCAGGGTTCAGTGACTTGACCAAGGACACTTTGGAAGCCTGTTGTCAAAGCAAGAAGCTTCCGGCTCAAGACGACTGCTTCTCCACCTGAGCTACGAGCCCACAAGTAGAGTTATAACATCTAAAAAGGGTGAAAATGTCTCAGTTCAAACATTCCTGCAGCTGCTGTACTTCCAGGCATCATAAACCACATCGGTCTTCTTTTAATTATTTTTTTTGCTACTGTGTTCATGTTTTATGTTTTGTTTTGTAAAAGGCTTGTAAGTTTCCCTACCAAATACATTTTTATAACCTCTGATCTGATGGGGAGGGTAGAGGCTAAAGGGCAGAGTTTATGTTTCATGTCAGGACTTCTGTTCTCTGAATAGCAGGAAGAGGCTAATGCTGCTGACATCTTTTCTTATTCATTTACGTCAGTTTTTGCTCCTGATCAAATATGTTTTTCAGCGCTTTAACTCCCTGATCTACCATTTGATTGAGTAATTCTTTCACTTACTAATAAATTTTATGAAAATTAGTGGAAGTAAATCTAGCTGAGTCTTCTCTACTCCTTGGTTTGGGTCTCATGAACTGTTCCGATTATTGTGCAAAGTAAAATCAAAAAGTTCAAATCCAACATTTTTCTCTTTTTTTATGATAAAGAGCAACAATAAAAGATATAATAAAACTTTATTTTTATTTATTATGTCAGACTTTAAGTTTAAAATGTCCCTTCTGAAAATGGCCATCCATGCGTGTAATGCAGCTCAGCTTTAACAGCAGAGCAACCTGTGTTGCTTCCCCCAGTCTGGCAGTCAGTGCACCACTTTACGTGGATGAAATGCGTCTATTTATACACACAGCTCAGCAGAGGATGACGCCTTGTGGTTTTGCTGTTTTGACTGCAGAGTGTAAAATGTTTCTAAAAGAATGTGTTTAACTGGCTTGAAACTACAGACAAAAACGTCCGTTTTAAGACTGATTTTGATCTCGAACTTGAGTCATTTGTAAACGAATATCATCATCCGGTTGACTCAGGTTTGTGAAACTGTCGGTGTCCCTATCAGCTTCAGTTGTGCCTCTCAGCTGCAGCAAAAAATAACGGCTGGAGAAGGACTTTAAGGATTGTTGCTAAATTTAGAAAATCAGTTTTCTTTGAACTTGGTTTTGATTCTGGTTGATTCAGTACGTTCTATTTTTGATCTAAAAGTCACATGATCCTGTATTAAAACAAGAAAAACTGACAGGCAAAGATCTTGCAAAGTTACTCATCAGCACTAAATTGGAATATAAGAGAAATGTTTTCATTATAGTGAATTTTTTTCTCCCAGAAGTGATTATTAGATCCTTGTTCATATGAAAGAATATGTTTCTTTTAAATAACACAACCTGCAATGTTCATAATGCAGATTCATTAGAAATGAAAGATGTATAAATCATTATGTCCAAAAGACATTGCCTTTTACTGACTGTGGTGTTTACTTTCAGGTGTATCTGCATGTATGAAGCTTCACTTTATTAGCTGCTCTCAGTAAGATGCATCCAGTTTAAGATACTGTTTAATTTTTTACATGAAGCCCACATCTCTTCCATGAAGAAAGGACAAGTCCAAATCCAACAAAGTTGGGATGTTGTGTAAAATTTTAATGTTGCTTCCAGCCAGAGCATCAGAGATATGGAAGGTGCCCACGTCACAGGCAGTGATGCCATCTCATACCAGCAGAGATGCAGGCTTTTATATATTCCCCCGACAACAAGCTGGATGCTTCCTCTCCCCTTTAGTCTGCTTTCCAAATATCATTTAAAGTTTTAATTCATCTGACCACAGAACAGTTTTCCACTTTGCCTCAGACCATTTTAAATGAGCTGCAGCCTTCCTGAATCATGTTCCCATGTGGCTTTTTTTGTGCATGACAGAACTTTTAACCTGCATTTGTGGGTCGCAATGTGAGCTGTGATCACAGACGGATTTCTGCAGGTGTTCCTGAGTCCCTGCGATGATTTCCACAAGAGTCATCCCTGCTTTTAATGCATTACCACACAAGGTTGAACCTCAACCATGTCCCCCTGCACACAGAGATTCCTTTTGATATATCATAAAGTGCAGATGGTGGGATCTTCATCGTTGTCACAATTTTACATTGGGGAATGTTGTTAAGTATTGGTGCCTTCATATTTTAATGCAGTTTTTCACAGACTGATGAAATTCTGCCCATCTTTACATCCGAGAGGCTCCGCTTCTCTGAAATGCTGCATTTAGGAGAAGTGATGAGATAAACTTTATTTGGGACATTATAGCAGCAAAACAGTAACAGAACAGAAACAGCGAAGCCTTGAAAATATTAAAATAAAGATTAAAAAGTAAGAAAATACAGAATAATATTAAAAAAAATTTCCATTCACAATATGGACAAGAATGAATTCTATTGACTTCTTATTGTGTCAATATGTGTATGTGTGGTCTGCAAGGAGTAGTGCTTGTTATACGGCCTAACTGCAGGAAGGATCTCCAGTCGTGCACCTTCAAACAGGTGAAGAAGTCTGTCCCTGAAGGAGCTCAATCCTGGTTCTTAAGAGCTGGAGTCCTTCAGGTTGTTCTTTCTCCAACAAACCGACTCGAATCAACGTGTAACTAGCTTGAATCAGTCGTCTTGCATCAGGGAAACGTCTAAAACTCGCATGACACCAGGACTGAGGACCCCTGTCCTACATGGATGACACCTTAGCCAACTTCCTCCTCTCTGCCGCCTCCTCAGTTGTGTTCAAAGTGCGTCCTAGTACAGAGCCGACTTCCTATCAATCCATCTAGTCTCTCCTTGTCCACAGCTGATATGCTACTGCTCCATAAAAAACTGCCTGATGCCACCACAGGGTCATAAACGGTTTTCCTACTCAGCCATGTTACTGACCCGATGCCAGTTGACCTAATTACATGTCGTTCAGTCCTCCAGTTGTTATCTACTGGTGCCAGTTCATTTTACAGCGTTTTGTTTCCCCAGTTCCAACTTTTTTCAGTGTTGCTGCATCAAATTAAAACATGTTCCATGAAATTTAAGAATGTCTCAGTTTCAGCATATGATGTGTTGTTTATGTTAATTTGTGATTAAAATAAGATTTTATAAGATTTGCAAATCGTTGCATTTAGTTTTTATTTACGTTTCACATAGTGTCCCAACTTTTTTGGAAGTGGGTATGTATGAAAGTGTCTTACTGGGTTTGATACAGTCAACTAGAAGGTGTAAATCAGGACATATTATGATTATTGCTGAGCAAGAATGATTCAGAAGATGTGAAAACAGCAATATCAATGCGTGTGTTCATTGCTGGATGTGTTCAAGTGACGCTTTCTAGAAGTTGCTGCTGTGGATTCCCCCTGCAGCCGATAGGGGGCAGTGCAGGTTAAGCATCTTCTGAACTGGATCTGCTCTGTGTGAAACATAGACCGTATGTTTATGATGTGAAAGCTGAGACCACAGAGGAAGTGAAGATACCTCACATCTCATATAAAAAATGACAGGAAGAGGAAAACTTGTAAGTAACAAAACTCAAACTGCAGTTTGGTGATTACTTATAAACTTTGTTTATCCTGTAGTTATTTATATTTTTAGCAATTTAACATTACAATTTTCCACCATATTATATAGATGTGGAAAAAAATTACTCAAGTTTAAAAGAAAAGGTTTGACTCTGCGAAGTCTAGGATGAGCTCTGAAAGGTTTTTTGTTCATTTGTGGTGAAGATTTTTAAGTGTATTTGCTTAAAGGTGGAGTATGTAAGATTTTCAATATTTTAAAAAAAAAATAACTTAAAAAATAACTACAATCATAATTAGATAGTTTTTTTTAAAAACATGTAGGTCTGTCCATATTTGATGCGTTATTAAATTACAAGTTTAATTAATGACAAAGACCCTTCTTAAATGTTTGCCTACCAGTAAAAAAAAAGTGCTTTTTGTCATTTGTCATTAATTAAACTTGTAATTTAATAACGCATCAAATATGGACAGACTGGAACCTATATGTTAAAAAAACTATCTAATTATAATTGTAGTTATTTTTTTAGTTGTTTTTTGTTTTAATATTGAAAATCTTACATACTCCACCTTTAATGTGAACATTTTATTTAATTATGTGTCAAAAAAAGTAAACTAAATTCATCATCACATGCTTCACATAAGTGTGTTGCAATGTAGAAAGATGGGATACAATTTTTGACCCCTAAGCAGAGCTGTATCTATGAAGGTGAGCCTTTTGGCTTTGTCCTGATACATTACCCCCCCCCCCCCCCCCCCCCCCCACACACACACACACAACAGAGACTATGAAGTGGTTTTCTGATAGTTCAAATTAAGTTAGTCAAAATAAAGCAAACAGAACATGTACTGTCTGATGTGAGCGAGGCAAAATGTCAAGACCACCTCCAGTTGTTGTCAAATTAGACTTGACCTAGACTGCAGAGAAACGAGGTGAAGACTGCCCACAGCGGATCATTGGACTCTGACCCACCCAGCAGTGGCCTTGTGAGTCTCATTATGTGTTTGTGCAACAGGAGCTGAAGAAGAGCTGTGTCGCCAGCGTGTATGTACGATGACAGTGAGTCCTGCTCAGCGCCTTCAGGAACTGAAGCAACTTGTAAGTACATTTCCACTTCTAATAAATCCCACGTCCTTGTAAATGTAAAGGTTTCTGCTCCTCTGAAGGTTCATTTCATTAGACGAGCCAACTGCGTTGTTATCTGAGCAGCTATTGAGTCTGTTTCTTGAAGTTACTATCACCACATAATGTTTTGAGGCGAGACAATCCAAAAAGTCATGCGGAGATAGTCACAGATCCGCAACGGTTTGTTGAATTCCCCAAGAAGGAATGAAGGGATGTGAAACCGGCTGAATATGACTAACATGAAGCGGGTGTGAACTGAAATGACTCAGGAACTTGTTTGCTTTGCAATAAGCAGCACTTTAAAGGCAAACATGTTGAACTATCAAAACAAAATTACCAGTTTTCTGGTTTATCATTTGTTTCCAGCAGCTCTCTTTATTTGACAGCTGCTTAAGTTTTCAAAATATCAACATATAAACTTCCCATGAGGTTAAATTATTATAAAATGTAAAGAATAACTTGATGTACTAATGCCTTTTACTTGCATTGTAGCATGTTTTCCTTGTTCTCCTTTAGCTCGCTGTCTGTACACTCCAGTAAAAAGACAGGACTGGGTAACTAAGAGTTAACACAGATTCAGGAATAATTGCCAAAAACCCAATGACCCCTCACCCAGCTCCATTAAAAGAAAGTAACTGCAGGGAAACCCCACAAATCTGCTTCATAATGAGTTTGTGATGATGCCCTAAGGAAAGAGCTGTATACATAATTCCACATATAATAAGAACAATAATAGGTTCATTTGTTACTAAAGCACTTCTAGGTGCATAAATACCTCAGACAGTTTATTTCAGAGTTAATTAACAGTCCTGATTTTATGTTGGATGAAGCTAAAAACTTGTGAATAATCAAACAGCTTATTCTGCTTTTCCTTTTCCTTGAAGTGATTGTTTTAAGACCCTCAGACTTAACTTAACACTTAGCTTGTGTGTTTGTGCAGGTATGACCCACAGCAGAGGTGTGACTATCCCTTCAGACGGACCTGCTGCAGTATGGCTCTGCTTGTGCACATGCTGGCCTGCGCCTTTGGCCTCGGCTCCTGGGTGGCAGTTAACGGTCTCTGGGTGGAACTTCCACTCATTGTCAACGCTCTCCCTGAAGGCTGGGAGTTGCCTTCGTACCTGACAGTCATCATCCAGCTGGCCAACTTGGGACCTTTGATGGTCACCCTCATGCACAAACTGTGCCCAGGTCGTCTCAATGAGCACGTCGTCATTTACTCCATCCTTTCCATCGGCATCCTCGCCTGCATCTTCCTCGCCTTCTTCTGGGACAAGACTACCGTTGTAGCCGGGGCGCCACATAGTACAGCCTTCTTCATCATCACGTTCTTCCTATCGCTAGTGGACTGCACATCTTCAGTTACCTTCCTCCCTTTTATGATGCAGCTTCCGGCAAAATACGTCACAACCTATTTCATCGGAGAGGGTCTGAGCGGTTTCATCCCTGGTGTGGTCGCCTTGGCACAAGGTGTTGGCATGGCCAAATGTGTCAACTCCTCCCAGCCTGCAGGAAACCACACAGGCACGGACACGTGGTTGTTACAAACAGAATATCTCCCTCCAAACTTCTCCACAGAAGTGTTTTTTTTCTTTCTAGCAATCATGATGTGCATAAGCCTGGCTGCTTTTGTTGCGCTGAACAGAATTCCTCGGACGTTCGAGCTGTCCACAGAAAACCTAGTTCCAGATGTCGCAGCGTCCGCCAGCTCCGGGTTGGACAACGCAGGATTAGAGACCGACATAGGAGGTCAGAAAAGCCAGGAGGAAGAAGCGGCTAAGAGCGGCCATCTGCTGGCTGGCCCAAAACACTCCATGTACCAGCTGACCTTCATCTACGTTCTGGTGGTGTGGGTCAATGCTGCGACTAACGGCCTGCTGCCCTCTGTACAGACATTCTCCTGCATTCCTTACGGAAACCTTGCTTATCACCTTTCTGCAGCTCTGGCCTCGGTGGCCAACCCAGTGGCCTGCACGATTGCAATGTTCTTCCAGAACAGGTAAAGAAATTGTAGACCTGTCTTTAAATGGTGTGCTTCTCTGAAAACAATAAATTCACAAGGTTTTTCACTGTTACTTGCAGGACAGAGAGGTTTCCTGTTATCTTTTATTCATAACAGCATGAGGAGACTGTGACTTACAGACCTTTTCTGTGTTCAGGTCCCTGATCTTTCTTGGTGTGCTGACTGTAATGGGGACGGGCTTTGGGAGCTATAACATGGCTATGGCAGCGATGAGTCCGTGTCCTTTGCTTCACGGGTCTGCAGCGGGAGAGGCGATTATAGTGAGTCAAGCACAAACTGTGTCCTGTTATTTCTTTGTGATTTTTATCAGAGACGTGGCAAAGTACAACTCCCTAGTGTTAGCTTTTGTAACTGATGATGAGGTAACTTATTTGGGCTGTTAGTGTGAGATCCTGACTTGTTTTTAGACTTTAATTACATCATAATGTTCCCAGATTATCAGTGAGATAAGTGTGTGAAGTGAGTCCACGTTGTTCCTTTGTCCTCACCAGGTGCTGTCATGGCTCTTCTTTACCGGAACGCTGTCTTACATCAAGGTAATGGTGGGTGTTATTCTCAGAGACCAAAGCCACAGTGCTCTGGTCTGGTGTGGAGCTGCTGGGCAGATGGGTTCACTGGTTGGATCCCTCACCATGTTCCCGCTGGTTAACATCTACAAGCTGTTTAAGTCAGGAGACTTCTGTAACACCCAGTGTCCATCATGACAGCCGATATAGGAACCGCTTGTCACTGGGGAGGAGCTGAAGAAAAACGTTTTTACATTTTGGGTTGTATGCTTATTTAATTTTGTGATAAAAGTTAAATAAAAAAAAATATTTCCACCATAAAGTCTGTCTTCAAAAAGCTTATCTTTCTGTCGCATAAGGACCAGAAACAAAGATAAACAGACGGTCTTGCTCTGTCCAAAGTCCAATTAATAACTGAGCTTGTGTTTGACATTGAAGGTACAGTGTGTAAGAATTACTGACATCTAGTGGTAAATATGGGCATAGCATTCACTGCGAATGCCTAGCACAGTTGTGCATGTATGGTGGCTGTAAGTAGCCAAAATTCTTC
Organism: Telmatherina bonti; assembly: GCF_933228915.1. Classification (NCBI taxonomy): domain Eukaryota; kingdom Metazoa; phylum Chordata; class Actinopteri; order Atheriniformes; family Telmatherinidae; genus Telmatherina; species Telmatherina bonti. Next base: position 32,195,505 of record NC_136622.1, read on the forward strand.
CATACATAAACATGTTTTCATCTATGAGTGGATCCAGTTGCCTCAGGTACAGCAAAGACTTCATCACAGAAAACAACTTCATAATGTTGAACATAAACACCGGTTACCGTGCCGGTAACCCACAGCGAGTAGATATTAAAGAGTCATTCAAAGAGAATAAAAATATAAGTTATTGAAGTAAAGTGATTAGATAACAGCTGAAAAATACTTTTTCATGATATTTTAAATTTTTCTCTCATTGTCCTTTGATTTGGTTACATGCTGCACCTTTAAGATAATAATCTGTTAGCGTTAGATTCAGTTAAATCTATTTCTGCTTAATAAATTTACAATAAAAGCAATTCGAAGCAGTTTTAAAGATACACAAAATTGGAATTAATTGTTGCCCAATTATAATCCAGCTAATACAACTCAATTATTTTTCTGCACTGCAGCCTTTTGGCTGTGGTGTGGGCCCCGGCCCATCTCGGCCTGGCATTTCATGTTAACTGGTGGTCATTTATGAGACGGCTCCTGATGTGGAGAAATTCCCAGATATTATTTCCTCACAGCAATGTCAAGCCAGATCCTGAGACAGAAACCTGAAGGTGGTTTTATTTTGGTAGATTTTATTTTGGGGTTGTGTGTTTGGGCTACGTATATGGTTGCGCGCGTGTGTGTGTGCTTAAGTGGGAAATTTTTTAATGTTTTAAAACACTTTGAAATGCATACAAAAAGTGTATCACAAAAACTATATAAGTAAGGCTTGTAAGTAAAGTTTGATTTGATTTTTTAAAAAAAAGGCTAAACAAGCCTACAGGTTGTATTGAATATTCTTTTGGACACAATCCTCCACTGAGCAGGCACAGCTGAACAGTGAGATGAAAAACTCCCTTTTAACAGGAAGGACAAACCTCCTGCAAAACCAGATTTGGGAAGTGTGGAAATCTGCCTCGATGACAAGAAATGGGAATTTAAGAATTTAAGGAAGGGAAACTGTCTAAACCAGCGCATGAAAATGAAGACAGAACATTTCATGAAGAATGTGTGGACAACTTGATCTGGTCTTTTCCTTCATGTTTACATGTTCAAAATTCAGTTCATGTACATGAGACAGCAATCAAACTGCTCTTTGCATAACATTAAGTTACATAAATGAATTTTCCTTCATGATCTTGTAGGGATGATGGGAGAGTCGGTTGTTGAGCAAAGTCTATTCCAGCACATCCCAAAGATTCTCAACGGGGTATTGTCTGGTCTCCACGTGTGAAAATGATGTCTCATCCTACCTGAAGCTTTTTTCCCACCAGATTATCCGAATTTATAAGTGTTTTTTCTTAAGGCTAAACAGTTTTTTAGTTCCTATCTTTCAAGTTCCCGTTACATTGCTTGTATGGAAATTCTCCTAAGTTTACTATTAAAGCTGGGGTAGGTAATCTTGCTCAGAAACATTTTATTTTACTCTGGTTGAAGTTTTTCCTCATGCTGATAGTAGTCTGTACATTTTGTAATCATGAACAATAAGAAATATTGTTAGACCCCTCAGTCTACTGTAAATCTGTAAAAACTAACAAATCCAAACATTCAGACCGAAATGGAGTTGTTCATTTCTTATATTTTGTAAGCTTCTTCTCCCGGCTCCCCTCCTCCCCCTCCAGCAGTGCATACCTGATAGCCACACCCTGCATATAAACAGCGTGTTAGGATGAAAATACAAAGTAGTGAAGAAGAAACTCAGAAGGCAAACATGGCTGAGAAAATGCAGGAAGGATTTCCCCGACCCGGCTCGGTTTATTTACCTCCTCCCGCTAAACAGCCGAGAAAGAGAAAATCGTTGGTGGAAAAAGCTGCGAACTAGGAAAGCACTCGGAGAGCGCAAACCTCCGCCACAGCATTTAAAAACTTCCTGGATCCAAACAGTGATCTGGATCACCATCAGAACTAAATCAGTTCTTCCTTTCACATTTCCAACAACTCGCGAAAATTTAATTAAAATCTGTTCATAAGTTTTTGAGTTATCTTGAACACAAACAGATAAACGGCGGTAAAAACATAACCTCCTTCGCAGAGGTGAGAAAAAAAGCCTTGGATCACGCAAAGAGCAAAACCAGAGGGGGAGGAGCCAAGACGGGCGCTACTTTCACATCTTTGTAGCTCCCCATCATTACCTACCCCAGCTTTGAACAAAGTCGGAAGTCCTATTGTTGCTATTTTGCAAAACGACATCACCAAATGTTCACCAGGTGGCAGATCTCAATTATTCACGATTTCACATTTCGTTCTGGGAGACGATGGTTCCCTCTTCACCTTCCAGATTTTAATCAAGTATTGGACAGTTTTGAGAAGTTTCAGCATCTTCTTTACTTGATGCCAGTGATTTGACCCTTCTGAAACGGACATCTTTTCCATGATCACAACACGTGTCTCATAAATGAGAAGCTCCTCACTGCATCAGTTGGGGTTAAATAACTTGAAACATCATCATCCCTGCAGTCATTAACCATTGGGAGCCATTTACCCATTTAATCAGCTAAATTCAGTTGGTGAATTTTATTAATTTTTTTTTGGACAGGCAGTTTAGTTCTATTTATTTATTTATTTCTGCTGCAAAGTATCATGATTTTAAATTATAATTGTATTTTCAAACTCCATCATGATATGTATAAGTGTTTCATCTTATACCTTTGTTATTTTAATACTTCATTGTGTCAAATAGATCAATTTGTAAAGTCCTTTGGCCACTAGATGTCACAAGCACACTTCTGAAACATCAGCACGCTGCATGTACTGGTATTGCTCATGAAACATAAAGTGCACATTGTGGAGATGAAAACAGATGAAGGAGTTTAAATATATTCCTCCCTGCATGCTAAATATTACAACTGCAACTCGGTATGGATGACACTACTTAATGATACTATTTCACCCATCTACAGACACTGTGCAGAGAATCCATGTAATGAGCTTAAAAAAAGACAATATTGTCAGAATTTACAACCACTTGTGATCCCCTTAGAAAAAGCTGTTTCAAGTCAATTTCCCTTCCAAACTTCTCAGATGAAACTGAGTTTGAAGAAACAGAAGTATCTATTCTCAGAGAGAAGTAAATATCTATTTCCTTCTTTTTTCCAATTAATCACGCCATCCCCCAGCTTTGACTTATTACCAGCTGACAGGGCCTCATCCTGAGGCTGGTAGCAGCTGGACAGAAATACCAAAATGTATGAAGATGAAAAGAAGATGAACTACGTCATCAACACCACCACAGTAACAATCTGCTTAGATCATTCAAAATGCATACTAATAATAATCAATCAAAAAATAATGATAAGTTGCTGAGCACTACATTACAGACACATATGTTCACAAATCAACACTGGAAAGTGGAAATAGTAAAGAACAGACTGAAACAAAGTTATACAAGAGGAAAAAAGCCACAATGGTCCCAAGAACTGTCTGTTCAAAGCTCCCATCATCCCTATTAAAGATGCTGCTGCACATCCTCCGAGGAGGACAGAGGTCATCTCTGGGAACCAGAGAGAGGTTTCCTGCCAGCAGATGTTGCTCCTCTCTGGCCTCCGCGCCCTTCAGAAGGAGAGGGAGAGGTTCCCCAGCTCAGGTCTGTGGGGAAGCACAGGGAGGAGGAGGGCTCTAATTACTTTGGCTCAGCGGGGGCCGATGGCTGTTGCTCCTTCCGCTGGTCACTAGGGAGCTTCCTGACCCCAACACTGAGTAAAAACAAAAAGACAGGGAAGGAAAAATGGGGCCACAATTAGCCCTATGTAGCCTCCAGGGCTCAGGATCAGTGGAGGAGAAGCACAGATGGGACTTTCTCACTTGGATTTGCTGAATCCGCATTGCAATACGTGGAAGTCATGCAGAAATCACTGCACACGTTGCTGACGCAGATTCAGAGTATGATCAAACATATTCCTCATTTATGTTCTGAAATTGATATGCGAGTGTAAAGCCTTCGGACTGTCAGTGTTATTCTTCTGGTGTGATCATGACCTTGACTACTTGTGTGCAATCCGAAGGATTTTCTCCACGCTTGATTAGCTAAATTCCTTGATTGGCTCTGGGCTTTTGTGTCGAGACATAACAAAGCAGCAAAGAAAAAGTGTATAATTTTCCTTCGAGTGTCAGATGGTCCCATCGCTCCTCCAGCTGGTCAGGAGGGGCCACGGCCACCTGGATGCTGTGTCCCGGTCCTGTGAGATCCTGCAGTCTCCTCTGCCATGTGAAGACTTCACTTACTACGGCACTGAGAAGTCCATCTGCTCAGGTCAACACCTCCCAAAGAGCACCCCCCCCCCCCTTCTCTCTCTCCCAAACATCAACACAGCTCCCCCTCCCCTCCCTCCAGCCACTGTGCCTCTCAGCTAAATGAGCAGCGTGTCAAATGGAAGGAGGATTTACCCTTCCTTTAACTGGATAAGCGAATGAATTCACAGCAGCGTGATGCAATGAATGGATGAACCCACCTGCACTCCTGCACCACGGCTGCTGAATCGACAAATAAGTCACCTGTGTCTGACTTTGCATGATTCTCTCTCTCTAAAGCATGAATGCAGGGTTCACCCAGGAGCATGTTATCCTTTGACACAACATTTAAAACACAGAGAGAGCAAAGCCTTTTTAAAAATTTTTTTAATCTAAAATAACAAAAAGCAGCTGGCGAAAAATGGAAATTTGCTTGGGGGGCTCACAGATTTTGGCAGCTGATGTGCAGGTGAACAGCTTGTGGGCAAACCATTTGCTGATGCATGCAGACAGGCATGGCTCAGACAACATCTCACTGCCTCTCACCCATCAATTTCCACACATACTCGCTTTAATAAATGCCATCCATTTATTTGAAATTAGATGTGACAGCTCTATGTCATTTCACTACAGTGTCTAGGAGCAGACAGTGATGCACACAGGCCCACTCCTCGTTTTCTATCAGCAGGTATTGATGTTGCTTTAATGAAGTGCCTAGCACTCCACCCTAGGAAGAGACAAGTCTGTCAGCATATGTAAATGCTTCCTGCCTGTCATTGTTGTGGTGGGTTCAGCATGGGTCAGCATAGATTCTCCCTCTGGGAACCCTTTGTTCTGGGGGGCCGACAGTGCCACATGAGGGGACCAATTACAGAGCAGCGCAGCAGGACGGGGGTGCAAACTTGTTACCCTGCTGCAGTGAGCTAATTATTACCTCAACACCGTGCATACATAAAGCCGGCGTGTTAGGGGTGGGGTAACAAAGGCAGGGTCCTCTACATCATATTCTGGATAAATACTATGAGTATATGATTGCATACGTTTCTCTTGGCTCATCATTAAAGCTTTGGAAATGAGCTTCCAATTTTTTTTAAACCATTAAGAGCAACTGAGTGACTTATATCCTGTTGGAGTTTTTGTTTTTTTTGCTTTGTCAATGCAAACAGCGTCTACAGGCAACAGACTGCAAACCACATCACCTTGATGTGGTGTCAAGAAGTGATTTATGAAAATGCATCCTGCTCCCTCAGTCTTGAGTGAGACTTGACTGGACTCTGGGTGTTGACACAAAGCCCATATGGCCGCGCGAACGCGCTCCCTGAATAATCATTCATATTACAGCAGCTCAGTGGGCTTTGGTTCCCAGATGCTGATGACATTTTGGCAGCCTGCTTCTCATTAAGGAGTGCAAGAGATTTTTGCCAGGTTTTCCAAAGAGCGACAAAAATTCAGCCATCTTGCAAAATAACGCTTTATGTTGATGCCAGTGAGTCGGTTATGTGATGAAAAGCAACAAAGAGAGGGTCAGCTGAAATGTGAAGCCACACATGGACATCACTAGGAGCGTTTCGGATAGAAAACTAGATGGTTTATTTCAGAGAAAAAAATGCCAAACACACCTCTTGATGCATATAGACGCCCATCTTATCTTGTCATTAGCTCCCTGCTCTTACACCAACCTATTCATCTCCTTCTCCCCACCCCCAAAGACCAGTCTAGCCCAGCTGCTAGGGGCTACCAGTCCCCCTTCATGTGTGGGGCCAGTCAAGTGGAAAATGGCTGCCACTGAGAGAGCCCACTTTAGAGAGCCATCATCCTTTGAAGGGGCATGATGGCCTTTGACAGCCACAGTGTTAACACCGAGCCCGCACCAACACAGCACTGCTATTATCGTGTTTACTAAAGCAAAAGAAGAGGAGAGGGGTTCGGTGGGAGACCCTGTTGGTTGATGTTTGAATCCAGGGAATCTCTTCTGAGCCCTGCCGCAGCGGCATTGTGGGAAAACATGACATGGGATCACTCACAGCCAGGTGGAGATCGTATTCCAACACGTCAGCAAAGCTTTTACTGAGCAGGTTGTTCTGTGTGTGTGTGTGTGTGTGTGTGTGTGTGTGTGTGTTGTTCGCATTGTGCTCTTCTCTGGTAGCAACGTGATTACCATCATCTACGTTCCAGATTCAGTCAGATCCTGCAGCTGAAATAACTCCTGCATGGAACAGCTTTTCTCATTTGCTTTGGGGGAAAAAAAATGGTGAAAATCAACAGTTCATGCACCTGTTGTTGCTTTAACGTGCAAGTAGAAGAACAACTGCTTCATCTGACACAGATCCACCGACATCTGACTTAATCCACGAAGATTAGACTTTCTATGGGAAAGTAACACCAGCCATGTTTACACACACAACATTTCTTCTGTCGGGTTCCAGTTCTGACCAGACGTGCACCGTTATTCTGTTCACGGCATGAGTTTACAAACAAACACACTCCTACTGCCATCGTACAATTTGTCAGTTCCTCCCCCTTCATAATTAAACATCCTTTAAAGCTGCAGGTAATGTCGGGGAGCGAGAAAGATGTAAAAGTAGCATCCTATCTTGGTTCCTCCCCCTCTGGTTTTGCTCCTTGCGTGATCCAAGGCTTTTTTAATTTGCAGCTTTTTCCACCAACGATTTTCTCTTTCTCGGCTGTTTAGCAGGAGGAGGCAAATAAACCGATCCGGGTCGGGAAATCCTTCCTGCATTTTCTCAGCCATGTTTGCCTTCCGAGTTTTTTCTTCACTACTTTGTATTTTCATCCTAACACGCTGTTTATATGCAGGGTGTGGCTATCAGGTATGTGCTGCTAGAGGGGGAGGAGGGGAGCCGGGAAAAGAAGCTTACAAAATATAAGAAATGAACTATTTCAATTCGGTCTGAACGTTTAGATTGGTCAGAATTTTTACAAATTTACAGTAAACTGAGGGGTCTAACTATATTTCTTATTGTTCATGATTACAAAATGTACAGACTATCAGGACGAGGAGCCACTTCACCCAAAGTAAAACTAAAATGTCTCTGAGCAAGATTACCTACCCCAGCTTTAACCCTGTAAACCCAACTGTATCATATTTGATACCTACAGTTTTGGAGATAATTTGCATCATTTATTATAGAGACTTGACTCACAACCCTCTTGTACACCATTTGATACGAATCTCCTCTCCTCTGGTGGACACCAGAAAGCAAAGGACCACATTACAATTATTTTGACCTACCACACGGTAATAAATGGTAAATATACCAACAAATAAATAGTTTTGTTTTTTTTGTTTTTTTAAAAAAAAAAAATTCTTTAAAGGACCAAATAAAGACGGAATAAAAAATGGACTTTTCAGCAGTTCGTTTTGGTTGGGCTTTACAACCATGTCAATGTCAAGTTCTGTTTTAGTGTTGTCTTGTCGTCTACGATACCTCACTGTTTAAAAAAACAACTTTCTTAAGTAAAGCAAATAGTGCAATACAGCTGATGTAAGAGGCATATGCAGTAAGGATTATTTATACACAACACAGCCGTCTCAATCAGAAAGAAAATGGGTCCGAATGAGTTTAATCTGATCAGTTCTCTCTGTTTACATGAAGCTTTTTGAATGTTAACATAGCTATTGATGTAACAACACACCTGCAACTGATCAAACAGTGATTTTGTAGCTTATTAGTTCAATCATGCATGAAGCCACCTGCAGTAGTGCTATCTTTTAGCTCTGCTTCGGTTTCTACCAGCATCTCAGGGGAAATATGTGGCTCCCATTTGCTCCACTACACCGGTGAGCTGGTGGCTAACTGTCAGTGTGCTGTTTAATGCAAGCAGGTGCTTTTACTTTTTTCTTTTTTTTTTGTCTTGTCCAGCATTTAGGCAAGCAGAATGATGGTCTGGATGCTGTGTTCTGCTGAGCAAATTTTCTCTGCCAAGGGAAGCTTTATAGATATAATGATCCCCTTGACTTTCTGAATTTTTATTTTATTTCTATATTTATTTTGTGTTGTTGTTTGAATTGTAGAGTTTGTACTGCTGGACCAGAGAGGACAGACGAAAGACAGAAAGAGAAAGGAGAAAAAACATCTCATAAGAAAAGTGAAAGAGATAAAGGGAGAGAAAAGGGAGAGAAAAAAAAACAAAACTAAAAAATAACCCAAAAACAAAGAGAAAGACAACCTACAGATTTATACATACACACACATACAGGCACACACATACATATACATATAAAAGCAGGTGCTTTTTCACAATGACACTGAAAGTGGACACAGTGGTGGAGCTGCAATAACATTTACTCAAGAAAAACTTTTAAAAAAAGGTACTTTAGTATAGTAGACTTCCAATTTCTCATCTATATGTAAGATAAAAAAAAAAAAACAACATAATTCCCTATTACATATGTTCTGGTGTCATAACACATGTTTATAAATGACTTCCTCTGATCTTTCCCATTCAGCCTAATGTATCTGTTTTGGTGCATAATTCAGATTATTTGTGCTACATCAACTGCTGACACTCTAATCTTAACAATGTGTTTCATGCACATCAGCATTCACCGTAGAGCTTACATGTAACATATTCAAATCTGATTATTTCAATCCCCTTCAATCCAAGTGATTGATTGCTGCCTGCTGTTGGAGAAGGTGAATGTATTTGATTTGTTGTACCTTCCTGTAACAATGAAATGAATCTGACTGTGGCCTTTAAGTGAGGCAGGATTATCTTAAAACCAACACTATTCTGTTTTGATCTACAGCCGTGTCATTGTCTTGAACTGGTCAGTATGTTTGTTACTCAGTTTATTCAACGCCTTTAAAGAAAGACACTTTTGTTGACGGCATTGTTTGTGAGTGTCTTAGGACATGTGCAAGGGAGGAGGACACTTTGAAAGCTTGACAATAACCGTAAAAGTCAAGTGTAAGCAAATGCTCCCATTTGAGCAAGTAATCACCAGCAGCAGCATTTCCTGCTGCAAGCCATTCCCTAGACACTGCAAAAAGCTGTCCGGGGGAAACTTGCCAAAAATCTGGAATTAAAAGCCATGTTTTCACCAACAGGTCAGAGTCACAGCGGGACAGCTTGGTTCGCTAAATCTGGATCTATGTTGTGTTTCCACAGCCAACCAAACCCTTACCTGCTGGAATAGGTGTTGGTTGGAGCATCAGCCACATTACAGCCTGTTATCACAGCAGCGAAACAGAAACAAAGGGTGAGAATGGTGGACATCCAGCAGTCTGTGTCATATTTTTAAAGAAATATGGCTCCAAACAACACAAAAATCCACAGTATATTTAAACATGGTGCTGTTGCTACTTTGTTCTTAGTGCCGAGTTGCACATGAAGCAATGACTCATTTGACTAGTCAACAGTGATTCAAGCTTCACCCTTTTGGGTCTGACTGAGAAGATTAGAAAGGTTACAAAAAAGTATGCAAGGCTGGATCACATATTCTGACATCCAGCCCATGACTTGGTTGTGGAAATGAAAAAAAAAAAAAAAAAAGCAAAATGAACTGTTTCGTACCAATCCAGACACAATGGTGGTGTCCTAAATCCTGATGCAAAATACCACAAGACACCCAGAGAGCCTCAGTGTCCATCTCTGAAGCGTAAGAGATGTTTTTGTTTTTGAGGAGAATTTAGGTGATTTTTACGACTGTTGAATACAATGAGCATATACAGCGGTACAAACATAAACACATTTATTGAGACAACATTTTAGAAAGAAATGATGCCTTTTCTAGGAAGAATGTTTGTATAAAAATGTGCTGTTGTGTAACCTTTTGTAACAGCGTTTCAGATAATGAACAGAAACTGCTAATAAAGCAGTAATATGCTCATTAGGAAATGCTGCATGCTCTAATCTACCTTTGACCTGCTGCAATGTGCGCTGCCCAGTTTATGGATGCAGCAGATAAAAGCTGAAAGCGTTTCATCTGGCTCTGCTCTCTCTGGCTCCCATCCAACACCGGCTGACTGCTGATGTATGGCTGTAACCCGACCGAGCCTCTCACACAGCCTCGGCACATGTTGCTGCAGGACACATGTGGAGCTCCGAATGAGCAACAGTGATTTTAACTGCAACAAATGGTCGTGGTATGTCATTATCCAGATTTTTGGTGAGGGGATCATTACCTGCCACAGATGCCACTGTTGTTTTGTGTCTGTGTTTGTCCCAAGGCTAGCTAACCACGAAACTTGAAAAGAGCAGAAGGTGCCTTTGTGTAGACGCACACCTGATCTTAGCAATCAGTTGGCATCTCCGCGCTCACACAAGTCTCCCAGGCTCTGCCTCAAGGCAGTCCATCTGTTGCTGTGAGGAAGTGCGGCTGCGGGTGAGTGTGCTTGGTTACAGGTCCGCATCTATTCCTGTGCACGTGTGTGTTGGAAGTGGGAGGCTGCAGAAAATATGTGATTAGCAGCTTTGCGCCTGTTGACACGTCTGCTCCCAGAGGTCTGGGTCTCTCACTTTCTCTGCATCGATGGAACTGATATTTAAAGTAGAAAAAGGTGACAAACAAATGTGACAGGAATCTGGACGTGCAATTAGTACCACCAGAGGTAGTATTAGAGCACGAGGGGGGTGCATCAGTCATGCACACTGTAAAAAAAAAAATTAGCATATCATGGCTTTGATCTTCTCTTTAACCAGATGTAGAAATCTAAAAAGACCGAAAAGATGTTTTTTCTAACATGTTGGAAGACACTGTGTAGATTTTAATTTCCGCTGAGTCTGCAGAAAATGGCTGATCCAGATTACCAGCAGGAAGAAAAGCTTTTGATGGTTAGCATGCAAGCCTCCAGCAACGAATCCATCTGTATGTGTGAGAGTGAAAGATATTTTATTCAGTGTCTTATTACATGGAAATTCAAAGAAGACCTCTAAAAGGAAGAGTAATGGGAATGAGCCTGTTAGAAAAATGTAATAAACACGTGTGATGGGTTTACATGACCCACGGTGAAGAAGGAAAGGTGGGTAAGAAGACCAAATAGCAAGACACTTGCACAAAGGTGATAAAGTAGTTTGGAAAATACTCACTGCTTCCATGTAGGGTGCAAGGTTTGGAAAGATATGGGCAATAAAACTAATATTTATTCTAATATTTATTCCCTTTTTTTTTTTTTTAATGGAAGATGGAGCCTGCAGGGTACAGGAGAGGAAGAAAGACATTAAAGAGGAAAAATACAAACAGAAAAAATAAATGCAGCAAAAATACCCAAAAACTTAAAAAGAACACTAAAAGAAAGACATTAAAAAGGAAAGGATAAAAATTTGGCATATTTGGCAGGAAACAAACCCCTCCTATATGTTTATTTATTTATTATTCATCAAACTGGTTTTTTCTACTTATCGATTTGCTTTTACTTACTCTTATTTTATGTATTTATTTTAATATTGGTTATTTATTATTTATTTTTTATTTCAATTATTTATCTTTTAATTGTTATAAAGTTTTCCTATTTTCTTTATCTTTGTGTATTATTTTTCCTGTTTTAGGTGTTAATAAGATAGATAGATAGATAGATAGATAGATAGATAGATAGATAGATAGATAGATAGATAGATAGATAGATAGATAGATAGATAGAAGAGAAAGGGAAATAATTTGTTGTAATAATAAATGTCGGGAGGGGTTTATGCTCCTGAAAATGATGAAATGGAATCAGAAATGTGTGATCACAGCTGCAAATTACAGCAGCATGAAAAAAACACAAATAAAGACATTTACCCCCCATTTTCTCCCACTTTTCTGTGGTGGGTTTGGAGGGGCAGCAGCTGCAGGGAAGACCAGATAAATTGTTCTTTGATCCTTCCTTCTTTTCAGCTATTTCTCCTCCATTTAAGCTCTGTTGTTAAACTACAACAATCCTTTCTGTACTCTATTCATGCAACAAAATGTCACTGTGCAGTAAAGTGTTGCCATTTTCAAAGCTGCTGAATATCTTGACATGTTTAGGAGAAAGTGTTGGACCTCTAACAGCACAGAATACATTTTTAAAATCAAACTTAACAAACAAATTAAAAAAACACACATTAAAGCTATATATTCTGCAAGAATAGCAGCAAAGTGTTTTTCATTCAAACAAATGCTTTGAATCAAGCTTTATCTGAAAGGATGGAAAGTTTTCCTTATATCGGGTGACTTTGATGGGTCATAATGTATCCGAGCTGTGCATTACAGTGAAGAACATCTGCCTCCAAAGAGCTCTTAGGAATGTGTTTTTTGATACCATTGACCTTGCCAATATTGAACCTTGCTGATAGATGTGTGATATATAACCCGATCCAGGGTTGTTCTGTGTTGAATCTGTCATATTTGATGTACATAATAGATAAGGTGGTGATAAATATTTAATTGGAAAAGGAAGAGAAGCATGTGTTGCGTTGTTGCTTTGTTTGGATGCTTTGTGTTTTTCAACTTGTGGTGCATTAGGTCAGTGTGATGTTTGGCTCGAGTAGTTTCTTCTAATTGCTATCAGCTTTTTTTGGATTTTGACAGCGTATTCACAGTGTCTCCGCCTCCCAGACCCCCCTTTCTTTGAGCACTTCCAGTTTATCCTGATTTAGTTCGTTATGGGGACCTGTTTTCTAGAGAGAATGTCATATGCTAAGTTAACCTCTGCATGCCTCACTGGCTCACTGCCATTTGTGAAAGGACACCAACATAGACACACTCTCTTTGATGACGACAACTGGCAAAGTCCCCAACCTTTAAAACAGCTCGAGCTGCTGCTGGATGTACGCGATGGTGTGAGTGCACTCAATAAATCTGTGCTGGTCTGATTCAGACTCCCACACATCGCCATTCAGTGTCCTTGAAAGCAGCTAACGCCATAACTGTTCAGGAAACACAAGATCCATCTGCTCTGCCTCAAGTCAATGAGTCACTGAGAGCACTTCTAATTGTGTGGATGGCGGCGGATGTCCATTTCATAAATATATTGAATAAAATACTCACAGATCATTTCAAACTGGAACCTGTCTTTTTGTTGCACAGCGCGCTGTGAGGACGGCCAACAACCCCATTGAGAAATTAGCAGGGTCCCCTGTGCTTTCCTCTCCTTTAATGAATAATTCAGCTGTCAGGGTGAAAGCAGGGCGAGGAGACCTTGTCACTGGCGACTGACTCAGCACTCTGTGGCCTGAGGGTGACACTAAACCTGAGAATTGCTTCCCGTACCCTTCATAATAGGTTGCAGTACTACAGTGTCCTGTGTTGGTGGCCACACAATCTTCCAAATGCAATACAATGGAGAGGAAGCTGCGGATCTACTCATCATCGAGGTCAAGGAAAAGTTGCTGCAATGTCACCTTGATTTTTTTTCTTTTTTTGTTTTGTTTAGTTTTACCCTGTTATGCTGATGCAAGAGGTTTTTAAGCACTAATTTCACACTGTGGAAACATTATGCAACAAGCAATAAAGGTTTTACAGCATGGCCTTCCTGCTTTTATCGCTATTTTATTTATTATTTGCAACTTGCTTTTATACTTTTCCTTCTAGATATCTTGATAGATCGATAGATGTAACACATGAAAAAAAATCCCATGGCTAGAGCTTGTTACATCCTCCATGAGAAGCGAAAGCTTCATTCTTGCTCTTGAGGCCACGAGAAGCTTTGTCTGCAACGGGGAGGGATCACTGTGGGCGGCGATGTGCGCTCTATGTGTAATAAACCCGGTTACATCATGTTTAACAAGCAACTTCATCCTCAGCAGAGCGGCTTGTGGATGCGACTGGGTCCGTGGGTTTTAATGCCACATGTTGTAAAAATGTTCATCACCTTGATCAGCTGTTTTGTCAAAACAATCCGTCTTTACTGCAACAGAAAAAAAAGCAGCAGCGACAGCTTTCCGCTTCATGCGTTTTCCGTGTTAACCACGCCCACCTCAAATGTCCAACCAATCACACGATACTTCTCGAAGCCGCACAATTAAAAAAAACTTCTGCAAGCCTGATGTGTCGAGACTGTCTTCAAATCACGTCCGCAAGAAACAAAACAACGTAAATATCTTCTCAAAGCGTTGCGAAAAAGAAAAAAAGTTTTCGCTTCTCGTGGAGTCAGTCTACTTTCACCCCGTCAACCTCATTGTACAGTTTATCTTTTAACACTTGTGTATTTATCATTAAAAACATTATAAACCTGTCAAAATAGTTCCTGACCAATTTATCATCTTATCACAGTCCTATCAATAACGTATGCAACATTATTAAATGAAAATATGACATTTCTTTAAAAAAGACACTCAAAGTAATGTCGAAATCATGTTTTTACATAAGTAGCAGTTGTGACTGTTGTATATTGTAACACAAAACACCAATTATCCTTTACTGTGTATGCTTGTTAACCCTTTAAAGGGAACTCAATGAAATACCTTGAAATTAGAAATTTTAACCTTAAATTGTCCTTCTGGTATGTATGCAAGACCTCCATTCTGTTGTTAGAATAACAAAAAAAAAAGTTTCATACTGAATATGAAAGAAAACGAAGTGATCAAAAATAGTCACTTGCCCCATAAAGGGTTAATTGTATTCATGTATTTTGTTTGCAAAAATCTCAATGATTCAAGCAGAGATTAAAATATTAACTACAGCTTGATATAAGAAAATAGTTAAAGCAGCAGCTACTAAATTGCACTTCAGCACTGTGATTGTAGATGACGAAGTCTGATGGATTGTCTATCAGTTTTTACAACTGTGAAAAATCACAGAAACTATAACAATTACAGTTTGCATAAACATTCCCATGAAATGACTGGTGTTTCCAACATCACCTCAAAGGCCACCAGTGGCTCAAATAGTCATGTTTCCTGTGAAATACCTTAAGATCATTCACTCCTTCTTTAGCTGTTATCTGCAGGTAGAATAAACTCTGCAAGTATGGGACGAATCACTATAAAACTGTTCCACATTCGCTGCGCTTCCATTACCCTGAGAATTGTGCAAAACCAAAATATTCCAAGAAATAACAGCAATGGAAACACTCTATTATGCTATTTATTAAAGAGTGTGATTATTTATCAATGACTTGATGATGATGTATATTTTTTTCTTAAAGTATGGGGATTGATTGTCAAGTAATTGCCTGACTGACCAGTTATATGTGTGTTTTATTGTTTTTTTTTTTTTTTTTTGCTTTTTTGAAAAAGGGGGCAGGTATTGTAAGACTTTACTTCTTCCTGCTACTTTTCTATCATGGTGGTGCATTAAGGTGTTTTTTTTTTTTTTTTTTTTCAGATTTGTTGTGATGTGAGATTGTGCAAATTAAATAAAAATTAATAAATAAATGACACTACGTGGCTACCATCTACAAGCCACAATTCTTGTAAAATTTCTTCAACGCAACAAGATTTTATAAGAACTGCGGCTTATTTGCTAAACACCATTCAATAGAAACACCTGCAAATTACAACTGAAGTATGTAGACATTTTACAAATTTCAAGTTAATTTGGCAAAAAACTGTCATGGAAACGCAGGTGTAGTAACATTTCCCACAGGTTTTTTTGGTTAAACTTATGCTTTTCCCCCTCCCTTTTTTTAAATACTTGACAACATCATGGCCTTCTGGTCAGTTTTACCTGCATGCCCGAGACCAATCAGCTGGTGCAGCATGCAGATAATAATCTTACATCCACGCTGTGTTGCATTTCACTTAACTAGCCACCTAACCCAGGGATTACCCATGTAATACACACTCTGTCTGTCCTGTCTACACGCTCATAACCTGACAGCTTGTTTCCTCCCTTTCTGCCAGAGGTGTCAAGTAATAAAGTACAATCACTTCCTTACCTTACTTAAGTAGAAATTTGGGTTTCTATACTTTAATGTAATAATTATTTTTTAGACGACTTTCTACTTCTACTTCTTACATTTTTGCACAATTATCTGTACTTTCTACTTCTTACAATTAAAAATACAAATAAAAGTAGTTATATATATATATATATATATATATATATATATATATATATATATATATATATATATACATATGTATTTTGCATTGCATTAATTTTTCATCAGAATTTATGTGGCTAAAAGCATGTAGCGCTTCCCAGCTTTTTCAGTATTAACATTCTGATATAACATTATAGTCATTATAACTTTTAAAATAATGTTAACTGCGCCACAGTTTAAGAGTTACTTTTTAATGGTATTTTAATGGTATTTTTCACACTAGCAAACAAACATTACTTTTACTTTTATACTTTAAGTATTTTTTTTTAAATCAGTCCTTTTACACTTTTACTTAAGTAAAAACATTGAGTTGGTACTTTTACTTCTACAGAAGTCTTTTTAAACCTGAGTATCTATACTTCTACATGAGTAATGAATGTGAATACTTTTGACACCACTGCTTTCTGCTCCAAACACACCATGGTGCACCAGCTCAGTTTCAGTCCTCCTGTGTCCTGCTCAGACTGTGGCTTTTCACTGCTGCATGCTCTGGATCCACATCACGAAGCTTCATTTAAGACTCAAAGATCAATTTTTTCCAAAGGGTGACTTGTAAGTTGGAGAGCAGACAGGCTTTTCTTGTTTATAGCAGTCTGGGAGCCCAACGGCTATAATGTAATGACCATGCATCCGAGGAAAATGGCTGATATTTCTCTGCCTCTAGTGGACCCAGCGGATATCCAGATAATGAATATGTGAGACAGGACTTATATCTCTGTGCACTGGTCATTTTAAAGCTTTTTAAAGGCCTAAGCACAGTGGACGCACTGTGTGCAGGGCCTAATGATGCAACGGGACTCTCATTCTGTGCAGAAATGCCACATAAGTATATTTGCTGCAGTGTCGACTGTGTAAGCCAACACATGCTGAATGAATTAGAAAGGGATGGAGGAAGAGGAGGTCTCATATCTTTCGTTTATGACACTGCACACACCGCTGCAGTGATTGATAATCAGCCTCTGACCAATCATGTCTCAGAAAAGGACGCCAGTGTAGGTGAAGAGATGGCAGATAAAAGATGTTTCAAAACAAGGAGATCCTTTTGTTTTACTGAAAAGGTGAGTCAGCCCATGCAGCTGAAGGTGTGCAACATCTTCTGTTGTTTATGGGCCATAAGTGATGTCTGCATTTCTATATGTGATATCATTGGTGTATTATGACCTCTGTGAATAACCTGACACATTCTTCAGCAAAGAATTTTACATTTGTTTATACATACGATGGGTAAACCAGTAGGGCAGCACCATGACAGTCTGTTACCTTAAAACTACAGCCGCCATTAAGGGACAAATATCCCCAATAGAATAAGAATTGTTTCCCTGTGAGCCAGCGTACAGTAAATGCAGGAGCATGCATATGCAGCAGCTATGCAGGAGTCATGTTTTTGAATGCATATAAAGAGATAAAGGACAATTGAAAGGCAGCATGGCCAAAAAAGAGGATTAAAGTGATGCTAGTCTTCCTCAGATGAAAGGAACTCAAAAAGGAGAAAGATTTTAAAAGGGATGAGGAAGCTGCAGCTTTTTTCTCCTCAAGTAAATCATGCATATTGCCTAAATTAGCCAAAAAGCTAACTTTTTTTCATTGGTTTTATTAGACAGTGTTGCTCATAAAATAGCCGCTAAAACACCAGCTTTGTTGGTACAGAAGTGTATGTTTACGTGGTTTTAGTAGTTCTTAAAGTCACGGTAAACAGCAGCTTTCTGTCACAGGAAATGCAGCTTAAAAAGTCTTCCCACCGGGCTTTTAGTCAGGCTTTAGCGCTACTGAAAGCCAGTGTTTAAACCTCTTCACCTGAGTGAACACTCAATGAAGGTGTGGGAGGACACTGCTTCATCAGTGTTGCCGAGGCGATACCTGTTCGAAAAGGCAAGGTGCTCGATTGCATTATTAGTTTGAACGCGATACACAACAGGAATCATTCTCACACGATGTCCCTTTAAGTAAAAACTTGGCAAATTTAACCTAAAAATAAAAGTAATACAGCAGCACTAAAATAGCTAACTGAGGAAGCATGATGGTGATGTGCATCTTCAAGGTCATCTTCCTGTAGTTTACACTAATCATTACTTTTTTATGAGACAACACTGGCAGGAATCAATAGAAACATGTATAACGGAAACATGAGTCACAGAAAGAACAAAATTCAAATGAGCACTTTTCTTGTACTTAGAAACAACTATAAAAAGCTAAAATTAATATTATTATTGGTTCATTTTAAAATGCTCGCAGTAGTATTGGTAATAATATTTTCATTAGGTAGATTTTAATATTTTAAAAGTCAGTGTTTCTTTATTTAAAGATTGTTTCTGTAAAATTAAGACATGTATTACAAATATATGTACATGTCATTTTACATGTAAATACATGTAATAGCCTGGATTTCTTTCTGGATTTACTAAATTAAAGGTTTCTGTCATGATGTGTGTTTTGTATCTTAGATCTGGTTTCCTGTTTTTGTTTGTAGCTTTTCTTGTTTAGTTCTCTCATGTCTTGTTTCCTGTTTATTAGTTCACCTGGTCTCCTTTAGTTCATTCACTTCACCTGTGTTTCGTTTTGTTCCTGTGGATTTATACCCCTTGGTTTCTGTTCCTCATTGCTGGTTCATTTTGTTAGCTTCCTGCATTCCTGTGTCGTCTTTTTCTTTGGAAATAAACATCTACATTCAGCCTTCCTGCCTCCAGATCCTGCTTTTGGGTCCACCTCCACCACCCCTTCGTGACAGTTTTGGGATGAAATGTGTCAGCAAGGCATCATCCAGACTTACCAGGGTCTGGTTGAGGTTGCTTTTTTTTTTTTTTTAAGAGAACATCTTTTGTTAAATTAATTTCTTAACTCAAAACATATTTTGTAAATGATATTTATTTATTTGCCTTTTTTTTTTTTTTTTTTTTTTTTTTTTTTTTAAATTAATGCAACACTCTGTCCTATATATTTAAAATGATGTTCAATGGGAAATGTGCCAGGTACAGGCTTTAAATGTTGTCATTGTGTGTGTGTGTATGTGTATGTGTGTGTGTGTGTGTGTGTGTGTGTGTGTGTGTGTGTGTGTGTGTGTGTGTGTGGACACTCCTGGGTCACTGTATGCGGGAAAATAAACCTGTAAAGGATAAATTATATGATAACAGCTAACTATAACAATCTACATTAGCTGGTAGGCTCCTTGTATTTTGCTCCAAACACCTTTTTGGCAACCAAAAAGCAGTCAAACAGCATTCGTCTGTACCACACAGACTGCAAACAAACAACAAATGGAAACCAGGAAGCTTCCAGTAGCAAAATATTGTCCTTTCCTGTTTATACAGATTAGCTGATGAGGCCATTGGATCAGAAAAGGCTTGTGCTGCTCCGGACACATTTCTGGATCAAGCTTGGTTGTTTGACATTTTTAGTATGAATTAGCACGTTTGAATGCCAGAAACCCACTGAATTATCATAATAAGCATCAGACCTGCTAAAATCAGCCTGTTGGTTCTGTCGTTGCAAACATGTTCGCATGATTTGTTAGCATTTAGCTCAGAAATCATTAATAAAGGCTTACAACAATCTGAACATGCAGAATAGAGCTGGCAATAACAAAATGGTTTGTTTCTTCCATCAACATCTTTTGAACTCAGACAAATATTTCCTTTCATCTTGTAACTCTCTTCTAACAACGAGCTTTATTCCGCAGCTTCCATTTGCATTTTTCATTTATTTTCTGTTTGTGCATCATTCCTGTGGCTGTCTTTGAGATTAAACACTGGTGGAGGAAGGAGGCATTTCAGCACATTCACAAAAGATGATTCCACATCCAGGGCAAACGAACCCCCCTGGGCCTTGTGCATTTGGCCCCCCTGTGGTCCACAGAGCTCTAAGCCGACATCTGTTTTTCTCTGGAAACAACCTTTGATCTCAGGATGAAGACTTGCTGTCAAATTAATGAAGAAATGTATCATTGCAAATAAAGAGACTGAAACTGTTTTCTTGTTATTGATCAGCTGCATAAGTGTGAGGTTAAGGATTATTCATGTCTTCAGCCTCTGAGTGAGCATTGCAGGGGAAATGCTGCCCTCTGTGAGTCCATTAAACTTTATCACATTGAAAAACTGTTTACATGTATAAACAATGCATTCTCTAGTCAGCAGTTTACAAATAACAGGAAGGTTATCTGATGTTTAGCTGTAAAATCTATGACTAAAAGGCAGCTAATGTGTCTCAGAAACTATTAACTCTTAAGAATATCTTTAGTAAAAATAATAGAGCTGTGACGAAATGCTTTTGTGCCGATTCGATTAGATTCTTTTTTGGGTGTCGATTTGATTTAAATTGCGATTCTTACAATTCTTCAGTATTGCTGATTTTTGTAGATTAAAAACAAAACAAAAATGTAAAAAGATTTTTTTTGCAGATCATTTTACTTGACTTTAAGGAAAAAACAGCACAGTAGTCATCAATTTGCAGCTACTGTGCCCAAGTATACAAGTAAAAAAATAAATAAAAATAAATAATGAATTATTTTTATTTATTTTAAAAAATTGATTTTTTTTTTTAAACAAAACAATCTATTTTAAAATTGTGAAGCAAAAAAATCATGATTTTCATTTTACTGAATCCATTTTCCAGCCCCTAAAAAAATAAAAAGGAAGCTCCAGAAATGTAAAAGAAAGTTTTTCCTGGTTTTCAGGTCAAAATGTGCAATAAAGTCATGACCTTTCAGTTTAAACTCTGCACAGCTGGCTTTTTTCTTTTTTTAAATCTTAAAAAAGGCCCACGGTTAAGCAGGAAGGCATGAAGTAATCACCTTAGACTAAAAATCTGCATGCCGTTATTGATTGTGTACTAATTAAAACCTGTTGTAAAGCCTTTGCAGTCTTTGCTGATTGAGGCAAAAAAAATCTCCTTCAGGAGTGACAGTGCTGCTATGTGCTTTGAATAAACTATTGCTCTGAATCTTTCCAAGTTATATTTACTAACTAGAAGGATAATACCTTTAAAACAACATTATTTCCTGTTTTTATTCAAACTGATTACAATGAAATGCCAGTTTTTTTATTTAAAAAAATCCAGCGCTGGAAGTGATTATCAGCTGAAGTTAATCTTCCCTCTGCCCATCCATAAATTTCACATACCTGCTTATCATATGTAGATTACACCCTGAACAAAGCCCAAGCTATCACAGGCAGGATATTATAGCACAATAAATATAATCTAATGTCATGCTGACACTTGTTTGGTCACTTGGAGGCGATTTACTACTACTTACATAACTCATATAACTGGAGAATTCTGATCCAAGCAGGAAACTTTCCTTTAGTTTAACAAGTTTGTCTGAATATTCTTCACAAATTTAATGTGCAGTTTTAAAAAAAGATGAGAGGCTGGACCGCACATTGCTGATTCCCCCGCTGTTCTCACTAAATGATACATCTGAGTTGTGTTGTTTGTGCATAAAGGGGAAATGGAGTGCTGCTTTAATTCATGTCCAGATGCACATGGATGCTTCCACGATTCTCTGATTCTTTGACTTCTGATAGATGACTTGACAGTCGTGAGCACAATTTGTCATCAGCAAAAACAAACACATTGCTGTCAGTCACAAGAAAGGCACAGTGCCAATCAGCAGTGATGTACAGAGCAAGATTAAGCGACAACAGCCTTCTCCCAGACATAAAAAAGCCTTTTATTGAGAATTCAAACAGGTGTCATACTGGTTTCTGAGAGGCAAAGCAAATGACAGACTACTGAGCCGTAAATAGCACAGCAGACGATGGGAGATTGGCCATATGTCCACTGTGGGAGTGTGTGTGTGTGTGTGTGTGTGTGTGTGTGTGTGTGTGTGTGTGTGTGTGTGTGTGTGTGTGTGTGTGTGTGTGTGAGAGTGCCAGCTACACTGGCTTGGTTTGAGATTGGATTCTTTTGGGAACGTCCCAGTAAAAGCTCCTCTGGGATGAAGGGAGAATCAAATGCAACATCCATTTACTCAATTTTGGTTGAAGGAAATGCTGAAAGTGTGTGGTTTTCTCCTCTGAGGCTGAGTGTTATCTGTCGTCACAAAGCAAATCATAAAAACACGACAAGAAACTATTTTTAAACACAACGAGGAAGCATCAATTTCCAAAAAGTGACATCAAATCCATCTTTTGCACCTTGTTAGCCATCATCATGTCGCTGCTGCATTTAGTACCAAGAGAGTGCAGGTTCTCTGAGTGCATGTGCATGGGTGCACGCCAAGGATAGGGTGTTCTCCGCGGAGCACACAGCTCCATCTGGGCCAGAGTAATTGGTCTGCTATTCATATTCAGCAGTGTAATGGCCTCTAGCTATTCATACAGTCACACATGAACTAGTTACACTGAGAACAATCAAAAGATGGTTTGACCTGAGTGTCAGTTTTTCAGGAGGGGTTGCCGAGACAAGACGGTGACAGAATCTAAACCTGCTTTGATTGGATGCATATGGAAAAATACGGGAAAACCCTGATTGAATCTATAAATCATTAGGATTTCAGTCTGCAGCATTTAGCAGCTTTATCCCAAAAATGGTGTTGGATTGTTCAAAATTGGTCCAAATAAAGATGAAAAAACTGAGATGCATCAGTCAGGGAAATCTTGCATCATGATGAAGTGTCATTAAAACAACTGCAGATGGAATAAAGAAGAAAATCTGCCCTGTTTTCCATGAGAAAGGCATGTAGCAACCCTGCACTCTGAAATGCATGCACCGAATCATCAATAGCAGTAGCAGGTTCAGTAGAAGTGTTATTATACAGAATAAATAAATGTGTAAAATAACCAAACAGCTGAGTGGATTTTTGCTGAATCTGTGCACGAGCCTTTCCTTGGCACACATCATGAGCATAAACTGGATTCATCTCAGTTTACAACCATTACTCACCATCAGCAGCATGATGAACTGTAAAGCCCCCTGCTGCAAAGGTAAGTAGCGACTAGTGTTTTTCCCCCCATGTAAAAACACCTATAATTACCTGTGTAATGGAAGGAAACACCCTTCATCATCTGATCATTCCTCAACAAGATAAATATGGTGGTCAAGGCATTTAGAGACAAATGCCATCCTCTTGGTGACAAGGGGTTTTGAGTGGTGTATTTATCATGGTTTGAAGTGGTGTCTGAGTCTAACCAAAGTACTGATTATTCAGAGTGAAGAGCAGCAGCCAGCCCATTACCTCCCAGAAAATAACAATGTGAACACCCGCCTCCCCGGCCTTTCCCAATGTAGTCTGTCAGAGCTTGTCAGCTGCAGCACCATTCATTCAATCTCAACAAGCGGATTCATTCCTTGTCCTGCACTATCTCTCCCTCCTCTTAGCCTCCATCTCCCTCCGCTGCCTCACATTACCTCCCAGTGTCTTGCAGGTTGCTTGCCCCCCCCCACACACAACCACCCGGCCGCTGCTTCAGCTCCACCCCACCCGCTCACTTCCTCCCATTCTGCAAGCCTCCCATTCTGCTCCACCCCTCCACCCTACTTGGTCCTGATGAGCCATTGTGAGATTCAAGCAGATGGATGGGGAACAAAGGGGTGAGAGGGGGCCTCCTCTGCCTGTCCCCCTTGTATCACTGCCAACCAGGCTCTGGGTAATCTTCTCAAGCTTTCACGGCAAAGCAATGAATAACCTCAGCCTCCACTCTGAGACCCAGGCTCCACCGCAGCCACCCCCCCTCTTATCTCACCCTCTGCAGACTCGCCAGGGCCGGCTGCTCCTCGGATAGCATCTCTCACCCTCGCTTTCTACTCACTGTCTCTGCCCTCCATACCCAATCAGTTTTTTTTTGTTTCTTAGGGCGTGTTACAAGGCCCAGAGATTAATTGGGGCTGTGGCTGGATGACATCTGGTCTAAGCTTCATAAAAGTCTGGGTCCTTGAGGTCTGCCGGGTTTATAATGAAGTGTATATAAGTTCATTTTCACATCAACAAAGCGTTAATCAGGGCTTCTTAAATGGCCATTTCGACGCTTATTCCGGGGGCTGCTTCAGTAAATTTGATTACAAGAACCACAGGCATAAACTGTACTTTCTAGAAAATCTATTAACTTATATAGTCTTTGACTTTAGGGCTACATGTTCAGATGTTTGGAGACATCTAATAATTTTATACCGTCAACAAATCCTACGATAAGACCAAAACTGACAATGGGCTCATCCTCCCAAAAGCTGTCCGGTTTATTAAACAGAGGACTTTGATTTATTACTCTCTGCCACAGGAGTTGATTGATTATATTTAGTTTATGTACTGTTGTCTTTTCGGAGGCATATATTTTAATTAAATTATAAATAACATGCAAGAGAATGAGCAGTCGGATGAAGTTTTGAAGTCTTTTTCCTTCATCTCTTCAGATCAGAATAGAAGGCAACAAGCTGCATCAGCAGGTGTTTATTTTTACACACCCAACCCAACAGATTTGATTTAAGAAGCGCTGTTGTACAATATCTGTTTTTATCATATGATCTGATGTGTTTCCGTATTTTGTCTTTTGTCTCTTTACTGGTGTCTCTTGGTCCTGTTTACAAATGAGAATGGGTCGTCAAATATTTTACCTAGTAAAGTAGCTTTAACCGCCTTAACTCAGCATAAAAGTAAATCTACTTTACCTTAAACAATAAAAAGTAAAAGGAATAATATGACCTTTAAGGGTGTAACGCGCTGTTGCACATAATAAACCATACAATGACAGTAGACACTGTGCTGGGATAAACATATTTGCATAAAGTGAATATTTTCCTTTTATTGAACCCTGACTATTATTAGCTTTTCTTTTTTTCCTCAGACAAACAGCTAAATGTCCAATTCTGTCAAATCCACTGACTTTCAGACTGTAATTATACAACAATCACTTCCCAGTCAATCATTAGACCCGGCGGAGAAGCTCCTCGATCACTAACAGGCGAAACAATCCACCTGTTCTGTGTAACAGGAACAGCTCAGCCACTCCACAGCTTCCTTGCATGACCCTGTTAAAATATTGAGCATGTACTTAAGTGCTATTTGGCCAAGTGTCATTTAGGCTGAGGGGCTCTCCATCGACAAAAGATGTCTTGAAGTGACTGGATCAGAGCTGGTAGAGAACCACAGAGGAATACACAGGTGTTGAATTATTTAATTGTGATGAAATATTTAGGCTTTTGTCCCACAAACTACTAAAGACAACTACAAAGAAGGGCAGCAGACACAGGGAAAGCAAAACACAATGTTTTTATGACTTTTGTTTCAATAGCATAATTTAGCGTCACTGTTTGAGATCATTAAACCTTAAATCAGAAAAACCAGCTCTACAGATGGAACGGTTTGTTTTGATGAGTGCTTAAAGAGAATATTATCAGTGCATTAATGACATTTATTAATAATGCAGTATTTTTATGGTATGGCTTCTGATCTGATTTCATAATGAAAAGTTGTCGTCATTTAAACAAAATCAAGTTTGTAAACTTATGTTAAAAAGAAAGTGCAGTTTGGATGATTTTCCAACCAAGATATGCAGAGTAGCATCTCTGAATGCACAACATGTCCAACCATGAAGCAGATGGTCTCCAGCAGCAGAAGACCACACCGGGTTCCCTCCTGTCAGTAAGAAAAGGAAACTGGGGCTACTATTCACACAGACTCAGCAGAACTGGACAATAGAAGATGGAGAAACATTGTCTAGTCTGATGATTTTCTATTTCAGCTCCACATTCAGATAGTAGGATCACAATTTGGTCCAAACAACATGAAAGCACGGATCCATCCTGCCTTGCATCGCTGCTGATTATATCCATCCCTTTACGCGCACAGTGTACACTGCAAAAACTGAAATCTAAGTAATTATTAAAAATCTTAAATTGAGTACACATATGCTTTTTTTTTTTTTTTAAAGGTAAGATAATTCTTAGTTTTAATGCCAGAGAATTCCTCTTGTTTTAAGAATATTTTTACTTGTTTTGGGAAGTCTTGACAAGCCAAATTTTCTTGTTCTGTTGGCAGATAATTTATCTTATTTTAAGCGACATTTACTTAATTTTTGTATATTTTTTTCTTGTTTTTTAAGGCTGAGTTTTTGCAGTGTAGCATTTTCTGATGAAAACTTCCAGCAGAATGATGCACCATGTCACAAAGCTCACATCATCTCCAGCTGCTGTCTTCAACATGACACTGAGTTACTGTATGCCAGCGGCCCATCACCAGATCTACTTCCAACAGAACAACTTTGAGATGTGGCGGAACGAGTGATTCCCATTATGGAATAGAATAAGCTTCACTGTCTTTATAGAGTTGAAAGTACATCACAAAATACAATATAAAATACAGAACAGTGCTGATTATGCAGTGGAGAAAAATGTGCTAATGTACTGAAAGACAG